>NW_027315801.1:15468963-15853963 GCF_026437365.1 Eucyclogobius newberryi | reverse complement strand
ACGCCTACACGCTTCCACACACTCCTACACGCTTCCACACCCTTCAAAACGCTCCCACACCCTTCCACATACTCCCAAACAATTCCACACGCTTCCACACGCTTCCACACACGTCCACACGCTTCCACACAATTCCACACACGTCCACACACGTCCACACGCTTCCACACAAATCCACGCACTCCCACACACTCCCACGCACTCCCACACACTTCCACACACTTCCACACACTCCCACGCGCTTCCACACGCTTCCACACACTTCCACACGCTCCCACACGCTTCCACACACTTCCACACACTTCCGGATGCTTCCACGCGCTTTCACACACTCTCATACACTTCCACACACTTCCACACGCTCCCACACACTTCAGAGAGGGTGAGCCAGGGACAATAGGAGGCTTATAGCCCATTAAAGGACTGATAGTAGACAAAGAGGCTAGTTTGATAGAAATCAAAGAGATTTAGTTTCTGGTGAAATCAATAACACCTTTTCATCAGGAGGTCCCAAATATACGGTCCTCATTCGCAGATTGAGAATGACTCTTGGATGAGAGTCGAAAAGTATAGTTTTTTTGTCCAGATGACTACAACTAAATCTTTTTCTACATTCGACTGCTGACTAACTTGACTGTTCTGAGGATGTTTTGTGCTTGCAGTGATCTACCACTACTGTGTGATCGTGGAGATGTTCTGCATCAGCCTGTACGCCCGCCACACCTTCAGGAAAGTGGAGCCCAGTCCGAGCGACAACGTGGAGCAGGCCCCGCGTGGAAGGAGGCTGGAGGAGAAGGCTGTGCAGACCCTGAGCAGGGGCCTGAGCAGGGACCTCAACAGTGATCCGAGCAGGGACATGAGCAGAGACATGAGCAGGGACCTCAACAGTGATCCGAGCAGGGACATGAGCAGGAACATGAGCAGGGACATGAGCAGGGACATGAGCAGGGACCTGAGCATGGACCTGAGCAGGAACCTGAGCAGGGACCATGGCTGGGGCGCTGCAGTAGAGGAGCGGCGTGGCAGTTGGGACAGCCTGTGTCGGATTGAGCATGCACCACTGGAGACGTTCAGCTTCACAAACAACATGGCCAAAACCAGGGACGAGACCAGCACTGTCCCCGAGGAGACAAGACAGGAGAACACTTCTGTTACTGTTGTATGACAGAATGAATAGCAATAAGACATTTTTATAAAACGTATGCATGTAAATAAGTGAGAACTGTATAGGTATGTAATGTGTGACAAACAATGCACCACGATGGCCCAGAAATGCAAAAACAAATGTACATCTATTTCAAAAATATTTATAACAAAAGTCTGAACATTTGAGTAAGAAATGGTGAACATGAATACATTCAAACTGTACTGATAGTGTTGCCTGTTTTCCCCCAGTTTCACAATTTTGGTAAAGTTTATAATTGCACTTTCTGGTTGGACATGAGCAGCATTAGTAGCAATAGTTCATGTGACGTCACATCACATTACATCAGCCAATCATTTAATACAGAGGCTGGCAGCTAAAATTAATATAGTTCAAATGCAGACATTTGTTATAATACAATGAGTTTTAAGGTCTAGTCACTAAGATAAATCATCAGGTTCAACATTTGTGAATTTACTTTTTAGATATTACATGACAAAGTCCAATGTGTCTCTTTCTCCCATCTGAGGACGTCATCACATTCTAGAACCATACCATAAACAACGCCAACAACGTTCAAATAAAAAAATAACACAATAGTTATTTGAGAAATAATACATACCTGAGAAAACGTTTTTAAATAATTGTTTAATTTGTCAGTTGTGTGTAAATTGTTTCTGCATGGGATGAAATGTCTCTTATTGATGATGGAACGATTATATTCCATTTTAGATCTGTACTTGCTGTAAAATCACTTATATTTTGACAATATAAGGGCAATATACATTGATGATGTATGATCATAGATGTATTCAGTGTAATATGTATTCGTATGTACTGTTGTATTCATGTATAATTGGATTTGATTCAAAACTATTTAATTTATTTTACTTATTTACTTGAATATAATCGCCGTCATCAGATAAATAGTGAAACAGCGGATCCTTTTGGTCATGTTTGAGAATTATGTTTTATGCAAAACCAGAACGTTCAGATAGTTATCCTGACTCTTTACTGTTCTGCTCGAGTGAAGATCATTTTACATGGAATCATTTCTGTGGAAACATTCTTTAGAATGTCTTTCCTCCAAACATCACGGCATTTTCGTGGCGATACTACTTGAACTTTGAAATTCAAATAAGGAGAACACGCAACAACGTATCTCAGCTCGGTTTTACGTCGCTTTCCTCCGCCATAAACGTAGCCCGTATCTCTTCCTACATACGCCATATTCGTAAAGCGTTATTGAATACAAACAGTGTTGTTCAAGTCCTGTGACCCCGCCTCCTACCCCTTCAGGGACCAATCAGAGATGGCTCCGCAGCAGTAGGTCCCCCCGCCCACATCTTTGTACCGTTTTGGCGGCCTGTGGGAAACATGGCGGAATATTTGAAAGGTAAAAGTATCAAAAAACGAACCCATTTACGCAGAATTACTTTGACTGTGACTCTAGTGCAAACGTGGATCCTTTAAGGGCTTAAGTGTCTCCCTGGGATGTATTCTGAATTGTTTGCGTTGTGCAAAATACGATGTCTATGCAGAGTTTCATAATTTGTTATGCACTGAGCTCTGACGCAGCTGCACTTCCTCCCTCATTCTTTTTTAACGCGTTTTAGCTCAACCAAATGCAGAACACGTTTTGTCGTGATGTTTTTATCGTGTTGTGTATTAATGTTCTGCGGACGGGTGACTTTTGCACGTCAGATCATAGTTTTAGGGGCTCCCGTGCGTAATGTGTGGGTGTTTACTGCAGACCGATAAGAGACTCAGTCGTGTTGTTCTAGATCAACAGCTGTGATTAAAGTTGTGTTTGTGTTTGTGTTTGTGTTTGTGTTTGTCCTGGTCCTGCAGAGTGCCATGTGCCCTGTAAGATGTCCCAGGACGAGGTGGAGACGCTGTGCCGCCTGGAGGAGCTGCGCTGTAAGGAGCTGGGAGTGAGCAAGGCCAATGTGCGCGAGTACGAGGTGGAGTTCATCTGCGACTACAAGAGGACCAAAGTATGGACACGACACTTCAATCAACACCACTAAAGCACATTTATTTAAGGTGTGAGAGCTCTGAAAGGGCTGAGGGATTCATTCTGATGCATAGTCATGGTGACAATCTGCCTGAAGGTGTAAGTGAAAGAAAAGTGTCATTAAACATGAGTCTAGTTGCTTTTGTTGACCAAAAATAAGCACCAGTCTGGATCAGGATTACTGTGTTTCAAACTTTAGCAGTCTGTGTGAAATACTAAGTACACATTGAAGCATGTACAGCAATACTTTTATACTCAATTGTTGATTTGTTTTGTTTTGGGGCACATCTTCTGCCACTCATGAACACTAACGACTTTTTACGATTCAAGAAGAATACTGGCTCTCCAGCAAAGAGATGAAAATGTGTACTCAAGTAAAAGTACTGTAACTTACATGGCTAAATATCTAATCAATTACAAGTGCGAGGAAGCCAAAATGTGTTCTCAAAAGTAAAAAGTACACATTCTCCCAAACTGCACCACCAGTTTGCCCCAGCACTGAAGAGCGAGTCAAATGCAGATAATAAAGAAGATCTTTACCTTTAGAAGCACAGATTTAAAGTCTGTATAGTTTATGTTCATGAAATCATTACAAATTGAATAAAAAATCAAGATCGATCGATATGTGAAAAAAAACATTTATTTTCCATATCGCCCAGCCCTAACTTTAAGCATACCTTAATATGAACAATACTCTTCGGAGCAGTCAAGATTACAGAGCAGAAATCTAAAAAAAACTTCCTCTTAACTAAAGCAAGATTGTATTGTTTGTTCCAGGTGGAAGAGTTCTACCTGGTGAAATGGCAAGGCTTCGCTGAGGCAGAGAACACGTGGGAGCCCAAGTCCCATCTGAAGTGCCGTAAACTGATAAAGCAGTTCCACCAGGACCTGGAGAAGGAGCTGCGGCGCCACAAGAGGCGCTGTGTACCCCGCAGACTGGACAAAGACATGTCCTCGCTGCTGGCACAAAAGGCTAAACTGCGACAGAGGCTGGAGCGCTGGCAGGCCCACCTCAACCAGACCAGCAAACACCCCGGCCGCATCTATGTGGTCAACGACGTGGACCTGGAGGGGCCCCCCGGAGACTTCACCTACATCACCAACTACAAGGCGGGCCCCGGGATCGTGCTGGACGAGATGGCGGTGGGCTGTGAGTGCACTAACTGTCTGGAGGACCCTGTGGATGGGTGCTGCCCGGGCGCCTCGCTGCACCGCATCGCCTACAATGAGAAACAGAGGCTGCGCGTGCGAGCGGGAGAGCCCATCTACGAGTGTAACTCCTGCTGCAGGTGTGGGCCCGACTGCCCCAACAGAGTGGTGCAGAGGGGCATCCAGTTCGACCTGTGCATCTTCAGGACTGAGAACGGGCGAGGCTGGGGTGTGCGCACACTGCAGCACATCAACAAGAACACCTTTGTCATGGAGTACATAGGAGAGGTGAGGCTAGTGCTCGTCAGGGCCCAAGAGGAGCTGCCGGCCACTTGATAGATGTCACATATTCCTGAGCCTTAAAGTCCATTTCCTTTGAGCGGAGCTTGAGTATCTGAGAGAGAAACCCTGTCTTTCCTTGTGCAGATCATCACCAATGAAGAGGCAGAGAAGCGCGGGCGCGAGTACGACAGCCAGGGCTCCACGTACCTGTTCGACCTGGACTATGTGGAGGACGTGTACACGGTGGACGCCGCGCACTACGGAAACATCTCCCACTTTGTCAACCACAGTGTGAGTGTGAGCCGTTTGAAGTCATCGCCATTCTTAAATGTCACACATTGTACACGCGTCTCAAGCCGTCTCAATGCAAAATTGACAGATGAAATGATAAAATAATGATTTTGCAAGTCACCAAAGTTAGAGTAATGACTGATGATTAAAATGTTCATTATTTTATCGTGATGGTACCCGTCAGTGGTGACTGTTAAAATCTGGTTCGGCTCAGTGACATCGCGGTGAAGCGTTTGACCACATCCCCTTTCATCTGCACTCGCACGGCACATATTATGCATCAAGTATTTAAGACAATATTTGAAGCAGGAAACTTGAACAAACGCCTCTGATACATCCTTCCTAGTCTTTGAGAATGACCTGTGTGACCGCTGTTCCTGACGCTCACCGCTTCTCTGCCCAGTGCAATCCCAACCTGCAGGTGTTCAACGTCTTCATAGACAACATCGACGAGCGACTGCCCAGGATCGCCCTGTTCTCCACACGAGCCATCTGCGCCGGAGAGGAGCTCACCTTCGACTACAAGATGCAAAGTGAGTCCTGCCTCAGCTCAGCGTCTCCTCACAGCGTGTAGTGACCTGCGTGTGCTCAACAGTCTAGTTATTACACACGTCATACCTGTGTAATAACTAATTCAGACCAGTACTTACTACAGACGCAAGGTACTGGCGCCATGGTCTTTTACACATTACACATTACATATACCATGCTCCTTAGCACCTGCTGCTTGAGCCAATAGGATCGCACGCTTTCTGCACTTGCGTTAAGACAAGACGGCGTAAAAGAGCTGTAAACTGTACATTATTGCTGCTATGGAGTCCCTGATGTATGGAGTCCCTGATGTATGGAGTCCCTGATGTATGGAGTCCCTGATGTATGGAGCGCTAAGGCGAGAATGAGAGGGACAGACTCATGAAGTCCAGTGTGTAATCCGACAGTGCTAAAAGTCTAGAGCAACAGTTAAGAGCTGCATGTGATCACTATTATATATTAGCAGGAACAATTAGTTTACCATTTTTTTATCAAGATAAACATTCATCTTGTTTATTGTCTCATCCTCTGATGTCCTGTGTGCACAGTTGACCCGGTGGACCTGGACAGCAGCAGGTTGGACTCCAGTATCAGTTTAACAGAGCTGCCCATCTCCCCCAAGAGCTCCCCCAAGAAGATGCTCCGAGTGGAGTGTCGCTGCGACTCTGACTCGTGTCGGAAGTACCTCTTCTGATGACTGCTTTCTGGAGACTATTATTATGAATTTAAATGACTATGTTTCTTATACGTCCACAAATAGTTTTCTTTGAACTGTGAATAAGTTGAGCCGGGGGGGGGCCAAGGCCGTGGGCTGAGGCAGGCGGGGGCCGAGGCTGGACAGTTCTAGTACGTGAATACTAACACCGGGGTACACCTAATGCCAGACGGGTTTGGCACATGTTTTGAGCAGTCCCTATTCGACAAACACCACACAGTCACGTAGTTTCATGCAAGGACACTGGTTTGATGACCAGACTATCCCCCTGCTTTCCGGGGAAAATGTACTGTTGAGGATTCTTTCTTTAGAAGTGTGCGGCTCCCAGACCGGCCCCTGCAGCGCTCCGAGGTCTGTTTAACAGCAGCATTGATCTGGACCCTCGGCCGCACCAGCCTGGCCTCGCATTAGGTGTATGCTGGATATAACTGCTTCTGTTCAGATACAGTTTGAGACTGCAGCAGCTCAGATCCTTTTTAGAGGCCAGAGCCGAGGGGAACAGGGCAATGTGGAGCTCACAACTGTAAATGAGATGCTTGATTGACTTTTTCAGCTTGTGACCAGGTTGTTTTCTGTTCATTTGTTTTCCCAATGCTCCCAGTGTCAAACGGCATTATTCCCTTTCAAAGGTCCTACACGATAGCCTGGCACAGCCAGACTCGTCAGTGTGGAAGTGCTGCAGTGTGTTCCTCTGGGAAACAGGACAGCTCCAGTAAAGAGACTACGGCTCCTGAGCCTCCTTTTCTACTTCTAAGTATTGTTCTTTCATGTTGTGTTGTTTGGAATGGTGCACTTGAAGAGCAAGTTAATTTCTCTGATGTTTTATGATGTGTTTTCTAATGGCAGCGCTAGGACGCCCCTGCTGGTGCACAGAAGAGAGACAGGCTATCAGGCTAATAACAGTCGCATACAAGTGAACATTATTAAAGTGTGTGCTCTGAAATGATCAGAACAAGTCTCATGTTTTTGTCAAGGAAATATAATGTGGGTCAAAGTTGAAAGACAGTCTGGCCATTAAGTGTCATTAATCTAATGATTTGATTCCTCATTGGAACGTTTGTGTCAAAGGTGAATAAAGTTTATGATTTGTACATCTATATTGTGCTCTTTACAACAGAATCACAAAATGGCTGGTTTCAATATATTTTGGTATTTATTTTCATAGCTGATCTGTTTACTTGAAATATAAACGTAATATACTGATACCAGAACATTAAGTAAATGTAAATATATCTAGTAAAAGCTTCTCAGATCATGATGAATGTGTTTTGAACCAGTTCATACTTTTCCTCCTTTTTGAGTCATATATTTTACTGTGAAACGCTCTTACTGAGTAAAGTAAGTCAATCTACAAGCTTTATTTTGACAATCTGAAATGATCTGAACATTGGTGTATTTGCACTGTTCCTTCAGACATGATTTAGTTTGTCTAATTTTTTTGTCTATCCTTTTGATTCTTGTTGATGTTCACATTCACTTAAAATGATAAATGAGATGTTATGTCCAGACAGTTACTCTTGAGTAACTTCCCCAAATACTAGTAATTTCCTAAACCTCAACTTTGTAGGCTATTAAGTATGTGTATAAGTATTGTGGAGTACAGTTTTGGTTATTCTGCCAATCCAGTGAGCACAAATCATATGATGCAAGTTGTGTTTTCTCTGCTTTACTCTTATCTGTGGTATAAACTCTTCAAAGTATAATGTATACAAAGTGTAATATAAATAACTTCCATGGCTGCTTGACAAACATACCTCACCGTATTTAGCAGTAATAATAATGCATTTAATGTAAACCGTGCTTTTTCGGAAAGATGACAGAAGTGAGGCTGACAGATTGCACCACCCCTCCCACCACCACCAACATGCTCACACGAGATTCATACGAGGCACTGGTTGTGCACTAAAGTCACCGTGGGTGTGCACTAGAGTCACCGTGGGTGTGCACTAGAGTCACCGTGGGTGTGCACTAGAGTCACCGTTGTTCCCTGTGTCTCCCGTCCAAATACTAACCGGGCTTGCCTAGCTTCAGAGATGTGATAGCTGCAGCATGTTAGCCTTGTGTTAATAGCCATGTTGCAGATGGTCATGTAAGTGCCAGGGACAGAGGTGGTGGGTACTGCAAGAGCCTTAGTGTTCATTCATTCATTTTCTACCACTTGTTCCCTTTCGGGGTCGCGGGTGACTGAAGCCTATCCCAGTGAGGGGTACACCCTGGACAGTGGCCAACTTGTTACAGACATCGACATAGACACACAGATAACATTCACTCTCACGGTCATTCACTAGGGCCAATTTAGAGTTGCCAATTTTGCCTAACACATGCATGTCTTTGGACTGTGGGAGCACCGGAGAGAAGCCACGGTAACACGGGGACATGCAGACTCCACCCAGAGAGATCATGTGATGTTGGTCTGGTCCGGGAATCGAACAGCATTTGACCAGGATCCTCATTTATAACCTGGAATTTTATTTGAGTTTAATCTGTTTTAATAGTTTTCCCTCATTATCCAGCATGTTTGAGTAACCCTGTGTTGTTCTGCATTTGAGTCATCAGTGCTCAGAAAATGTATGTTTCACCTACCCCCTATCCCTGCCTATGTCCTTATACTCGCAACAACAACAAAAAACATGAAAATGGAAATCTGCTGCTTGCTCCAATGAAATGGAACTATATCTGCAGTTTTCAACAAATGGTGATGTCAGTGATGTCCTTTGGCAAGGCACTTCACACTTCACTCACCCTCACACCTGTAAGTGTGTGTGAGAGAGTGTGGGAGGATGGACACTGTAATGTATTGCGCAACCGCATATTATGTCCCTACTGCAATCTGTACCGGTACTTCCGGAGTTCCCGCACATGTTCAATAAAACAAGTCTGAAGACACTCGCCTCGTGTCTGGCTCGGCTAATCTTAAACATACAATACAAGTATATTACAGACACGAGCCCATGGTACAATCTGCTGTTTATATCATGTATGTCAGGCATGTCCAAACTACGGCCCCGGGGCCTAATGCGGCCCTCAGACTGATTTTTGTTGGCCCTCAGGCTTCCTGCGAAGTTGGTCCAAACAACAAAAAGTAGTACTTTTTACTGTAAAATTGGAAAATTCAAGAATTTTTATGTTATATCAACTTAATATTAATGTTCCAAGTCTTATTAAAGGTGTCGAGGCATCAAAACTATGTCAAATGCAACATTTCGGTCCCCGTGTCGGGTTGTTTGTGGCCCTCTGCTCCGAACAATTTTCAAAATGCTGCCCTCTGAAAAAAGTTTGGACACCCATGTTGAATGTTCCATCCATCCATTTTCTACCGCTTCTTCCCTTTTGGGGTCGCGGGTGACTGGAGCCTATCCCAGTGACTTCGGGCCTGTTGAATGTTCATTCATTTATTTGTCCCCAACAAATAAACAAATTTGAAATCAAATCGTTTTAGATTCATTGTATGGTTCACTGTGAACAAAATGTAAAATTGTGTTATGCATGTTGCAGTTTGTCACAAAATATGTCTTCTTTAACAACTGCTTCAATAATTGGATGAAACTGATTTTATTTAAAGAATATGGCCTCCCTAGCTTAATCGGAGCAGAGTCTGTCCTGGGGCCCGGGGCCTACACACACATGAGCTCAGGAGGTGAAGAGGGGCCGTCCGTAGATCCGCAGGACGCGGTAGGTGTTGAGTGCTGGGGAGTCAAAGCCTGGAGACTGGCCCTTCTTGTTGAACACATAGAAGTTAAAGAGCTGGCGGTCCTGGGTCTCTAGAGACACAGAGGCACTGTTCAGCTTCAGCTTACAGGGATAAGGGCTGTCAAACACCACGCTGAACACCCGGCCCTGCAGGTAGTCCAGCCGGAGGGTCCGGTACTTAGCTGGGACTGAGGAGTTCACCTGTGGACCGAACTGCTGCATGACCAGCACCCCGGCCGAGTCCGCTTTGATCTCATAAAAGGTTATGTTCCTGTAGGTGAAGAAGCCCAAGTAGGGCTGAGGGTCTGGAGGGGCTCGGAGTGTGCGCGGGGCCTCCCTGAAGGCCTCCTCTACGGCAGGGATAAGGTAGGAGAAGGCCTGCCTCACTAGGTCCCTCGCGGTGGGTCGGACCCCTGCCATGAGCAGTACCATGCCCAGCTTCAGGCGCGGCACCAGGGACAGTGTGGCCGCGTAACCGTCTAGGTCTCCGTCCTTACGCACCACGTTGTATCCCATCTGCCTGTTCACCTCCCAGGGCGTGCCTGTGGCGTTGGCAAAGTAGCCCGTGTGACAGTGGAGCAGCGGGGTGAGCATGGTATTGAGGGTGTCCTGGCGCAGCAGTGGGGCCCCCGGTGGTTCTGGGACCCCCAGCAGGGCCATGGTGAGCTTGGCCATGTCTGCGGTGGTGGAGTACATCTGCCCCGCTGGCCGGTACCAGCCCAGGTCATACAGGGGGGCGGGCTGACCGCTGCTGTACACGCCCACGGCCAGCGGTCGCCCTGACGACGGCTGCCACTGGAAGCTGGTGTCCTCCATGTTGAGTTTCTGGAGGATGTTCTCAGACACCCAACTCTCAAAGTCCTGACCTGCAACCTGTTCAGCCAGCACCCGAGCCAGCAGCGAGAAGGCCACGTTACTGTAGTGACACCTGCACACACACGCACACGCACGCACACGCACACACACACGCACACATATTTGGGGAATTGTTATTTTTCATAATGAATCATATTCACTGTTAAAAATCCCTCTCCCCAGTTCATTGAGTCAGATCCTCTGTGTGCACATGTCTCACCTGGTCCCAGGGTCTGCCACCAGCACGTCGTCCTGGAGCAGCCGCAGAGCCTCCTGTGTGTCCCCGTCCCACAGCAGATTAGTGGCGCGTAATCTGCGCGGTAAACCTGCCACAGGATTAGAACGGCCTTTAAACCAAAGCATACAAACACCAGACCAACACACTGAATACATGCACAAAATAGTGATGATAATGACTCTACTTGAAAAAATATTTTATGCTGACTGCTTGGATTATGCAATCAAAGTTACATCTGATGTGAGCACCAGTAATCTGTTTTCTTTGTAATTGTTCACACATATAGGTTCTGACAAGGAAATTAAGCCAAAAAGGACAAACTAATGTGACAAAGAGAAAAATGAAAAAGATTGAAAGACTTATTTAATTATTGGCTTATCTGTTTATTCTAGTTATTTTACTGGCCATGTTAAAGTATCCACTGTAAACAACTGAATTTGCCAATAACAACATGTGGGATTTAGTCCAGCAGTATTTCTATTCGATTTGTTAAGGCTGATCAGTATATCGCAATCATGTTCAAATTTGAGTTGATGCAATCATCAAATTGCAAAAGGCTGCAGTTATTTAGACAATAAAATGTCTTTCTGCAAAGAAAAAAATATCTATTCTTTTTTTTTTATGCCTTTTTAGATACAAAATGTAAATTTTTATATTTTGTTGTAATCCTGACCTAAAATGTCTTAGACCATTGACTTTCTGTTCAAAACTGCAGAACTGATAAGCCCCGCCTCTTCATAATGACATTTCACTGTAACAAGCAGCAGATTGTCATTTATATATTTTTATTTTTATTAAAGTCGGAGATGAAGTGGAACATGTGATCGGTGCAGCGGCTGCAGTGATTCAGTCGCTGCATCAGACTGTTGTGGTAAAGAAGGAGCTGAGTCGAAAGGCAAAGCTCTCTATTTACCGGTCTATCTACGTTCCTGCCCTCACCTATGGTCATGAGCTTTGGGTAATGACCAAAAGGACAAGATTGCGGATACGAGTGGTCGAAATGGGTTGCCTCTGCCGGGTGGGCTGGGTGCTCCCTTAGAGATAGGGTGAGGAGCTCAGTCACACGGGAGGAGTTTGGAGTAGATCCGCCGCTCCTCCAGCTGTGGTGCCTCGGGCATCTGTTCCGGAGCCTCCTGGGCGCCTCCCTGGGGAGGTGTTTTGGGCATGTCCCTCCGGGAAGAGGCCCCGGGGAAGACCCAAGACACGCTGGAGGGACTTTGTCTCTCGGCTGGCCTGAGAACACCTCGGGATCCCCCTGGATTTGGAGGAAGTGACTGGAGAGAGGGAAGTCTGTCTGGGAGTCCCTGCTTAGACAGCTGGCCCCGCAACCCGGCCCCGGATAAGCGGAAGAAAATGGATGGATGGCTATTTTACATATTGTCACTCTGAGCTTGATTTTTGAAATAGTACATGGATGTGGGCGGGGATATAGAATAGGTGAAAACTAGAATTCTCTGGATCACTGGAGCCTCAGTTGCAGGACAACACAGGAATCAACCAAAATACAACTTTAAAAACTAATCATGAGCAGACGCTGTTGAAACAATAATTAAAAGCTCAATAAAGGTACATTTGCAGAATATGTCCCCTTTAGACCTCGACAAACCTGCTTTGAAATGCATCAGAATCTTTGTCAGAGAAATCACACTTTTGTATTGTAAATTGTTATTTATGTGCCCATGTCCAGGGCAGAGTACCAGAGAGCTGGCTGGCCATCCTGCGCAGGCTGAGGGTGGGTGAGCCGCTGCTGCCGCCGCTGCTGCTGTCGCTGCTGCCCAGGGGGTTCTTGATGCTGAAGTCGGGCATGTACTTGTCCAGAGGGTCGTCCAGCGAGCTCAGTGACCCGTCCTCCCACATCTTATACAACATCAGGGTGGGGAAGATCTTTGACAGGCTGGCGATTCTGAAAACACAAGAGTTTCATTGTGTTTTTTCAAGCTGTAGATTGAATTCAGTATTACAGTTGGGTTTATTCAGCTTATAGTAAAGTATTATATGTGAGAAAAGGGTTTTTGTATCATATGTTTTTCTTCTTTTTTTTTATAAAGAATAAAGACGCCCCTCACATATACCCACACACATACTTCAGAATGAAAATCTGAACTGGGGACAGAAATGACTTACAATCTAAAAGAACAGTGTATATGTGCAAAAATGCAGTCTGAGGCCGAGGTTACCTTGAGTAAAGTCCTTTATAGTAACAGGGACAGGCCTATGAGTTCGCCAAATGTATGCCCTTTATAACGCTTTTTAATTGGAGGCACACAGCATAGTGATTTGGCCGAAAAAGCTACTTTTGAGATAGAGTGAGGAGCTCAGCCACATGGGAGGAGCTCGGAGTAGAGTCGCTGCTCCTCCAGCTGAGGTGGCTCAGGCAACTGTTCCGGATGCCTCCTGGGCGCCTCCCTGGGGAGGTGTTTCGGGCATGTCCCACCGGGAAGAGGCACAGTGGAAGACCCAGGACATGCTGGACATGCTTGGCTGGCCTGGGAACGCTTTGGGATCTCCCCGGAGGAGCTGGAGGGAGTGTCTGGGGAGAGGGAAGTCTGGGAGTCCCTGCTGCCCCCGAGACCCAGCCCCTGATAAGCAGAAGAAGATGGATGGATGGATGGAGCTGCTTTTACAACATATCTGTTCAGATTTAGCTCCTTTACATGTATATAGGCACAGCCACATTAAGTTGCTAAAATGTCCGAGTAGCGTATTTGAGGGGGGAAAGAAGGCCTATATGTTACATTTTTAATGTGGAGCCTTTAAAGTTTAATGATAACTGTTCAAAGTGTCTCACGAGTCCTGGATGTACTGTGTCACCAGCTGATATGGAAATGGAAGAGTTGATGTTCATCCTGTTAATGTGTATTTTTTCCATATAATCATCTTGTTGTTACGCTCAGGGACAGGATCCATATGAATCACCCTAAGAGCCCGGATCTCCATTCACAGTGTATTACTGACAAGGAGAAGCTCATGGTGTACTGGGCAGTGAGTTCTGGATCTGTTTATGAATGTTTGTAATAGTAATACATTTCTATTCTTTTCTGCCTTTCTAGACCCTTCACTTGACAATATACAACTTCAAAAATAAGTGGTTTAAATAGGGGCTGTATATTTCTAAGGTGCAGACTAAGCTGAACAATGGCTGTGACTCTGGCTCCTCTTCGAACTGCCTGGCTCTTCACTCATTTCACTGCAGACCAGTGCTGTGGTCAGAGAATCCCTGATTCGCTAATGTACCTGTCAATCACGCCCATCAGAACTCGTAGATAAGAAAACAGTGACCAGGCTCACAGTATTGAGAAAACGTCAAGTACTGGAAGCATGAGCTGGAGGTCGAGAGGTTATTTCATATTGTGATTTTAAAATGATGACACTGTATTACATCTATTTTTTAAATGTAGAACAGTTCAACCCCAAATCCAGCACCCTGAGACTGTTCAACAGCCGTAGGGAAGGAGGCCGGAGACTAGTGAGTGTCAGAGCCACTGACCAGGACGAAACACCCACGATCTACACATATATAAAAGACAAGGCCCAAACAGATGACGTGCTCGGTGATGTGTGATGAGTGGATGATATGAGTTCTTCCAGTGCTGCCTGGTGGTTGAGTGGTTAAGGTACAGCACACGTATGCCAGGCTCTTAGTGTTGTGAGTTTGATGATAAAAAAATCCTACCAATGGCTAGAGTGGGCCAGACTGAAGGACAGCACAGAGGAACTCATCAAGCACAGGAACAAGCCCTGAGCACCAGGGGAATAGAGGCCAGCACCCTATGGCCATGTTTCGACTGGTCCCGCCCCACAAACCGGTGCACTTTAGAGCGTTTTGGCACGGCTCTGTTGATGGCAGAATCTTGTCTTCATGCTCAGGGTCTTCGATCAGCTGCAAAGTGATCCAGTCGACACATGGCTTATAGAATACGTGTCCAGGATCATTATAAAGCCAGGTAAAGCCATGCCAAGTCAAGCATGTAGGACTTAGCAGTGACAAGTGGAAAAAAGACAAATGTTTGAATACAAAGTCACAAAAGAATGGTCAGTCCATGTCCAAGTCAGTGGGTTTGGGTTACAGAGTCCAGGTCTTCCCGGGGCCGTACCTGTAGACCGTGTACTCGTTGGGGGCAGGAGAGGAGGGGTCGCTGATATTCTGTTTGCCAAAGTGAGCGTTCCACAACACCGAGTCGTTCAGGAGCACCACGGCGGAGATGGAAGGAAGACTGCTGGTGATCTGAGCGCGCAGGAGGATGTCCATCTGCACACGAGGACAGAGACATGTTAGTCACAACCAGGGCCAGTTCTAACTCTACAGGGGGAATTTTAAGAATCAGAACCAGAAAGGCATTTATTGCCATTGTTAATCAACAGGATTCACAAACTAGGAACTTGCTTTGGCTTTGAGGTGCAGCATACAAAAATGAATAATAATAGTAGCAAAATATATCAAAAAGGGCATGCATAAAGTTTAGAATTTAAAAATAACAAAAATAGACTTGGTCTTAATATATACTATTTACAGTTGGAAAATGAGCAGTGCAATGGATGGTTATTGGTTTGAACAGTTGTTAGAAGTGACAGGTGTTTAGTAGTGTTCATGAGTCCGGGATGGACCAGAAACTCCTGCCTGAGGGGAGTGGCCTCCTGCCTGAGGGGAGTGGCTCAAATAGTCCATGTCCAGGGTGAGAAAGGTCGGCTGTGATCCAACCTGTTCGTCCCAGAGCCCTTAAGACGTACAGGTCCTGCAGAGATGGAAGTCTGCAGCCGATCACCTTCTCAGCAGAGCGCACAATGCTCTGTAGTCTCTGTTTGTCCCTGGCTGTGGCTCCAGTGTACCACACAGTGATGGAGGAGGTGAGGATGGACCTGATGATGGCCTGCACCATCATCTGCGCTGGCAGATAATGGTGCAGTTTCCTCAGATGCCACAGGAAGTACATCCTCTGCTGGGCCTTATGATGAGGGAGCTGATGGTGGACTCCCACTTGAGCCGGAGCCCACTCCACACAGAGGTGGGGTTGTTGTTTGAGAACTGCTGCTTCAGACACATATTGTACTGAGATCTAGCTCTCGGCACCTCCCTGCTAAATCCATACACGCGTCTTTGTAGCTCTCTTTGTCACCTCCCCTGTACGCTGCCTCTTTCTGCTGCCTCAACTGCCTCAGCTTTGGTGTGAACCAGGGTTTGTCATTATTGAAGTGTGTGTGTTGGTATAATGCTGTCCTTAGAATCAAATGTATGAGATCACAGTATCCACTTCTTCTGTAGTTTACGTGCAAAAATGTAGGAAAAACATGTACTGTACTCTAAATGAACAAGCCACTCTATGTGTAAAAAATGCAAAAATGTAACACATTAGGGACTTATAAATCTGAAAACGTGATAGAGCCAAATTCATTTTGCTGATATTAATTACACAAAACATATATTAATCTTACCTCCATATTTGAAGTTAAAACTTGAATAAATCAGGCTAAGAATTAGACATGAACAAATTAGATCTGTCAGAATGTAGTTCAGTCCAAGATTGTGCAGTTTAAATCTATGGCAAAAGTATGCCAAAATACACAAAGGCAGCGTTGCCAGGCAGTGGACAAACAGCACATAGCATTTCGACCAAAGAAATAATCTTGCTTTTCTGATACATTTTACATTTGATTTGATCAGTACATTTCCACATCCAGACCTTCTCCAGGGCCACTCTCAGGGAGGTGATAGGGTGGGTCAGGGGCACCGGCTCGGGGAAGCGGGGGCACATCTCCACGGGCTCCAGCTTCTTCAGCACCACCTCTGCATGGAACAGCACACGAGTCAGAACGTCCATGTGGTCAAGAGACAAGTGACAAATGACAATGATCTAATAATGTGCACATTTTACACAATAGTATCCAGCTATAAAGTCGTGGGCAGTGTTTCTCAAACTCTCTGCACGTTGAGTATTTGCTTTATTTAACTGTAGACTGTAGTACTGTTTTAAAGGGCCCAGGGCCCTGACACAGTCTGTGATGGGCATTTCTCATAAAGAGAACATGTAGTGCGCGCTTGCAAGACGGTGACTTTTGTGCCGCTGGGGGCAAATCGAAGTCATCTGGACATTGTTTTGAAAAAAGAAAGATGTTTTGACTTTGATCCAAAAGGTATTCTCAATCTGCAGAGTGTGAGATATTTATCATACTCACCAAGTGTGAGATATTTATCATACTCTGGGCAGTGGAAGCCTTGCCCACTGGGTGGAGCCTTGTGGTAGCCTGTCTTCAGAATCTATTTGTTTACACTTACTTTTTCACCTGAAACTAATCTTCTTTGTTCCACTAATAGCCCTGTAATGGGCCATTATGTGGGTCAGTTATACCTCCCCCCCAATCAGAGCTTCAATGATTAATTGTTGTAAACCTTCTCTGTACTATACATACTACTATACATACTATACATGCCAAAAGCACTTTAAAACAAAGACAAAATCAAGGTTGCAAAAATGGGAATAAACAATACTCGTTGACTCCGGACCAGAACCTCCTCTGCCTTTGGACTTATGAACACTTCTAACACCTGTCACTTTAACTACTATTAAAGCAATAACCATTCATTGTTCTGCTCATTTTTGCACTAGTGACAACTGTAAATTGCGTATATATTCATACCAAGTTTATTTTATTTTATTAGTAACTTCTAAAATTTATGCATGCCTTTTTGATATAATTTGCTACTATTATTATTTATTGTTGTATGTTGCATCTTTAATGCCGAAGCAGGCTCTTAGTTTGTTAATCCTGTTCATTAACAATGGCAATAAACCCCTTTCGGCTTCTGATTCTGATTATCTACTAAAGTAATAATTTTTTGCCTTGTTAGCAGAAAGTTCTGGTCCTTGTGTTCAAACCATGGTGGTGTGGACCCACACAACAACATATGGACCCCCCCTCCTCCTCCTCTTCTTCCTCCTCTTCTTCCTCCTCCTCCCCCTCCTCCTCCTCCTCCTCCTCCCCTTCCTCCTCCTCCCTCCTCCCCCCCTCTCCCCCTCCTCTTTTTCCTCCTCTTCCTCCTCCTCCTCCCCTTCATCCTCCCCCCTCCCTCCTCCTCCCCCCTCCTCCTCCTCCTCCTCCCCCCCTCTTCCTCCTCTTCTTCCTCCTCCTCTTCCTCCTCCTCCTCCTGCTTAAATGATAATCCAGCCCTCATGCTCTCCACCTGTTCTAATCCTGGTCATAGATCTGTGTGTGTTACATCACCTGGCCTGAGCTTGGGGATCCGGTACTGCCAAATGAAAGCAAACGTCATAAGCACAGAGAGCCCGAAGAAAAAGGCCGTTCCCACCATGGACCACTGCAGCTTCATCCTCGCCGCTCTGCAGAGAACATGCAAACACCCAGCATACATGTACAGTCAGTGATAAGGCTAAGGAGAAGTCACTGACACAGAACACTAAATATACCATAGTACCACCATGCCCCTCGATCTTAGGAAAACGTACTGTTTTAAACTTGAAAAGGCCAATTTTATTTATGATTTTTCTCTGTCAGCCTAAATTAGCCTTGATTTGGTCTCTGTTTTGTCTCTGTTATGGTTTTATTTGGAATATAACGGCATGAAAATATTTGTTTTTATACAACTGACACATAGTACCGGTGTATCCAAAGCATGTATTAACATTGATTTCAAGTTGCAGTCGAGCAAACGCCTCTTTCGATTAAACTGTCACCTTTACACTTTACTGATAACACTGTGCAATGTGACTTTGATTCAAAAGAGGTTAATAAAGGTTTGTCGGAAGCATTACATAATTTTGGGTGAGACTCTTGTGTGACTCTAGATAAAGGTGTCAGTTTAGTAAAGAATGTTTCTGTGCACCGTTCTCATTCTATGATAGGAGTTACAGTCACACTGCAGGACATTTGAGTGTTTATTGTTAAAAATGCAAAAAAGTAAAAAAAACTTAATTCTAAAACTATGTGTGCTTTTTGTAGACATTCTTCTGCACTATTGAGGTGACCACATTTAAAAGTCATTCAAACTGTCAAATACAGTACATATGATGAAAACTTACCACAGAAGCATCCCAAAGTTCACCTTGATTGACTCATGTCTGCCTGGACCTGCTCATATGGTTCAGTGTGGTCCTGAGGCTCTGGTCCTGATCCTGAGGCTCTGATCCTGGTTCTGAGGCTCTGGTCCTGAGGCTCTGATCCTGGTTCTGAGGCTCTGGTCCTGGTCCTGAGGCTCTGGTCCTGGTCCTGAGGCTCTGATCCTGGTCCTGAGGCTCTGGTCCTGGTCCTGAGGCTCTGGTCCTGAGGCTCTGGTCCTGAGGCCTGGTCCTTGTCCTGAGGCTCTGGTCCTGAGGCTCTGATCCTGGTTCTGAGGCTCTGGTCCTGGTCCTGAGGCTCTGGTCCTGGTCCTGAGGCTCTGATCCTGGTCCTGAGGCTCTGGTCCTGGTCCTGAGGCTCTGGTCCTGAGGCTCTGGTCCTGAGGCCTGGTCCTTGTCCTGAGGCTCTGGTCCTGAGGCTCTGGTCCTGAGGCTCTGGTCCTGAGGCTCTGGTTCTGAGGCTCTGGTCCTGAGGCTCTGATCCTTGTCCTGAGGCTCTGGTCCTGAGGCTCTGGTCCTGGTCCTGAGGCTCTGGTCCTGGCCCTGAGGTCCTTGTCCTGAAGCTCTGGTCCTGGTCTTGAGGCTCTGGTCCTGGTCTTGAGGCTCCGGTCCTGGTCCTGAGGCTCTGCTCCTGGTCCCGAGGCTCTGGTCCTGGTCTTGAGGCTCTGCTCCTGGTCCTGAGGCTCTGGTCTGGGGAGCTCCTGACTCTGAGATGACAGCATGTGGTCAGCAGTGCTACTACATTACTTAATCCAATTGACCCCTCAGACCACGCCCACCGTGATGTCATAATCTGACCCAGGAAGTGCCTTCACAGAGACAAGTCCATTCCATTAGCCCAGAGTAGCCAATTTAAGTGTTAATGTGAGAAGAAACTATTTATAATGCCACTTTCACTTTGACAAAAACATCAGATATAGAAGCATTTTTAGGTCAAGGTTGACCGTTTTGCTTCCAGAATTGTCACTAATATGCATTTTTATTTATTGTTTTTCTGATAATTTTATTTTATTAAGATGATTTTTTACAATGTGAGAGGCGAGAGAAATAAACGGTTCATTAAAATACAGGCATAAAGGTAAATACAAAAAAATAGACAAACAAAATTCCAGACAAAAATCATTCTCCCAACACTAAACAAAAAAAAAGAAGAGAGGCAGAAAAAAAACTAAAAAATCCAAGAACCTAAATGGGTCCAGGATTGTAAATAAATGAATGAGGAGACATCAAATCCTAAAATAAATACAAAAACTTAAGGTAAACGCAGAAGAGCTATTTTTTTGTTTGAATTGAGTTCTGAATAAAGTTAATATCTCCACACAAGAACTAGCATCTGCACTATGATCACTCTGGATGGACCAAAAATGATATTGACAATATGACAAATATTAAATCATATCATATTTGCCTAAATGTATCATTGTTTTGTTTCCTTTTACTTTTTGGTACACATTAGTTGAAGTAGATCAGCTTTGAAATGTTAAAAGAGACCTTTCGCTTGGAGAAAAAAGACTTATCTAGGAAATTACTTATTATATAAGAGTTATTGTAAGTGAGAAATTAAACAAGGCTTATAAATCAGAACTTTCAAGGGTAATGATAACTAAATTATATCAATGCATTGCTAAGCTGGACAGCCAATCTACTAAATATATGAGAAACAAATGGGAAAGAGAAGCTCATCTTGTTTTGACCGATGAAGAGTGGGAAAGAGTGTGTATCTCAATTCTCAATGTCCGGAGGGAATTTTGCTAGAAAAATGTGTCATTTCTTTTCACAACACCATGATAAAGTGCTCATTATTCACAAGGCACTGCAAACTGTTGGAGAAACGGCACAAACATCACCATCGACCAAGAACTGGACTGACATAGTAACAGACATCAGACAAATGGAAAAAATGACATGCGAGATTAATGTGGAAATTAACAAATTTGATCGACTGTGGACCAAATGGGACTCTTATTTGAATTCATCTGTGTCATGATTGTAGTTATTTTGTAGGTTGATAGTAACACGATAGTAACAGGAACACGCCTGGACGAATGAGGGATTACACCGACATATTTGTAGGTTGATGTTTATTTGTGATTTTTAACTTGGCTCTCTGGTCTTGTTCTGTGTCCGTTCCGTGTTTTTTGTTTGTTTTAAACTTAAAAATAAATTAATAATAATAATAATAATAATGATAATAATAATAATAATTAAAGCCGCAAGCGGCAATGATCGGCCCTCGCCACGCCGCCGCCGCTAAGCCGCTACGCCGCAAGAGGAGGGGGCGCTAACGCGCCCCAATGGTCCTTTTATTACGCCTACTGCTGAATCTGTCATCTTCTCCCCTTTGTTTTACCTTTCAAAAAGCAATTTTATTTTGAATTCTTGGCAAAATGTGCGGCTTTGCCGCACAGAGACCGTGACTTTTTGAATAAAAATGTGGATACCTTTTGATGGTCCACCCCTGAAGATGAGCCTCACCAAATTTCAGGTTAATAGGGCTAACGCCCTGGGAGGAGTTTGTGAAAGTATAAAGTGTATACATGTTCTGGCGATTTCCCCATTGGAATAACGTGGGAGGTTTTGGTCATCGCTACAGCAACGCCATAACAATTATGACATGGGTCTCATTGACTTTTTTGATGGAGATGCTAAAATTGAGTTTTGTGTCAAATTTCATATTATTTCGCAAAACTAAACATTTAACCTCCATATAAAATCTGTAGGGGGCGCTGTGACGCCAAATTAATTAATTTCACTTCAAGTAGGTTTAGGGCAAAGAGTTTAACAACTGATTCTAATTTGACGCAATTCGGACTTTATCTGCGCAAACGGCAGAAATGTTAAATTTCGGAGATTTCTGAAATTCTAGCTAAAGTTTGCGGCTTCGCCGCACAGAGACCGTGACAGGTATCAATGTAATTTGAATAACTTTTGATGTCCCACTCCTCAGTAGCATTTTCACCAAATTTCAGCTTTTTAGAGCCAACGCCCTGGGAGGAGTTCGTAAAAGTACGACATTTGGAAAAACTCCCGAGTCCTGCTTAGCCATTTTTGAACCAATATGGCCGACATTTGGTTGGGCGGACGGCGTTGCCGTAATAATATTTTTTACTTCTCTTGTCACCATCTACCTCTGCGCCAATCATTTCATGCGCCAATCATTTCATGTTTCTACGATCATATTTTTTTTTGGGTCATTTCCCATCTCTCAATGCATTTTTGGTACATTTGGGGGTGCTGACGCGCCATTTTTTTATTTTAGAAAAGGGAAATAGCCAGAATGTAGAGAGGCACGATTTTTAGAGGTTTGCAAATTTTTGTGACTTTTCGTCAATGTTCACTGGGTGAAAAATAGGGGGGTTGGTCCCGAGAAGAAGAAGAAGAAGAAGAAGAAGAAAGAAAGAAAGAAAGGTAGAAAGACTAATATTCCGTTGCGAAAACAATGTTTCCCATTTTTCAAATATCATAAACTATACATTTTCCTACCTCATGGCGTGGGTCCCTGGTCACTGACGGGTACTATCGTTAATTTTGAGTGGGCTCCGCCCACTTTGTGTTTTTGGCCCTCTATACAGTAATAATGTAAAATTTTTGCATTACATGCTTATATGCACGGAACATGCAAAATATGGGGAACGTATTCGTGAGGTACTTAGCGCAAATGAGTGCTTTATAAGCATCCCAATTTAAAGTACTCGTTTAGTGCGCACTTTTGCACGGGCTTCACCCTTTTACAATGGTAATGTTCCATTTTCCTACTACTAATTAGTATGCACGGGGCGTGCATGAGTGGAGGAGTGCGTTAGTGAGTGTTTGGAAGTGGGCGAGCGCTTCGCGCTCGATTTCGTGCGCACTACGTGCGCACTTTCGCGGCCATGCTTTGCACGGCCTTACGAGATTAATAGGCCTCTCGCCAGCTTGTGGCGCTCGGGCCTAATAAATAAATGTATATATATATGGGAGTGTCTGCAGAGCCGCGGCGCGCGGCCGAAACTGCCATGTTATTTTTGTGCCGGCCGCGCGCTACGGCTCCTGAAACTGCGCCGCTATTTGACCGCGTTTTAGCGCCGTTTTAGACCGCGCCGGGTTAAGGTTAGGGTTAGGGTTAAGGTTAGGGTTAAGGTTAAGGTTAAGGTTAAGGTTAAGGTTAAGGTTAAGGTTAAGGTTAAGGTTAGGGTTAAGGTTAAGGTTAAGGTTAAGGTTAAGGTTAAGGTTAAGGTTAAGGTTAGGGTTAAGGTTAGGGTTAAGATTAGGTTAGGGTTAGGGTTAGCCATGAGGCTATAAGGGGCTATAAGGGAAATGCCGCGGTCCCTGAAACTGCGCGGCATATATATATATATATTGTGTTTTAGTGTTGAACTATAACATACGTGTATGTTTTATATATTTGTGGATTCATTACAACTATGTGGGCGGGGATAGGCGGTAGGTGAAAACATATGAATATATCTCAGAACACAAAACACTGTTCACACAAAACACAGTGTTTTGTGTGTAATGCTGAACGTAGACACCTCCCACCTCCTCACGCGCTGCACAGAACCACCACCAGAGGGAGTCGTTGGCTCACTGTCCTGTGTCTGCCACAATCATCATCACTGTGATCACATCATCTGCTTTTATAGATGTCATGTTTAATCAGGCTTTTCTTTTGTTCATGACAGAAACCTAAAGCACAGCTCCTGATGATATGTTCTTCGGTCCAGAGGATCCACTGGAATAATGAGAACTGCCAACAGTGGAATGCAGAGTTCAGGACTGTGACTCTGGTGTGTCCTTCTGTGTCACAGAGCACGCAAGAACAAGTGCTCACGACAGCAGCAAGAAGCTGCAGGCCTACTTCTAAGACAAACATGTCACCAAAGATTATTTTCATCTTAGTGATTGATTGATTGATTGATTGATTGATTGATTTTGCCATTTGATAAAATAGAACTTTTGAGAAGTTAGAATGTGTCTTTGCTGTAAGTGCAGGACAACCAGGCTCCTAAAACAGTAAGACAGCAAAATAAAGTCAAACAGAGAACTTTTGAACTGAATAAACAGACAATGGAATATATACTACTTTGAGCCCTAAACATGACACATCAGGTCCTCATAAAAACACATCAATTTAAAACTTTAATATATCTGTTTAAAAACTGCAAACTGAAACTGGTAAAAAAAAATGAATTTTTGGATGTTTACTTGGCTTAAATCTTTGGACTGTAGGCATACATGTGTTTTTGAGTCCTCTGCTGTGTTCAGATTGTTCACCTGCTCAAAATGCCTTTTAAATCCTCTATAAATGTGAATAAACAAGTTGTGATGTGTTCATTCAAGAAATGTCTGCAAAAACGTAAAGATATTTTCAGCAGTAGTGGTCTTAGAGTGCCCTTCTGTGCTTACCTTAGTTAAAGGGGACTATTAGTGATAAGTGAACTGTTTGAATACCTTAAATGTATAATTAATTAGCCAAATGTTCTGAATGTTCCATGATTTATCAAATGCAACATAATTAATTAAATATGAAGTAAGCTATGTAATAACCCTTGTTTTGCCACCACAGAACTCAGAGGTTTGAAAAGAAGTATATTTGTATGTCTTCAAATATGACTTAATTAGAAATTAAAATGTTAACAAATATGATTGCGCAATAAGGATTTCCTGGAATAGGCTCCATAGTGACAGTATTCTTCACTGCAGTGACCAGCACAGGCCCTGTGCTCTAGCGTCTGTCAGAGGGCATGTTGTCTTATGGATGTACAGCTCTATATGAGGCTCTGGAGTGATTTCAATCGTCTGGTTTTAGTTGTCACATTTTGAGAGTGAGCTTTCCCCTTGTGTTGATTCTGATCCTGTATTTGACAACGTCTCGTTCCGCCGTTTTTATAAGATAAGATATTCCTTTATTGTCCCACATGGGGAAATTTCATCGGTGCAACGCAGGTAGATACAGAGGTAGATACAGAAGAACAGATCACCTATAGGAAGTCTGAAAAACACTTTCAGCAGAAGATCTCCTATAAATAAATAAAAACTCCCATAGACAAATACATAAATAAATACATAAACACCATTGCATGTGATCCCGACAGTAATTGCACATGAATATGTGTCACGACAGCATATAGATTGCACATTAATTTCACAGTAATTGCACATGAAAAAAATATACTAACTAATACATATTACATAATTTACAAAATATAGGAGATAAAGCACAATAAGTGTGTGTGAGAAAAAAGAGAGAGTGTTTACACCGGGCTGCTAGCTGTACCAGCGCCTTATGGACCCTCCGTCTCAGCCAGGAAATACTACCAAACTTCTTATGGTTCTCGAAATCTCTGTGGCTTGAACATGAGATTGACAGATGGATCGGTGCAGCATCTAGGTTCTACCCTCACCTCTGGTCATGAGCTTTTGGTAATGACTGAAAGGACAAGATTGCGGATAAAAGTCCCATAATGTACACCATAAACATGAGCTGGTGTTCTGCTGTTTACCTCCAACACATGTGAACATTCAATCATTTCATCTCACATCATACATTCTGATACAAAACTCTGCTTTGAAGGATTTTGTCATTGCGGTGGTTTTAGGACAAAGTCATACAATCTAGGCCTTTTGAAACTAAAAATAAAGATTAAACATTGAATTAAATTCAATTGATTTTTGTAAGGCCCCAAAATCCCAACAGCGGTTGTCTCGGACAGTGAAAAAGTGGCGACAGTGAAAAATGGATATAGGGACTTGGCAATGTCCCAGGGTCCTCTGTCCTTAGACCCTCCTTCTCGGCCAGGAAAAACTACAAAAACCTCCTTGGGAAAAAGTATAAACCTGGAGGAGTTCCACGGTGAAGGAGAGATCTGACTTCCTCAGACAGACATGCAGACGTGAGATAGACAGTGGAGCTGGAGCAACTCAGGAGGAGAACCAGTTCTTCAGGAGGAGAACCAGTTATTAAGGAGGAGAACCAGTTCTTAAGGAAGAGAACCAGTTCTTCCAGGAAGATGAAGAACCATTCATATGGAGTAGAGTAGTCTCCAGGGACTCGAGGAGCATCTGGGTCCACAGGTCATCAATGTGCCTGTCCCACTCCCGACGGGGAAGTGGAGAAAGAAGAAGAAAAGGCAATGAACAGATTGCGAAATTAAATATTAAATATTGTTTGATAGAATAAGTAGTCAGAAGCAGAGGATAGTGCTCAAGCTGCCATACTTCCCCAGCATAGTTGCTTCTAGGGCAGCGTAGCTGGGAAACTGCAGGTTTTTATTTCTGTTCCTAACTGGCCTAACCATAAGCCATTTCAAAGAGGAACGTTTTAAGTCTGGTCTTAAATGAAGAGACTGTGTCGGCCTCTTTAACATGGACAGGAGCTGATTCCATAACACAGCACCACAACATCCATTTGGTATCAGTGCATTGAAGTCAGATTAACATTAGAACCCAACGGTGAGATATAAGAAGAAAAGATTGTGTCAGAAATGACGCTGAAGGACCAGCAGTTTCCCTTTTGATAGTGCTGTTTTAGAACAGTAAAGGAAATAAATAGTTACAGGATATTTTGAGGTTCAAAAATGCATATTTTTACAAAAATAATTTTGGCCCAAAATCCAAAAATGACTAATGTATTTAGTATCAGTGTCTTGGTCAGGCTAAATATAGAACCAAAATTATTTGGAACATTATTTTTTTTACGTACAAAAAATTAGAGAAACAAAATGAGATGATGAGATGATGAGAAAAAAACAAGAGTTAATATTGTTCTTTCCTTTGACATTTGGTATAGGCCTCGGGTAGGCAAAACTGTCATTTCTCTGCTTGTTAAATTCTAGGTGAATGAAAACGCCTTAAGCTGAAGGGGAAATGTGAGCTCAAACTGCTGTGGGTGCGGGGCCTCGGGTGCAGAGGTGTCGGGGTTCAGTCCCCAAAGCTGTGAGGAGTCGTGCCCTCTGCGCTCTGGACAGCTTTTACGCACACTTTACGCATCCCTCTGCCACGGCCCCACGCCACAGGAGATTTCATTGTGATGCGCGTGTGCGTGTGAGAGGGTGAGCGGGGCGCGGGGGGTGAGCGGGGTGCGGGGGGTGAGCGGCACGCACACACACAGAGGTACTAGCCCCCCCTCCCTCTCTGACCCGCAGTCCGTTCGCATTAGCTCTGATAGGACGGCTGATGGCGTCTGACCTACAATCTGCTGCTGCCGCTACCGTGCCGCCCATCTCCGGGGCCGGCGTTTCCATGGCAACAGGCCCGGGGGCGCTCTAATCTGTTGTTCACGTCGGCCCGCACGCGCATTCTTCTGCTCTATTTCCCCCGCCGCACCGCTCCGTAAATACGCGCGGCCCGGCGTCACTGGCACTGCTGCGCGCTCCTGCCGCGTCTCTGCGCCTGTCTGCCGCGTTGGCCTGTATGTGAAGGGCCCCTCCTCTCCCTCAGTCCTGACCACTGCTTTTAACATGTGTGCAGAATGTTGAGGCATGTGATTGAGGTCAAGTGTCCTCAGTGAACTCAAAACAAGTGCAATTTTGTGTTTGGTTCGTATCACTTCATTTTAGGTTTTGACCTTTTTTTCTCTTCTTTTAAAAAAAAAATGTTTGAGCACAATTCGTGCAAAAAAGCAATTCAAAGTGCTTTACAAAAATAAAAACAACAATTGTATAGGCCCTTATAGATAAGACTGCATGGTTTATTTTATATTTTATCCTACGCAATGCATTTATAGGATATTATTATATAGACACAGAGATGAAGGCAAAGTCCTGATTTTAGTGTTTTCTTGACAAACAGGCTTCAGACATGTTTTTTCTTTTATCTGCACTATAGGCCTAGCACGCATGTGCAACTTTTTGTGAGGCTATAATAAAAAAAAAAAAACATGAAAGATTTTCCATCATTTTTCAAAAGAAAACTATCTGACATTTCTACCTTAGAAATTCCATATTGTTGCTTATTTAGTTTATTTTAATTTATAATTTTATTTTAATTTTAATTTAATTTAAGTACTTAGCATTTAGATTTGATGTCACTCGTTGAATATGTGGTATGGTGCAGACTTTATTTGGATGTAACAATGAGCGGGAAAAGAACGTAATGTTGAAGAACGTACAGCCAAGAGAAAATGTATGTTTCTAATGATGTTTTAAGATTAGGGCTTTTGTGCATCTTACTTTTACTAACTTCAATTTGATATTTTACTCTTTTTACAATAGTTCACAGTTTTTCTCTAGCCCCTGTCACCCATGGGACAGAAACCTTCTTCACTGCGCACTGTCCCTGGTCAAACCGGCTCAAACGCGCTGTTGCTCCGGCAGGTGTTCCTCCCTCCGTCCTTCTCTTCTGTCTCTGTCTGCGTTTGGCGCCCCCTGCCGCTCCACTGCCGCTCCACCGCCGCTCCACCGCCGCTCCAGACGCACCGCACGCTCCCGGTGCCGCGGCTGCTGCTGCTGATGCGCGCTGTGTGACGGAGAGCTGTCGATGGCCGCCGCTGCACCGTGAAGACTCAGTCGCCTCCAGCCCGGGATGATCGTGGACGTGGCCATGGACGCGCCGCTGCTGGTTCTGCTCTTGTGCGCGGTTCCGCTCGTTTACGCGCTGGAAGGTAAGCGCTTGGTTCGGTTCAAACACGCGAGTCTGCGGCGCGGAGCGTGGACACAGCGCCGCTCCATCACTGAAGCAGGTGCTGATGGGAATGTAACGCAAACTGGAGGAACAGGAACCACCAAACTCTCGCTTTCGTAGTGCGCTTTTACTGGTGGAACACGTTTGGAGACGAATCTTTTCATGCGTTATTACCATGTATTAGTCTCTTTGTGTGTGTGTGTGTGTGTGTGTGTGTGTGTGTGTGTGTGTGTGTGTGTGTGTGTGTAGGCTTTCGTTTGGCCGAAGTAGGAGGCTGGTTCTGGGGTGGAGCTGGTCACCAGTGTCCGGTGGAGGTTGCGTGTGATGGTGGTGCGTCTGGGTTGGAGTAGAAGGATGATGTGCGCGCGCTCGTGTCACAGTAGCCTACTTTTGTCTGGAGATGGAAAGAGGTGGCAGTGGCACAATGACTTTTCAAAGCATTTCCTGACAGATTAACAAAAGACACAGGATTATATTGTAGGCCGGGTCTAGTTCCAACATGATTTATAATCACACGCATCTGAATCTTCATTTCGCTTTGTAAACTGCGTTCTGATACGATGTATTTGAAAGTTTGCTCTTATAAATCCCATCATTTCAGTTGTATCACAAATTTCCTTTGTCCTTTGCTCTGAACCAATATTGTGGGATTATTTTGTTGTCAAAATCCGGCGCTGCTTTGGATCTGAACTTGAAAATTGTGTAACTTCTATTATTTTATTGTATTGAAGGACATTTCTATGAACCGCAATGAGTGACGTTATCTCTCTATTAATCGTCTAATAACATCAATGTGAACTAGGTCCATTGTGTGTTTGTTATTTTTATTTTATTTTTCATATTATTAGATGAACATGTATTCATGTAAAGGAATTATATTATCTCACTATTAATGGAGCTCAAAAGAAACACAAATGCAATGGGCACACTGTGGTCAGACGTATCACCCACAGTCACAGGGTTCCTTTCTGGTTGCATGTTCTCCCTGTGTCTCCGTGGGTTTCCTGCAGCAGCCCAAAGTAGGCTTCTCCTGTCCTCCTGTCATCCTGTCCTCCTGTCCTCCTGTCCTCCTGTCCTCCTGACCAAGATCTAGGCTCAGATCACGTCTGTCTCGCTCTGTTGATGAGAAATGGACTACAGATAATACGTTATAATGACAGAGTCTGTTTCTCTCCTCTCTGGCCGTAAGTGTGACTCGCCACCAGTGACTCTGCAGCTAGTGACATGCCAGTCAGATGTAGTCATGCCCCAGGGCAGCTGTGGCGGGTGTCTCCTCCCCACATTACAAAGGGACTGAACAGTCTGTAGCTGTAGGTACATTAAAGTGTTCCACTCTATAAGTCAAATCAAGATGAGTTAAAATAAGATGTATACAGACATTTGTCGCTCTTCGAAGCAATTGCTGTTGTGATTTCAGGCTTTACAAAAATAAATGGAATTGAATTTGGACAACTTCCAACACAAACTAATGTATGAGAAAAGCCCTGAGTGAGTGCTGCAGACCACTGTCCCTTTGAGCACTGAGTGTGAGTGAGAGGGTCTGTTCAGGAGACAAGGCCATGTCAGTGAAGACGACCTCACCAACAGTGAAAGAGCGAAACTGAAACATGTATGCCCCATATGTGTCTCACTCTGTGTCTCACCCTGTTTCTCACCCTGTGTCTCACTCTGTGTCTCACCCTGTGTCTCACTCTGTGTCTCACTCTGTGTCTCACCCTGTGTCTCACCCTGTGTCTCACCCTGTGCCTCACCCTGTGTCTCACCCTGTGTCTGACCATGTGTCTCACCCTGTGTTTGACCCTGTGTCTCACTCTGTGTCTCACTCTGTGTCTCACCCTGTGTCTCACCCTGTGTCTCACCCTGTGCCTCACCCTGTGTCTCACCCTGTGTCTGACCATGTGTCTCACCCTGTGTTTGACCCTGTGTCTCACCCTGTGTCTCACCCTGTGTCTGACCATGTGTCTCACCCTGTGTTTGACCCTGTGTCTCACCCTGTGTCTCAGATGAATCCCACCTGTGTCTCACCTGAATCCCACCAGTGTCTCACCCTGTGTCACACCCTGTGTCTCACTCTGTGTGTCACCTGTGTCTCACCCAGTGTCTCACCTGAATCCCACCTGTGTCTCAATCTGTGTCTCAATCTGTGTCTCACTCTGTGTGTCACCTGTGTCTCACCTGTGTCTCACTCTGTGTCTCACTCTGTGTTTCACCTGTGTCTCACCCTGTGTCTCACTCTGTGTCTCACCTGTGTCTCACCCTGTGTCTCAATCTGTGTGTCACCTGTGTTTCACCAGTGTCTCACCTGTGTCTCACCTGTGTCTCACCCTGTGTCTCAATTATATCTGACCTGTATTTCACTAGTGTCTCAACTGTGTCTCACCTGTGTCTCACCCTGTGTCTCAACTATATCTGACCTGTATTTCACTAGTGTCTCAACTGTGTCTCACCTGTGTCTCACCCTGTGTCTCAACTATATCTCACCTGTGTTTCACCTGTGTCTCACCCAATGTCTCACCTGAATCCCACCTGTATCTCACCCTGTGTGTCACCCTGAGCTCTACAGACTCACCCACAAAGTGGCTTCACAACTATAGTCACACATGGTAGTAATTTGCCTCCTGGTGCCACAATCTCTCCAACAGCAGCATTTCCATGTCAATAATTGGCCCTTTGACATGGTGTTATTTAAAAAAGGGATACGTTCTTTCCAAACCGGGTCCTCCATTGTGATGTAGATATATTTTTGTCATCAGTTAAAACAAAAGTACCCTCTCTTTCCCATGTATTTGTACTATAAAAAGTAGAGTTGCGATTGAAATTTAAGTTACCACATTTATATAGTTTAGACACATATAAACTATATACATGTCACATGACATGTTATTATGTTTGAGGAGATAAAAGTACGAATGTCAAGTGGAAGTTTGCGAAAATTTGTTAAAATTACAGGAATATTAATCCCTCATTCCACCTTTAGTAGTAGAGCTACCATTATAGCCACAGCTGCCCTGGGGAAAGATTAATCTTCAATAAGACAACGACCCTGAGCACACAGCCAGGAGAACAAAGGAGCGGTACAGCACAACTCTGTGAATGTTCTCGAGTGGCCCAGAGGCCACACTTGAACGCAGCTGGACATCTCTGGAGAGATCTGAAAATGGCTGTGAACCACATCCTGATGGAGCTTGAGAGGTTCTGCAGAAGAATGGGGGAAACATCCCATAAATAGGTGACGCTTGTAGCATTAAACTCTGTAATTAGTGTACTTCAAAGTATTGAGTAAAGGCTTTGAATACTTATGTCCTTTTTCTAATTTAGTTTTTAATAAATTTGCAAGGAATTCAAACAACCTTCTTTGTGGGGGTCATTATGGGGTTTGTGTGTTGAATTTTTATTGGAATTAGACTGTAACAACAAAACGTGGGAAAAGTGAATACTGGTACTTCACTGTAGTAGTAGTGTTCCTCCATCTGTGACATCAATAAACACAATTGTTTCCAAAATGCAGAGACCATTATTAGGCCCGAGCGCCACAAGCTGGCGAGAGGCCTATTAATCTCGTAAGGCCGTGCGAAGCACGGCTGCGAAAGTGTGTACGTAGTGCGCACGAAATCGAGCGCGAAGCGCTCGCCCACTTCCAAACACTCACTAACGCATTCCTTCACTCACACATGCCCCGTGCATACTAATTAGTAGTAGGAAAATGGAACATTACCGTTGTAAACGGGCGAAGCCCGTGCAAAAGTGCGCACTAAACGAGCACTTTACATTGCGGTCGTCATCCCCATATAAAGCACTCATTTGCCCTAAGTACCTCACGAATACGTTCCCCATCTCTTGCATGTTCCGTGCATATAAGCATGTAATGCAAAAATTGAACATTATTACTGTATAGAGGGCCAAAAAGACAAAGTGAGCGGAGCCCACTCAAAATTAACGAAAGTAGCCGTCAGTGACCAGGGACCCACACCATGAGGTAGAAAAGCGCGAGCGCTTTCCGAAAATGTATAGTTTATGATATTTGAAAAATGGGAAACATTGTTTTTGCATCGGAATATTATTCTTTCTTTCTTTCTTCTTCTTTCTTTCTTTCTTCTCGGGACCAACCCCCATATTTTTCACCCAGTGAACATTGACGAAAAGTCACAAAAATTTGCACACCTCTAAAAATCGTGCCTCTCTACATTCTGGCTATTTCCCTTTTCTAAAATAAAAAAAAATTGGCGCGTCAGCGCCCTCAAATGTACCAAAAATGCATTGAGAGATTGGAAATGACCCAAAAAAAATCTGATCGTAGTGTAGGGGAATGGAGATGGACATTCCACGGCCAGATAACAGAAAATCTCTCTTGGAACATTGGGGGTTTTTCGTTCTCCCTGTCTCCCTCACCGCAGGGGAGCCGCTGTGACTTTTCTGCTAACAGTCTTACAGGAAGACGCCCCGATGAACTATGTTTAACGTGATTATGCCATGAACGTTTGTCCGAATCAACTCCCTACACCGCATGTTTCACCTTGTGTTACGTATTTTTCCACTGTTTAAGGTTTTATATTCCCAATGCTTTAACTCGAGCGCCCATCACAGGTGAAAGAAGATGTAAAATGTGTCTACCTCAAGAAATAATGTGCACAAACTGCCAAAAGTGTTTAACGTGTAAATGTTAAAACAGGGTTCAATGTTTTTGCCATTATTATTTACGTTACTCCAGTTTTATTTTCTCGGTCAGGAAAATGTTAAACAGGAAGTTTTCACAGTAGCGCCCGCCCCTTTCGCTCCCAGCATGCCCTGCGGGCCAGGTATCAAAAGGACGCTCCAAGCTAGAAACGCTCTCTCGTTCTCTTCTCTTGTTCTCTTCTCTTGCTTTGTCTTCTCTCTTGGAAGCTGTCTCCACGGACGAGCTTTCACTTTTCCTTTGTCTCAACAAAATCCGTCCGTCACGTGGTCGACAAGGCCATGCCAGCCCTGGACTCTGAAACCACCTGAAACCACCTGGAACTACCTGGAACTACCTGGAACTACCTGGAACTACGCTTAAGCGCTAAACCGGACAGAGACTTTCTTTGCTACTTCGTTTCTTTTCTTTTTGAAGTAATCTACGCCGTTTACGTGGATCAGCGCTACGTCCTCATCTGAGTAAAGGCCGCGTGAGGAGCTAACACGCCGCTAAAGCGTTCTACCGCTAAGGAACTCTCGGATATTACCTCCGTTGCCGCCGCCGCTTCAAGGAGGTCGCAGCACACCGCTCCACGCGACCCCTCGCTCCCCGGCGCAGCACACCGCTCCCCGGCGCAGCACACCGCTCCCTGGCGCCAAGGACCCTACAGCACGTCGCAGCCTCCTCCGCTCCACGCGACGCCTCGCTCCCCGACCGCCGCCAGCTCCACGGCCGCCGCCCGCTTCACGAACCTTCGCCGCCACACCGCTCCACGCGACGCCTCGCTACGGACCTCGTCCGCGGACAAGGACCAGTCGGACCGAGTCTCTACAGAACCGTAAGCCGAGTCCATTGTGCGGTTCTCTTGTGGCGTGATTTGGGTAGAGCTCAGCTGTTCCTCCTCCCTTTAGCTTCTCACTTTCCCTCATTTTGATATAGATTAGCATAGACACGTTTGGTTATCAAAGGCAAAACCCTGGTTTAACATTATCTGCATGAAATCTGCTGTTAAATCTGATATAACGTCACCTGTGATTTACCTGTGCGCATTTCTGCTCCGGTGTTTTGATTACCTTTTGATAAATAAACTACACGAAAGAGTTAGTGACTATTGTTTGTTTGATTAGACTATGTGTAAGTCCCTGAATCGTGAAACACCCTTCAGACCTTTTTAACGAGCGCGATTAAGGACCGTATCTTAGCTCTTTGGGTTTAACCCTGGTGCCGCGTCTTGTCTCGTTTCTGCTAAGAAATCTTCCTTAATCATGAACTGAATACATGTAGTTTGAAACCCTACAGTAGAATCATGAAATTTGGCGCAGAGGTAGATGGTGACAAGAGAAGTAAAAAATATTATGGCAACGCCGTCCACCCAACCAAATGTCGGCCATATTGGTTCAAAAATGGCTAAGCAGGACTCGGGAGTTTTTCCAAATGTCGTACTTTTACGAACTCCTCCCAGGGCGTTGGCTCTAAAAAGCTGAAATTTGGTGAAAATGCTACTGAGGAGTGGGACATCAAAAGTTATTCAAATTACATTGATACCTGTCACGGTCTCTGTGCGGCGAAGCTGCAAACTTTAGCTAGAATTTCAGAAATCTCCCAAATTTAACATTTCTGCCGTTTATGCAGATAAAGTCCGAATTGCATCAAATTAGAATCAGTTGTTAAACTCTTTGCGCTAAACGTACTTGAAGTGAAATAAATTAATTTGGCACCACAGCGCCCCCTACAGATTTTATATGGAGGTTAAATGTTTAGTTTTGCGAAATTTTATGAAATTTGACACATAACTCAATTTTGGCATCCCCATCAAAAAAGTCAATGAGACCCATGTCATAATTGTTATGGTTTTGCCGTAGCGATGACCAAAACCTCCCATGTTATTCCAATGGGGAAATCGCCAGAACATGTTTACACTTTAGACTTTCACAAACTCCTCCCAGGGCGTTAGCCCTATTAACCTGAAATTTGGTGAGACTCATCTTCAGGGGTGAACCGTCAAAAGTTATTCACATTTTTATTCAAAAAGTCACGGTGTCTGTGCGGCAAAGCCGCACATTTTGCCAAGAATTCAAAATAAAATTGCTTTATGATGGTAAAACAAAGGGGAGAAGATGTGACAGCGTCATAGATTCAGCAGTAGGCGTAATAAAAGGACAATTGGGGCGCGTTAGCGCCCCCTCCTCTTGCGGCGTGGCGGCGGTGTGGCGGCGGCGTGGCGAGGGCCGATCATTGCCGCTTGCGGCTATATTTGCTATTATAATTATTTTTCTTTGAAGGATTTTTTTTTAAGGATTTTTTGGCGCGTAGGCTTCATAAGACGTGTAAGAGAAGTGTAGTGTGAAATGGGGATGAGAGTGGGGAAGGACATTGCGGCAAAATGTTGAGAACCGAACTCAAACTCCCGATGCTGCGGGTTGCTCACGTGCAGCATGTGTGCTATCCACTCTGCCACTGAGCAGCACCCACAATGTAAACAGGTTCAAATCAGATTACTTACTTACTTTTAGTGATTATAATGTAATGTTGAAAATGTTAATAGTAATTATGACATGTTGGACAAGTTTTTATTTAGTGATGCTGATGATCCAATCAGAAAGCAGAACGAGCTCCTCACTTTGCGTTGCCATGAGTCTTCTGCTCATGAGTCTTCTGAGCATGAGCCATGTCCTGCCTGTCTTGCCGTTCCTGCCTGTCTTGCCTGTCTTGCCTGTCCTGCCTGTCCTTTCTGTCCTGTCTGTCCTGTCTGTCCTGTCTGTCCTGTCTGTCTTGCCTGTCCTGCCTGTCCTGTCTGTCCTGTCTGTCCTGCCTGTCCTGTCTGTCCTGCCTGTCCTGTCTGTCCTGTCTGTTCTGTCTGTCTGTCTTGCCTGTCCTGTCCTGCCTGTCCTGTCTGTCCTGTCTGTCCTGCATTTCCTGCCTGTCTTGCCTGTCCTGTCTGTCCTACATGTCCTGCCTGTCTTGCCTGTCCTGCCTGTCCCGCCAAATTTGACAAATCTTTATCGAGATGAGACGTTTATGTAGGACTTGTTATGTCATAACTTAATTTATATTTCATCGTATTTTGCCATTATTATGTGTCATTACTTGTATTATTAAAATGTTTCTTTGCTCTCAGGTCATGTTATTATGTTTGTTTATAATTAAAGGTGTTATATTAATCATAACTAGCTTTGGCCATTGTTTACAGTATGGTTGCTAGGTAACCGTTTACCTCTGCTCATCCTTCTGCAGCCCATGTCCAAGAAAGTCAAATTATAAACTTCACCAAACTAGGGAAAACTGAGTAAGATTATTTGTAAAATCTTAAATATAACAGTTATCAAAGGGGCAGTTCTCAGTCAAATCTGCTGTGTGTGTGTGTGTGTGTGTGTGTGTGCATGTATGTATGTGTGTGTGTGTGTGTGTGTGCATGTATGTATGTGTGTGTGTGTGCATGTATGTATGTGTGTGTGTGTGTGTGTGTGTGTGTATGTGTATGTGTGTGTATGTGCGCATGTGTGCGTCACATAGGACAGTTCCACGGTCACGTGTCCTCACAGTTCTACGGTCACGTGTCCTCACAGTTCTACGGTCACGTGTCCTCACAGTTCCACGTTCACGTGCCCTCACAGTTCCACGGTCACATGTCTTCACAGTTCCACAGTCACATGTCCTCACACGGTCACATGTCCTCACATTTCCACGGTCACATTCCAGAGTCACATGTCCTCACAGTTCCACGGTCACATGTCCTCACAGTTCCACGGTCACATGTGCTCACAGTTCCACGGTCACATGTCCTCACAGTTCCACGGTCACATGTCCTCACAGTTCCACGGTCACATGTTAAAACCTGTTGTTGCTCACAGTAATAATTGCCGTGGATCTGGTGATAGATCAGAATAATGTGGAAAGTGGCTCGTTTATCTGCTCACTTTTTCTTCCCATCTGTTTTTGGCTCAGTTCCACAGACAAAGTGTAGGTGTCATGCTCTATTATAAAACAAATTAAGGAGAAATGTCCAACAGACCTTGCTCTGGTCTGCTGCACTCATCTTCTGCCTACAGGGGGCGCGCATGCCAAAAATCCTAGATGAAAACCACACCTGTGATCGCTCGTATTGGTCATGTTTCCTTTAGAACAAACTTCCCTGACCTCAGATTAACAGAGTGGTGCTTTGGTCACTCCTGGCAACTGCCCAAAATATTGCTGGTCTTGTGATTTGAACTCATTTACTGCTTTGAAGAGGTAACTGAAGTGATCTTCTTCTGAAAGCACACCCTTCACTGTGATTGGTTACAGTTTTTTACGATTGAATAAACACAATTTTGATGTTTTTTTTTTTTATTTAGCAAAACCCTACACACAATTAGCACAACCACAAACCCAATTATCAAACCATATTTTTTTACCATATGAAACACACATGTTGCATATGACTTAACTATGTTTGCACCAGTTCCACACTGCTGTGAAAAATCCTAAACACTTTTGGCTAATCCTGCTTCTAAGTGCATAGAGTCGTGTGGGTGAAGTACACCGTGAATTTGCAAAACATGGCTCGGATTTGCACAACTGGAAACACAATGTCTGCTCACGCTTTGTGCAAAACAATATACACAGTGAACACTACACACACTTGTATGCATCACTGTAGACACCACACAGGACTCAAGACTAATGCTGTTGACAACGTCATTTATTTTTTTCCATATACTCAAGCCAACATGGCGAAAAAGAAAAAAAAAAACAGTTTTCATGAACATTACATTTTATCCAGTACAAAAAAGAACCCTCCCAAACGCCTCCCCCTCTTCCTCCTGCTTGAAGTCTTCCTCTTCCTCTACCTTTACCTTTACCCCTACCTCGACCTCTGGCACGGCCTCTGCCTCTTTCTTCTCCTTCTCCTCTTCCTCCTTCTCATCCTCACTCTTCCTCTTCCTTCCATGTTGGTTCAGTTTGGTGAACTCACATGCTGCATTTTTATAGTGCTTAAATCTGATTGGTGTGTCTACAATTAAGCGATCTTGTGTTTGGTCACCTAATGGCAGTGTTCAATGGATTGGCACATGGGTGTGGTCATTTGACAGTCAGTGCTTTAGAATTGCAAAGAAGTGACATCTTGATAAACTTCTGTGTCTGAATGCATACAAGTGTGTTCAGTGTTGTAAATCACTGTGTATATTGTTTTGCACAAAGTGTGAACAGACTTATTGTGTTTACAGTGGTGCAGATCTGAGGCCGAGTTTTGCTCCTTGAGTGTAAGGTTTTGATAATTGGGCTAAACTTTAGATTTTAGTGTTTATTCAATCGTAAAAAAACAGTAAATCCACTAATCAGTTACTTGGGGGCTGACCAAAAGGAGCAGTGGGAGGGGAAAGTGTGTGTGAGCATAGAGTGACATCTGAACATGGATATAACATATTACATACAGTATGATGCATCATAATCTCAGGTTGTGGGCAAGGGCCTTTGTAACTTTATGATAGATTTATTGTTTTTGAAAGAAATATCCAAAATAAAAATCCATGAATATTCAACTTCTCGTTATTTGTCTGGGATTGGCAGCACAAATTTTCCATTTCAATATTAATACATTAAGTTCTTTCAACTGACGACAATCACATCTTTGGAGTTGAATAATGGCACTACTTTCTGAAGATACTGTGAATAAATTATTAAACTTTTGTTTAATTATACTGACAGAGAAGACATTGAACTTTGTGTCAGTTTTTGTTTCATGTGGATGGGCCCAGTAATGGACCATAAACCAGGTCAACAAATCTGACCTCTGAGAATTCTGATCCTGTTGTTGTTGTTGTTGTTTGTTACTTTTATTGGCGTTGGCAGCGAACTTAAAAGGTGCATTTACCGCCACCTACTGTAGTTGTGCGTCTTCAAAGTGTCTGAGATCAGATTATGATTTGATTTTGCGTAATAATATCGTAATCATTATTTAATATTTAATACTTTTTTTAAGGCTGTTTTTAGGCTTTATCAGACAGGACAGTTTAGCGTGAAATGGGGATGAGAGAGAAGGGAGGACATACAGTAAACAGCTGGGGTTTGTGATCACGACACTGCGGCCGGCTGCACCTGGAGCCTGGCATATGTGCTGTATATGGCATATGTTAACCACTCCACCACAGGGCAGCACAACTGTTTGAATATTTTTTTCTAGAGGCTTCTAGATCGAAAATGTACAATGAAGTGTACAATCTATGAAAATAAGAAATAGGTTTAATTTTTTTTTTTTTTTTTAATATAGTGATAAAAGTTCTTTTTACATGTTTAAAAAACAAAACAAAAAATAATTCATTGTAGTAGCCTGATATCATAATTTGATTTCCTTCCAAATTGCCTCAACATCAGTGAGAAGAAGGTTCCACGTTTGGTCTTTGTTTGCTGTATCTTTAGTTAATTCTACTGTAGATTCAGTTTTATAAAATCCATATTCTTCAATACAGTTTTTTACGATTGAATAAACACTAAAATCTAAAGTTTTGCCCAGTTGTTAAAACCTTACACTCAAGGAGCAAAACTCGGCCTCAGATCTGCACCACTGTAAACACAATAAGTCAGTTCACACTTTGTGCAAAACAATACACACAGTGATTTGCAACTCTGAACACATTTGTATGCATTTAGACACAGAAGTATATCAAGATGTCACTTCCTTGCAATTCTAAAGCACTGACTGTCAAATGACCACACCCATGTGCCAATCCATTGAACACTGTCATCAGGCGCGCAAACACAAGATCGCTTAATTGTAGACACACCAATCAGATTTAAGCACTATAAAAAATGCAGCAAATAAGTTCACCAAACTTAACCAAAATGGAAGGAAGAGGAAGAGTGAGGATGAGAGGGGGAATCGGAGAGAAGGAGGCAGAGGCCGTGCCAGGTAGAGGTGGAGGTGGAGGTAGAGGTGGAGGTAGAAGAAGAGGAAGTCTTCAAGCAGGAGGAAGAGGGGGAGGAGTTTGGGGGGGGTTCTTTTTTGTACTGGATAAAATGTAATGTTCATGAAAACTGAGATTTTTTTTTTGCCATGTTGGCGTGAGTATATGGAAAAAAATAAATGACGTTGTCAACAGCATTAGTCTTGTGTCCTGTGTGGTGTCTACAGTGATGCATGCAAGTGTGTGTAGTGTTCACTTTGTGTATTGTTTTGCACAAAAGTGTGAGCAGACATTGTGTTTACAGTTGTGCAAATCTGAGCAATGTTTTGCAAATTCTCGGTGTACTTCACCCACACGACTCTATGCACTTAGAAGCAGAATTAGGTTTTCAACAGCAGTGTGTAACTGGTGCAAACATAGTTAAGTCATATGCAGCGTGTGTGTTTCATATGGTAAAAAAAATATGGTTTTGATCAATTAGTGTATAGTTTTTACAAGAGTGTTTCATTTGGCAAAGTAGCTAAGGTGTTTTGCTAATTGGGTTTGTGGTTGTGCTAATTGTGTGTAGGGTTTTGCTAAATGAAACAAAACAGTCAAAATTGTGTTTATTCAATCATAAAAAAACTGTAATATTTCAGACACATCTTCCTGTTAACAGCCACAGACTGAGAGAACGCGGCGGCTCGTGTGTCTCTGTTGGTTTAATCCAGCGTGCACAGATTATATATGTGTTTGTGTATGTGTGTTGTATGTGTGTGTGTGTGTGTATGTATGTATGTGTGTGTGTGTGTGTGTGTGTGTGAGAGAGAGTATGTGTGTTGTATGTGTGTGTGTGTATGTGTGTGTGTGTGTGTGTGTGAGAGTATGTGTGTTGTATGTATGTGTGTGTGTGTGTGTGTGCATGGGTGAGGGTGGGGGGGGGGGGGGGGGTGTCATCCTCTGTGGCCTACTTTCATTCACAGCAGAGAAAAGCAAAGCACAGATGGACCTGGACATTAAACTACAGACCTGCCACATATGTACACTCGCTTTGGCATCGTTATGATCACATTCAGACACTAGAGATGGGATTATTACTGTAGAATACCATGACTACATAGTTTAATTCAAATGAGGATTAGATTATAGAGGATTCTATAGTCAAAAGAACAGATATTTAGACAAAATCAATCAAACCGTTTTTTATTGATTTTTGCCGTTTTGGAGCTGTAACAAGATTGCTATGGTTACAGTCATCCAGATAACCCATAAAATACAGATTGTGGATATTTATGTCAACTTTTATGCAGGTATGATGAGTTTCATCCAAAGATATTGCTTTCCCTGTGTAGTTTTGACCCCGCCCTGTGTTTTTAAGTTTACATTTTCTAGAACGTGAAAACAACTGGTTTGGAAAGAGTTTTGTACATTTTGGCAAGTCATCGTTTGAGCTTTAGTATCAAGACCTGTGCCAGATCAATCATCACCAAACACGACTCACATGAAGCTCCTCCCTCCTCCTTCCTCGCTCCTCTCTCCTCCCTCCTCCCTCCTGCTTCCTCCCTCGCTCCTCCCTCCTCTCTCCTCTCTCCTCCCACCTCCATCCTCGCTCCTCCCTCCTCCCTCCTCCTTCCTCTCTCCTCCCTCCTCCCTCCTTCCTCGCTCCTCGCTCCTCTCTCGTCTCTCCTCTCTCCTCTCTCCTTGCTCCTCCTTCCTCGCCCCTCGCTCTTCTCTCGCCCCTCTCTCCTCGCTCTTCTCTCCTCCCTCCTCGCTCTTCTCTCCTCCCTCCTCCCTCCTCCCTCCTCCCTCCTCTCTCCTCTCTCCTCTCTCCTCTCTCCTCGCTCCTCGCTCCTCCCTCCTCGCCTCTCGCTCCTCGCCTGCGTCCTTGTCTCCTTTGCAGCACGGCTCGCAGTGGCAGACACATGTATTTTGAATGAAACAGCTGCAGTGCTTTTCTATATACAAGGTGCACTCAGAGACACCCGCTCAGAGTAACAAATACATTTGTGGTCTCAGTGGACATGAGCTTGTGTGTGAAATGCTGTGGGAAATAGGTTGCGTCCACAATATTCTAGAATTCGATGCTACATTTCAAATAGATGAGGATTGTGTCATCAGAGAAAAGCCCGTAGTGACCCTGAAGTCTGTAGTGTTTTTGCTGAGTGCCTCAGTGTTGAGAAGTGGGCCTGGTCAGTACTTGGACGAGACACTTTACCCGCCGTGTCTAATGTGACTCTGGTGTGTGAGCGTGACTTGTGGTTTTAAGGGCCGATGGCACAGATTGGAAGCTTCTTTTCCATCTGTCTACCCAGGGCAGCTGTGGCTACAGAACTGTAACTTTTGGAGTGAATGACTGATGCAGTGTAAAGTGTCTTTGAGTTCTTGGCGCTAAAAAATTGCTCATATTATGTGTAGAGTATGAACCACTCAATTTAAAGAGGATACACCCAAACAGTAGGAGGCACACAAACAGGGAAAATGAGAAGACCCAAGGGGAGTGCGAGGGTCAGAGCACCACTCGTCAAGTCATGGACGTTGTTGGATTCAATATATCTAAGAAAACAAGACAGGACATGGTCGTTTTGTTAAGCAAGTTTATTCCCTGACAAGTACAGGCTAATACCAAATGATCAGCGCAAGCAATCCCTCACACACGAAGTTCCACCAGGCGTAGATAAGACAAAGAACATGAATATTATTGAAGGTTGAATCACCCTTGCAGTACTGTTCCATGAAGATCTTCTTTATCAGTCCGGTTCCTAATATGGTCTTGTTGTGGTAAGAAAACCAGTGTGGGCTAAAGAAAAGTGTCCCTTCCATGACAGGTGCAAGGGAGTTGCTCTTTAAAGATCCCATATGATGCTATTTTCCCTGTTTCGTAGTCTATCCTAAGGGTATATTTGATAATAATAAGGGTTGTGCAACACCCATAACATACCAGTTATAAAATATCACCCATACCTTGGACCCCGCTCACAAACCCGGAAATGCAGACGGCTTAGTTCGCACCCACCCTCGCGAAGAGCGATCTGCCTCCCCCGCCCACCCCGTGACGTAGTCTCAGTGTGGAGATGGTGGTGGTGTAAACAGAGGCGGAGGACATGACACAGCGGCATATGTCAACAGCAGCAGCGTTGGAACAAAAGCAGCGTTTGTACCTAAAAAGCTGCAGTTCCTCTTGAGCGCGGGGAACGTGGGCACGGGGGCGTGTTACAGGTACAGAGTGCTTCCTGGAGGAGGGGCTAAAACAGGGAAGCGTGCTACAGCACTTACCGGGCTGACTCATCTTGGTGAGTAGGCCCCATTTGTCTGCTCATCCGAGGAGAAGGAGAGAGACTGTTCTCTAGCTAAAGAATCAATGAATCAATCAAAAAAACATGTATTGGGCACATACGGTATATGAGGCACCAATAGCACTGGAAGACGGTTAAAAGCTCTGAAAAGTCGATTTTTGCATGATATGGGACCTTTAAATCTCACAATAATTCACTATTTCTTCCTTCTCTCAACACAAAAGAGCCGTGATAAAGTTACGTACATAGTGTACAATAACTATAATATAGTAAACACTTTTTTAAATCATATTGTTTTATTGTTAGTAGTAATTGGCACTAAGATTGCATTTTAAATCTTTAGGTTTATGAATGTATGTAATGTAGTAATGTGAATGTTCTTGTGTGTCCCACAGAGGTGCTGATGGATTCTACCACGGCGACAGCAGAGCTGGGCTGGACCATTCATCCTGCTCAGGGGGTGAGTCACAGCCTGCACATGGAACACAGTGTCCTGCAGAACAGCTCTGGCTCTGGGCTGCTGACCCCGCTGACCACGCTGACCACACAGGCACTGACTACTCAAATCTATGGATCAGAACACAACTAAATCAAACATTGTTAATGAGCCAGCTAGAAGCTTATTTTATTATATTATTTTTATATGTTTCTGCGTTACAGCTTCTGCTTTCTTACTGCTGAAACATGTCAGGGAGGCGAATATATATAAAATATATATAAAAAATATGATATATATTTTTTCATGCTAGATAATATTGTGAAAATATAACTATTATATACAATTCATGGCTGTTCTATTCGACATTTTGAAGGCTTTTTCCCATTCAAAAGACATAATATTATGAGTTAAATTGTTCATCTCTATGGCAACTGTACTTATTCCTCATCATTCTGAAAGTCACAGATTGGGTGTGTTCACAACATTATAGCATCTCTATAGTTTAAACAAAGCTGGAGGGCAGAGGAGAATTCTGTGTTAGAATTTGCAGTTTAAATATCAGATCGCAGTACTCTGTGTGAAAAATGAGAAAGTATTTGATACGAACAAATACCAGGAAATAAGAGATAAAATATAAGCACAGTTCATCTTACAAATGTTCATCGACAAATGTGCTCTAAAATCATGAATAACATATGATACAGCGCTGATGAATGTGAGAGATAGTCGCCATGGTAACCTACAGTAACCAACGTCCAATTCCTGTTTTACTAAAGAATTTGACTAACTAACAGAAAGCTGCACTTTTGAATCATCATTTAGTTTGATGTTTTTGCACTTTATCTAAAGCTCATGTTCTACCAAACTGATGTGAACAAAGCTTGAACAAACATATTTTCTATTTTAGGTCATAAAGTCCTCTTTTATAGTATTGGCCATGAAGTGAACAGAATAATGATCAATGATTGTGTCCATTAGATGTAGTGACACAGAAACATATTGTAGTTCTGCATCACAGAGCAGTGCAGAACAGGGCTGAAGGGCCGGTTGAAACGTAGCTTAATTTTCTCCTGTTTGATGGAAACGTGGTCCATGTGTGAAGCGTTATCTCTGGAGAGTAGAGCTGCTGCATCAGACACACACAGGGGCCCCTCGTGGCTTCAGCCATGTGCAGAAAGAGAACACAGATGTAATAAAAGTACTTTGTGACCTGAGAGTGACCGAAAAGGCCTCGTCACCTCCCGTGTGGGACCTTGACCTCCGCTCAGGGACCTGCATGCAGAGCCTCTTTTATCGAGATGTACCTGACCTAAAAATGCTTTCCAAGTGAACAGTGAAATATTCATAAGAGTTTCACGACGCACAGAGAGCAGAGAGCCGCCAGAGAGCCGCTGGAGCAAGGCTAAAAGCAGGTGATGGCATTTTGGCTCTTCAAAGTGGTACGAAAATGGAGTGTGGCTGCTTGAGATCAAATGTTAATTGTGATGACTACGGCGGGTTCTGGAGATGGAGCAAACTGTCTCCCCCAAAGCCTCAGATATTAGACCAGCATTAGAACTGAAACATGCAGCTTTGTTTTGTGCCAGAAGCCAAGAACTGACACAGCACAGAGCCTCAGAGTTCCTTCTGTCTCTCCTCCTCTCCCTCTGTCTCTCCTCCTCTCCTGTCTCTCCTCCTCTCCCTGTCTCTCCTCCTCTCAGCTCCCTCTGTCTCTTCTCTCCTCCTCTCCCTTTCCTAGCCCTCCTCTCCCTTTGTTTCTCCTCCTCTCCCTCTGTCTCTCCTCCTCTCAGCTCCCTCTGTCTCTCCTCCTCTCCCTCTCCTAGCCCTCCTCTCCCTCTGTCTCTCCTCCTCTCCCTCTGTCTCTCCTCTCCTCCCTCTGTCTCTCCTCCTCTCAGCTCCCTCTGTCTCTCCTCCTCTCAGTGTTAGTGGATGGGTCAGTGTTATCTGTCTGTCTGCAGTGGGACAGTGGAGTCAGACAGTGTCCAAAGCCCTGGCTCGTCCTAAACTCGAGGCAAATGTGTGTGAGAGCGGGGCACGGAGAGACAGACTCCTCCTGCCCCATTGCTCCTGCTCCACTCCTTCTGCTCTACTCCTGCTGCTCTTTGTACGTAGTGGCTGTTTGTGGCCCTCCAAACGGGTGCACCCCACACTTTGAGAAGCTTTGCATTAGGGACAGTGTTTTATGAAATTAAGCCTTTAAAATACTGTTAAATTCTCTTTATCTGTTTGAATAGAAGCTGTATTCTTGTTCACATTGCTCACAGGGCTCTCCATAGCTGTGAGGTATGGACTAATACAAAAGCAATATCTCATGTCTGCTGCCTGCTTGTATTAATCCCTTTTTTTGCAAATAAAACCTGTAAACAAATAAAATGATGATTATGTTTAATGCCAATGAACATTCCAGGCAAAGCATTAAAGAACATGGGAAGTTGTTATAACGTTTCATATCATCAGCATCATATTAAATAAGACTTTTAAGTTACAAAACAAATTCCCAATCCAGAGATGACATTTGAAAAATTTGATCCATTATCTCTCCTAATCTCCTAAACTGTAAATGTTTTGTCTTTTCAGTGGGAGGAGGTGAGTGGCTACGATGAGAACATGAACACCATCCGCACGTATCAGGTGTGTAATGTGTTCGAGAGCAGCCAAAACAACTGGATACGCACCAAGTTCATTCGACGGCGCGGGGCCCAACGAATCCACGTCCAGATCAAGTTCTCCGTGAGGGACTGTAGCTCCATACCCAACGTCCCGGGCTCCTGCAAAGAGACGTTTAACCTGTACTACTACGAGGCAGACTCGGACACGGCCAGGCGATTGTCCCCCGCCTGGATGGAGAACCCCTGGGTGAAGGTGGACACCATCGCAGCAGACGAGAGCTTTTCTCAGGTACACAGGTCACGAGGGCCAGTTTAGTAGTGTGAATTTAGGATTAAAGGGGCTGTTGCAGTGGTCCTAAGTTATTGCTCAGTTACTCAATGCATTCTGAGAAGCCTAATTATTCACTGTGATGAGTTAAGGAGAGCTTTACACATCTTTCAGAGCCCAGATCAGAGTTTACCACCGCGGTAAAGCTAACCAACATTAGCGTGCTAAAAAAGCTCTATAATCAAACGCAGACACACACAGTGGTCTCATTTTGACCTTAAGGGCCAGAGTTCTAATTAAAATAAAATTTGCTTGTGGTTTTTTGTAGATATTACTGCGCAAGCTGAGAATGTGCAAATGTGCCTCTGCCATGTGCCTCTGCCACTGCTCCTTTGGTAGAACAGACACATATATAGGATACATGTTTTTAATGACATTTAAATCTGAATCTAAAAACAGTGTATGATTAGTTTCTGTCATCTTCAAAAAGTGTATGCACACCACGCTGTTGTGACCGGACAGAGAGACGTGTCGGACAGTGCAGCCAAAAAGAGGGGGATCGTTTGTTTGAAATGGGAAAATGAAACAGCACAGCCATGTGTGGCATTAGAGATGTCCGGGATGAGAGGAAGATGAGAGGAAGATGAGAGGAAGATGAGAGGAAGATGAGAGGAAGATGAGAGGAAGATGAGAGGAAGATGAGGAAGGAGGAAGAGTGAACAGACGAACAGTCTTTGCAATGGACTTTAAACGGATTTGGAGCTATTCTGCTCCAAATTTGTAAATGACACACTATCATTTGAAATATTTTTTAGCACCATTTATGTGTTAAGGCAGTTTTGCTCCTTGCAATGTTGATAAATCAGTGAGCACTAAACAATTTGCATTTTCTCCACCTAAAATTTTGCGTGTTGGGGAAAAAATGGCCTTGTTTTGCAAAAATCATCAGGTCCCATGTGCTAAATTTGCGCTGTGGCCTGAGAGACACACATCTCAAATGCACACACTTTTAGCTCCAGTTTAGCTTGTGCAACCTGCTTTGCACCTGTGCAAACGCTTAGTAAATCTGTCCCTCTGAGCTGCTTTTACCATCCATCTGTACTGGAGCAAAACAGATACTTTCATTCATTCATTTTCTACCGCTTGTTCCCGTTAGGGGTCGCGGGTGACCTCAGCCTATCCCAGTGACTTTGGGCCTTAGGCGGGTCACACCCTGGACAGGGGCCGGCTCGTCACAGGGTTATCTTGATTACATGAAAAGCATCTGGTACAGCCACTTTGAAGAACTATTTTGTCCTGAATGATTGGAGGATATAGGCGAGCAGAGGTCTTCCGCATTTGAGAAATGTGCGCTACAAAGGAGCAGATGTGATTGGAACGTTTAGAATAAAGATGGATGTTTGACACACTATGGCCTGGTTTCAGATCCTTTTATATTGGAAGAGAACGTAGAAGGGACTGGCGGCTCAGGCAAATTATCTAGTTTATATATTATACAATAATACAGAATAGGTTGTGTTCACAAGACATTCTAAAATGCCTATAGTTTAATATTGAGCTGGTGCAGGTCAGAATTCTACAAAGGATTTTTTTGTTTAACTGTCAGATTGCAGATTTCTTGATTCATTCATTCATATTCTACGGCTTGTTGGAGCCTCTCCCAGTAACTCTGGGCCGTAGGCGGGGTTCACCCTGGATAGCTCGTCGCAGGGTTCACACAGAGACATAAACGGAGAGAACCCACACTAACACGGCAAGGACATGCAGACCCCACCCAGAGAGAGCATGGCCTGGGAATCGAACCCATGATCACCTTTTCTAACCACTCTGCCACCGTGCACCCTGTGTTTATGGTTCATACCTCTGTAATTACTTGGCCCATCCACTTGAAACAAAAACTGGCACAACATTTTCTCATAAATAAGACAAATGTATTTGTTCACAGTAGCAGTAGCAGTAGCAGTAGTGGTAGTGGTAGTAGTAGTGGTAGTGGTAGTGGTAGTGGTAGTGGTAGTGGTAGTGCTAGTGGTAGTGCTAGTGCTAGTGCTAGTGCTAGTGCTAGTGCTAGTGCTAGTGCTAGTGCTAGTGCTAGTGCTAGTGGTAGTGGTAGTGCTAGTGGTAGTGCTAGTGGTAGTGCTAGTGGTAGTGGTAGTGCTAGTGGTAGTGGTAGTGCTAGTGGTAGTGGTAGTGGTAGTGGTAGTGCTAGTGGTAGTAGTAGTGCTAGTGGTAGTGGTAGTGCTAGTGGTAGTAGTAGTGGAAGTAGTAGTGGTAGTGGTAGTTGTCAGTTGAAAGGATAAACGATTAACATGAAGTTTGTGGAGACAATCCCAAACAAATAAAGAGAAAGTCCATCTTTTTTGTGGATTTCTATTTTGGATTTCTTTCAAAAACAGTAAATCTCCCACACAATTACAACAGCCCTATGTAAACTGTTGGTAAAGGTTCAACACACGCATTGCAGACTGGACTGACAGTGCCGTTTGTTTCCAGGTGGACTTGGGCGGGCGCATCATGAAGATCAACAGTGAGGTGCGTAGCTTCGGGCCAGTGTCCAGGAGCGGCTTCTATCTGGCCTTTCAGGACTATGGCGCCTGCATGTCCATCATCGCTGTGAAGGTCTTCTACCGTAAGTGTCCCCGCGTGGTGCTCAACGGGGCCGTCTTCTCAGAGACACTATCTGGGGCCGAGAGCGCCTCCCTAGTGGCGGCCCGTGGAGTATGCGTGTCCAACGGAGAGGAGGTGGATGTACCCATCAAACTCTATTGCAACGGGGACGGCGAGTGGATGGTGCCCATCGGGAGGTGCATGTGCAAGGCTGGGCACGAGGCAGCGGCCAACGGGACGGAGTGCACAGGTAAATCTCTCTCATCATTCTCAGCACTATCTGTGGGTTTCAGTTTCCTGTTATATGCAACATTATTCTATAGATATCATAATTAGTTTTAAATGATTAATTGCTCAGTCTGAAACCCACGGATAGACCCATCTTGTCATGTCAGGGCCCAATTTGGCAAGTGTTTTTGAACCGCTCATACACAGATATATTGGCACCCGGGTTGTTATAGTAACCATGCTTGGGACAAAACTAATGTTTAAGTTTTGTTTCATCAAATTTATTGTTATATTAATTGAAATATAAACAGCTGATAAATACTTGCCATCCATAAAACTGTAAAATATATTGAACCTTTTAATAACTTGTGACATAAGTACATTTAAAGTGAGAGCTACTTAGTCCACAGTGACAGAACATAGAATATATATAGTATAATTATTAAGGAGCCAAATCGCACTGGCCACTTTAGTACTTAGTTGTTAGAATGTGTGTTAATTTGGCACAAAAACACCAGGTGATCTTTGCTGCTGAGGCTTTGGTGTTGTTCACGTGCAGTCGAGTGAACAGCCCTGGTTATTCATCATTTGTGATGTTTGGAGGCTCACGTTAACTCTCCCATTGAAAGTGCATTGGATCTCACCAGCCTGGAATCCAATACGTGGACCCTTAACACTGAAAGGGTCCATTACCTAGATATTGTTACTCAATAAGAAGTGAACACAATACACAAATACTCAAATATTAGTATTTGAGGAAAAAACACAACTCAAGTTCATACTGTGAACACATGTGTCAGAACCTTTGTCAACTTACACGTCCTACTTCACCTGTGTCCTCAGCATGTCCTACTGGCTCGTTCAAAGCGGCGCAGGGGGACCACAGCTGTCTGGCCTGTCCCCCCAACAGCCGGACCAGCAGCCAGGGCGCCACCAACTGCCTCTGCCGCCCTGGCTACTACCGCACGGACGCCGAGGGCCCGGGAAGCCGCTGTACCGGTACTAGACGCACAGAAGTCACTTAGAATGCACAGGGGACAGGCACGGGGGACATGCACATTGGACATGTACAGGGGACATGTAGAGGAGACATGCACAGGGGACATGCACAGTGGACGTGCACAGTGGACGTGCACAGGGGACATGTACTGGGGACATGCACAGGAGACATGTAGAGGAGACATGCACGGGGGACATGCACAGTGGACATGCACAGGGGACGTGCACAGGGGATGTGCACAGGAGACATGTACAGGGGACATGCACAGGAGACATGCATGGGGGACATGCACGTGGGACATGCACAGGGGACATGGACGGAGGACATGCACAGGAGACATGCACAGGGGACATGCACCGGGGACATGCACTGGGGACATGGACGGAGGACATGCACAGGAGACATGCACGGGGGACATGCACAACAGTCTTTGTCAGGGAAAAGGAAGTAACATCAGTGTGGTACTTATTTGTAAAAGTATCAAATTTATTTTCAGGCAGAGACTCATAAAAGTAATGGTTTGATAATGTATGTCTCAAATGGCACAGATTCTGTTCTGTGTTCGGAGGGTTGACCATTGAGCTCATTTGTCTCCCATGTGCCACTGCGTTTCCACCCCAGAAACGCAACAGACTTTGCATTTGTTCATTCTCTTTTCTTATTCCAATATAATAATATGCGTGAGAGTGGGTGGAAACGCAGTTTGTGAAACAAATCAACCTGGCTCTGAGACACAGAAGAGCAGGCGATGACCAGGCGATGACCAGTAGAGCCAGTCTGGATCCCAGCTCTGATCAAAATGCCATTTACATGTATTCACACTACAGTTATGATCCTCACATAACAGTCTCAATATTACATGTTGGTCACCATGCTGTTGTTCTTGTTGTGGCCCCTTGTCCAGGGGTCCCCACGGCTCCTCAGAGCGTCATCTCCATCGTGAACGAGACCTCCCTGCGCCTGGAGTGGAGCCCCCCGGTGGACAGTGGGGGCCGGGACGACGTGGTCTACAACATCATCTGTAAGAGCTGTGGCAGTGGGCGCTCCGGGTGCACGCGCTGCGGGGACAACGTGCAGTTTGTCCCCCGGCAGCTGGGCCTGACCAGCAGCCAGGTGCACATCAGCGAGCTGATGGCCCACACGCAGTACACCTTTGAGATCCAGGCGGTCAACGGTGTGTCTGACCAGAGCCCCTACTCGCCTCACTACACTGCTGTCAACATCACCACCAATCAGGCCGGTACGAGTACATCACGTCATTCAACTGCCTGCTCCTCTTTGATGAGGACAGTGTCTCAATATATTTTGAAGTAAACAGAACAAACTGAAAAAAGCCAGAGTGAAAGGCAAAAGAAAAGAGAGCAGCTCAAAGAAAGGTCCAGACAACAAAAGGTCTCTTCCCCATTTGTTATTGCCTTTGTTATTACTTTACTGCAACCAAAGTACACTCCACAGGTATCCATCGATCGTCTCCATCGCCGGTGCCCCACATCTGAAATACACCCTTTTAAAGTCACATGGAATATTGCTGTCTGCAGTGACCCACGGGTGAGCACAGATGGGCCATAGATGAGCCACAGAGGAGCCACAGATGGGCCATAGATGAGCAACAGATAAGCCACAGATGAGCCACAGATTGGCCATAGATGAGCCACAGATGGGCCATAGATGAGCCACAGATGAGCCACAGATTGGCCATAGATGAGCCACAGATGAGCCACAGATGGGCCATAGATGAGCCACAGATGGGCTAGCCACAGATGGACCATAGATGAGCCACAGATGAGCCACAGATGAGCCAACAGATGAGCCAACAGATAAGCCACAGATGGGCCACAGATAAGCCACAGATGGGCCCCAGATGAGCCACAGATGAGCCACAGATGAGCCACAGATGAGCCCCAGATAAGCCACAGATGAGCCAACAGATGAGCCACAGATGGGCCCCAGATGAGCCACAGATGAGCCACAGATGAGCCACAGATGGGACACAGATGAGCCACATTTTGTCCCTGTGAATAATGTGCAACTGTCACTTGTAGTTCTTTTTAGGGATGTGCGCGGATGTTTCTATAAAAAAAACAGCATTTCATATCTCTTAAACTCAATTTATTTATGATATCTTAAATAATAATAAATCCAAAATGCAGTGGTGGATAGTAATGAGGTACAACAGTAAAAGTAATGAACGTAAGTCAAATGTGTATATAACTGTACTTGGTCATATTTACAGTGGATACTTTTTACTTTTACTTCTCTTCTTTTAAGAACACTTTTTAAGTTCAAAGTACTTTCCATAATATGTTTCAGGCTTTTTTTTTTTTTTTTTTAAAGGTATTGAGTTTAAGCAAAACTTCAGCAAACAAGAAAACAACTGGAACAAACAATAAAAGGAACCAATATTTCCTGTATTTTAGGTGACTCTGTTCCATTCTTCACTCCAAGATTTAAAACAGTTAATTATTTATGCAATTTAATCAAGAACTTAAGGCATATCACTTTTTTCATAATCGCATCTCGACTTTCCCGAAAACATGATCCAAGTCCTCGGCCGCTCTTACCTCTCCTATATTCGTCATAACCTCTGCGCTCTCCACCTGGCTCATTCCTTCTCATGTTCATCTACTTCTTTGGGGGTCCTGAATCAGCTGGGACGACCACCTGAGCCGGAGCCCCCATCCACACGCTGCGCTCCTGCTGCTCAGTGCGTTTAACGTCCCACTGTGGTGTGTTTTAACGGCTTGTGTGGTCCTGGCAGCTCCCTCGGCCGTGTCCATCATCCACCAGGTGAACCGCTCGCCCTCCACCATCACCCTGTCCTGGTCCCAGCCCGACCAGCCCAACGGGGTCATCCTGGACTACGAGCTGCAGTACAACGAGAAGGTAACGCTCTCATACTCGGACATCGTTTCTCTAACAGTTCTGTGGCTCCTTTTTTACTCCTTTACTACCTCGTAGGGCCATTGAAATCTTACCGCAGTATTTTGAACTTTTTTGAGAGATGGCACTATTGAAACGATATCGCACCACACCACCTGTAACGATACCAAATCAGAAGGTTTTGTTTGAATCTGTGGTATATAATGTGGGAAATAATGCTTTTTTCTGGTTCAGAAGTATGTTTGGGGCACCCCAAATCTATTAATTATTAAATTCAAATAAAGCCATGTATTTTCAAGGCTCACCTGGCATTAGCTCAAGGCACACTACAGTTCTCCAGCAAAATCAAGGCCTTACTAAATCAAAACAGCTACTGGTATAAGTATCCACTAGTTTCTTCTGATCAGGCCTTGACAGTTTGGGCTGCAGTCTGCTGCCTTCCACAGACGTGTCACTGCTGTTACTGCGATGTGTCTGCTCAGCTGAGTTACACAGGGATGAAGGAGCCTACACTCTCTCTCACACCTGGGATACAGTTCTAAAGAAGTCAGACTGCAGATGGCGCTGTTGTCCTATTGCCCAAAATAGGAAGACAGCACCAAAATCTGTGTATCTCAGCTGAGCAGACACATCCCAGTAAGAGCGGACGCGTCGCAGTAAGAGCGGACACGTTGCAGTAACAGCAGACAAGTCGCAGTAACAGCGGACACGTCGCAGTAACAGCGGACATTGTCAAACTGTCAAGGCCTGATAAACACAGATGATTGACGATAAGATGAGCCTTTCTTGTTTCCAGATGGAGACGTCTTGGACATCAAGTCCACAATGAAAATAGACAACATCCAAACACACAAAGACATAATACTGTAAATTCACATCCATATTGCACACAGACATTTACACCAGGGCTATTCAATATCTGGCCTAGGGGCCAAATCTGGCCCTCCATGCAATTTAATCCGACCCACAACCAATCTTCCAAATATATAAAAGATAAAAACATTTGAACGTTTGATGCACTAGTTTAGACCTGGTTTAGTCTTGATTTAGTCTATTTTAATTCTATTTTAGACCTGTTTTGATTCTGGGTCAGTCCTGGTTCAGACCTGGTTGGTACTAATCTAGTTCTAGGTTAATTCTGGTTTAGTTCTGGGTGGGCTATTTTGAAAAACAATGATGGTAAAGCATTTTGTATGTTATGTCGTGCACAAATCTAATCTACCAGATTTATTTAAAAAGTGGGTATTTTGTATGACCCGAAAGCTTGTTACCATGGTGGTGTGTTGTGTTGTTACCATGGTGGTGTGTTGTGCACCTCCGGCCCAGAGGCCTTGGCCCACCACAAATCTGCCCCTCAGGAAATTTAAGTTTAATAGCCCTGAATTACACATCCTTACACAGCCTTAAAGTAGTTCCTACTGCACTTACCCCAAATGGCCCCAAACCTGCAGTTCTACACTCCTCCCTAATCAGCCCTGCAAAGTTTATGTATCCAGTGTTGCATTTTCCAGAATGGCCTAAAAGTGCAGTTAACATTTTGCTTTGTTTATTAGTAGTCTCAGATAACCATTTGTTACAGAAAGAAATGCATTTATGGAGTTAATTGGGACACAAAACAGTTGGTTTGCCTAACAAGAACTTGAATTATGTAAGCTTTAATATGTAAAATCAATAAACCAGAATAGATGAAACTAACTGCCCCTGTGGCCCCTGACAGAACCTGGCTGAGTGGAACTCTTCTGTGAGCCGCAGTCAGACCAACACAGCCCTGATCCGGGGCCTGAAGCCTGGGACCATTTACGTGTTCCAGGTCCGAGCGCGCACTGTGGCTGGGTTTGGACGCTTCAGTGGGAAGATGTACTTCCAGACCATGACCGAAGGTGAGATCTTTGTACCAGCTTCTGTTCAGACGTGTTTGTGTTGTGTTGTGTTACTGTTATTGCATTAGGGTCGGTCTCAAATTTAATAGTGCTCTGACCCTGTAATTATAAGCCAGTTTGTAGGAGACATGGTACTACGGGTACACAGCAGGTGGATTTTACCCACCAGACTGAAGTCTTTCAGCACCAGCAAGTAGTTGTATACACCATAAAGCTCCTTATGCTTTATTGGAGCTTTTTAAACTACTTTTGTACACCTGGTATTGTAGTACAGGCCTTATCATCTTAAGGCACGCAGGCCAAATTAGGCCCCCCAAGCGATCTGGTCCGATTCTGGGTTAGTCCAGTTCAGACCCAGCTGGTACAAGTCTAGTCCTAGTTTAATTCTGGTTCAGGACTGGATTGGCAGATTTATTTGGTAAAACCTTTTGTAGCTTATTTCCCCCCCACAAAATTCAAATATAGCAGTTTGGTAGAGTGGTAAAAGTAGCAGCACATATGTCAGACTCTGCCAGTTCCTCCCTGCTCTCCCCCCCATTTCACACTCTGCTGTCCTGTGACTGTCTACTAAAGCCTACAGGCCAAAAAAACAAACAGATCTAGTGTTGGGGATAATCAGTGTATCCAAACTGGTGTCGCACCTGTTCGGTCCAGAGGTCAGGACCCTTAGGAAAATCTGTCTCTCAGGAAAATAATGTACAGAAAAAACAAAAAGTAATTTATTTATTTCTGAGCAGACAAAAAGCCCCTGTTCCCTCTGAGGAGAGAAGCAGACGCAGCTTCAAGGTTGGTTAGCTGCATATTAAGGGCAATTTGAGCGCTGAAATGATCAGATGACAATGAGCCCTTTGGAGCAGTTTACATGACTGGATTCACACTTAAATCCTCTAGTGTGCAGCCGGCTTCATTTCAAGATTTTAAAGTGGTTAAGGTTGTTTAGAGAATATGAATCAAATTGTGACCGGGGCTCTAAAATGATATAAAAATGATTTGTTTCCATCTGTTTTGTCAGAGGAGTACGCCTCCAGCCTGCAGGACAAGCTGCCTCTGATCGTGGGCTCCTCGGCGTCAGGACTGGTCTTCATCATCGCAGTCACCGTCATCATCATCGTCTGCCGCAGGTTTCAAACTCTTCCACTAAACGTGGTTTTCTCTGGCAGTCATATTCAAGCCCCCGGAAGCCAAGATGGCCGCCATTGAAACCTATGGAGCTGCTCATTGGCGCATGGTTCCAAAAAAGTTTTTTAGTTCCGCATTACTTCCTGAACAGTGGTATATCTCCTCCCACTTTTGTGACGTCATCGCCGTGAGGCTTTGGCGTCGGGAGCGCGCACGTCACAGCAGCGTGAAAGACTGAGAACAGTCAACACGGACTTTTGGAATAATTCGGCTTGAAATAGTCTGTTTACGTAACGTATAATGATGGATTGTTATATCCATCTATAAATATACATGTATCATGTTGTAAAGCTCTGATATTTAAGAGAATTATAAAGAAGTGTTAAGATAAAAAAGTCTGGTTTAATGACAATGAATTACATTTAGAGGTTTAATAACGTCCTCATCATTTTCTGTAGTTTTTGGTTTGGGTATTTATTTTGTTATTAACTTTTCAGTTATTTATTTACATAATATAATTTGGCCAATATGCATTTTTTTTAATCAGATGAGAAGAAATATAAAATATAATCATCGATTCTGTTACATAATTGAGTTAAGCAGTATTTAATTATATTCAGTTTCCTTTTGTGTCGTTTTTTTTTTATCATGTCAATCTTTAATAAATACAAAACACATTTGTTTATTAATGTATTTAATACAAATAATGAACATGAATGAACTTGTTCAATAAATGCAAATCTGATAACTACAAATGATAAATTGATTTTAGCCAGTTTTAGTTGAGTTTTAAAGCTACAATGAGTTTTAAAGCTACAATGTGGGAGTCCCTTATTAAGGAGTTTGAGTCTGTGTAATGTTCATTATTATTATCATCATTAATATAATCAGAAAAGGTTTATTCCATTGTCAAAGAACAGAATTCACAAACAGTGGAACTTGCTTTGGTGATTCAGTGCAACATAAAAATATTAACAATGATAAAACAACCTGTATAAGTCAAATAGAACAAACTGAATAAAATAAGGTATTCCTTTATTGTCCACACATGAGGAAATTTTGTTGTTGCAACACAGTAGATCCAGAGGAAAAGGACAGAAAACTTATAGGAAGTTTAAAAAACACTCTTAATAGATCAATCTTAATAGAAGAACTCTTATAAACAAAAACTCCTCTAGACAGAACCTCTCATACCTTAATAAAGAATGGAGGGGGAAATAAAGATAAAATAAAAACAGCGTAAGACAAAATAATACTAATAATAATGGTAAAATAAACACTCTTTTTACATCAGTTATATGCACATGAATGTGACATTATTGTGTTAAATACTGAATATCTCAGTATTTAACAAGACTTTGTTTCCATGGCTACGCAGTCTTCTGTACTTCAGTAACTGCACCGTTCAGCTCCATCGTATGACTGAGACAAACAGAACATGTCACAGCTTTAGATTATACAAGTCATATAACATACACTTCATATGTTTTAGATTATACAAGTCATATAACATACACTTCATATGTTTAGATTATACAAGTCATAGAACATACACTTCACATGTTTAGATTTATAAAAGTCATAGAACATACACTTCACATGTTTGTCCTGAAGCTGCTTCACAGACACATGTGACACAGCAGTGGCTCTTTTGAAGAACAATTATCATTTAGTTTTTTTGGTCATAACAAAACAGACATTTTATAAATTCAAAATACTGATTCTACACTGTTTACTTTTAGTCGAGGCAGAAGTTATTATTAAAATACCTTTTGCTTTGGAGTCGTCAGGAGTTTACTTGAGATGACTCTGTGTCTGTAGTGACCTGTAGTGACCTGTAGTGACCTGTAGTGACCTGTAGTGACCTGTAGTGACCTGTAGAGCTCTGGACAGCACAGACAGACTAAACTCACTGGTCAGCACTCTGAAGATGAGAAAGATACTCATTAGAACATTGATATATTCTGCACATTTAACAGAGAAAAGCTGGAATATGTTATTGACAGATTTACATTTCGCTCTGTAACACAAAAGTTCCTCTTTTCACATTAATTTTTAAAGCTAGAACCAAAAGTCATTTATTTATGCATAAGTTTAAACCTTAGAAGTTAGAACATAACTCACATGTTTGCTAAATCTCTACATATTCCATGGAAGTAAATCCATGACATTTCTATAGAAAACAAGCGTGTGCTTTGTTTAAACATAGCACACGTCATTATGAAATATGTAATAAAACCTCAAATGTGGTCTCAGCCCCTGTAAGTACAGGACTGTCACTTTTAAACACCTTTACATTTATATATGTAAGATATGACCCATTTCAGCAGGTTATATTTGAATTATTGGTTGTGTTTTATAGCACATAATACAAACATCACTTTATTTCCCTTCTTTCTCTAGTTTTCCTTGATCTGTGCATAACCTCTTGTCTAATAGAACATTTAGTAAGAGAAATAATTAGTTATTTATTTGCAGAAGCACGAGCCATCACGACGTGTTATTGCATCTTTGTGTAGCTAAACTTTAGCTTACGTTAGCTCGTGTTAGCTCGTGTTAACTTGTGTTAACTGTGTAATCGTTGTTTTACACTTCATATGGAACGATGTGTGAAACGTGAGGAATGACATACAAACACAACTTACGTGTATCGTGGTCTCGTCTCGTCACATTCTTCTGTTTGTGTTTAGTTTCCGTCACGTGTTCTTCTGAGGCTCGTTCATGAGGGTCACGTGCGCGCTCGGTGCGCGTACACCGTTCACCGGGAGGTTAAAAATGTATTTTTTAAGTATTTTAGAAACAGTTGAAGAGTGAAATTCCTTCTATTTTATTTTTAGACTAAAAACAATTTAGCATGTTTGGTAATTTTAGAGGCCGAACTCCTGAAATGGTCCGACCAAAAGGCTGCATTCTGCGAAGTGGCCACTACTCAATTTGGAGCCAGAGGCAGAGGGGGCGTACCCTATCCAGATATTATAATAGATCCATGGTCATATTGGGTTTTTTCCTCTTCTTCTAATGGGGTTTCATGGCAGTTCACAAACTCGTGCAGTGCATTGCCGCCACCTACTGTGCGCTTCGAATACATACACACATCGCATAAACTAAAACATGCATAAATGAGTCAAATCATGCATATACGTTTTTATTTAAATGTAACTTTTTCATACCTCAGGTATTATGGATCTGTTGATATTAATGATCTATCCTGACCATTCACCATTACTGATATATTTCACATGATATTCCATGGTGTATCATCATTTTCTGAAAACCACTACCTGCGCATTCTTATGTTTATGAAAATCCACTTTTTCATGAATCAAACTGTGAATACATCTTCAACTGTAGTAAACAAACTGTAGTGCTGCCACCATTTAGAACTGATAACAACAATAACAATACTGTAAATCATGATCTATAAATAATTCTTTGTGATGTTGTTTGTGTGGCAGGAGGAGCTCAGAGCAACCCGAGTCGGAGTACACAGACAAACTGCAGCACTACACCAGCGGCCACAGTAAGTATAGTACCCCGCACTACACGTTGTACTGCATGGGTCCTACTAAAGCTGCTAGTGTGTGAGTGTGCCAGTGCTGTCGCTCTTTTTGCTCCTTTCCTATGAAGCGTCTCCGGGAATGAAGATCTACATCGACCCCTTCACCTACGAGGACCCCAACGAGGCCGTCCGAGAGTTCGCCAAGGAGATCGACATCGCCTGTGCCAAGATAGAGCAGGTTATTGGAGCAGGTATGGACGCTTTACCCCTCTGCAGCCCAGGCAGTGTCGGGGGGACTGTGGCAGGGTGTGTGGCAGAGTGTGTGGCAGAGTGTGTGGCAGGATGTGTGGCAGAGTGTGTGGCAGGGTGTGTGGCAGGGTGTGTGGCAGGGTGTGTGGCAGAGTGTGTGGCAGAGTGTGTGGCAGAGTGTGTGGCAGGATGTGTGGCAGAGTGTGTGGCAGGATGTGTGGCAGGATGTGTGGCAGAGTGATTGGCAGAGTGTGTGGCAGAGTGTGTGGCAGAGTGTGTGGCAGAATGTGTGTGGCAGAATGTGTGTGGCAGAGTGTGTAGTAGAATGTGTGTGGCAGTATGTGTGTGGCAGAATGTGTGGCAGAGTGTGTGGCAGAGTGTGTGTGGCAGAGTGTGTGTGGCAGAGTGTGTGTGGCAGAGTGTGTGACAGAGTGTGTGACAGAGTGTGTGACAGAGTGTGTGACAGAGTGTGTGTGGCAGAGTGTGTGTGGCAGAGTGTGTGACAGAATGTGTGGCAGGGTGTGTGGCAGGGTGTGTGGCAGGGTGTGTGGCAGGGTGTGTGGCAGAGTGTGTGGCAGAGTGTGTGGCAGAGTGTGTGGCAGAGTGTGTGGCAGGCTGTGTGGCAGAGTGTGTGTGGCAGAATGTGTGGCAGAGTGTGTGTGGCAGAGTGTGTGGCACAGTTTGTGGCAGAGTGTGTGTGGCAGAAAGTGTGGCAGAGTATGCTAACCTCACGGTAAGATAGTTGTGAGGCAACTTAGGGAAATTTAGAAAAGAATGTTTGTACTTTTAAAATGCTTTGACAAGCCTTTAACAGAAATTACTGACATTCTAAAGCAGTGGGACAGGTCCTATCTGTTCACACAGTTTTTGTCCACAAAGCGGTTTGTTGCAAAAAGGAAAATTGATTTTTGATCACCAATAACAAATAAGTTATAATAGTTAGAAGAACTACAAGTGAGGTGATGATAAACTTGAACTTCTATTAGATTGTTTGTTGTGTCCACTAGATTTTATTTTTCAAAATTGCCAACAACAATAATAAAACAATTATAACATAAATCTAAAGGTAGAGCTGTTGCTCAATTTGAAAGTACCTCACGAGCCGAAAAAGGGGACCACTGTTCTAAAAAATTACAACTTACACGTGCAAAATAACTGTCATGTCTTTATGTTGACTGAAATGGAGCAAACAAAGAAGAAAAGAAAGAGCTGCAACAACACAATGCATAAAAGCGAAGGAGAATGTTATATATTGTGAGCCCCTGATGTTCACTCTGTCACAGACTTTGGCCTCTTTAAGTCGATGGCTCAGAACATACTTATCCAGACTGACTTTAAAGACTTTTTTTGTTTTATTGTTTGCATTGCTCATTGTGTTATAGACTTTTTTATTTATTTATTGGCTTCACCTTGAGTGTTGTTAAGCAGTGTTTCCCAAACTGTGGTCCTTGTACCACTGATGTTATGCAAGCTCCAGTTTAGCCCAATTTCACCAATGTTCTGAAATAATATTGCCTTGATGTTCAGCACCTTTCCAGAGCCCCCCAACATCCCTTCGCACAGTGAATGCCTCTGTATAACGCCCCCTGCTGTTTGCCGCTGCTAACTGCTGTTGCCAGGTGAGTTCGGGGAGGTGTGCAGTGGGAACCTCCGCCAGCCTGGGAAGAGGGAGATCCTGGTGGCCATCAAGACCCTGAAGGCGGGCTACACGGAGCGGCAGAGGCGGGACTTCCTGAGCGAGGCGTCAATCATGGGCCAGTTTGACCACCCCAACATCATCCACCTGGAGGGCGTGGTCACCAAGAGCAGCCCTGTCATGATCCTCACCGAGTTTATGGAGAACGGATCTCTGGACTCCTTCCTGCGGGTGAGCTGGGCGACTGCGGCTCTGTTCATCTGATATTAGGACGAGAAAATTACGATCAGAAATGTGTTGTTTAAAGCTGGGGTACCTGATTTTCAAACCGGGAAATAAAAGTTGAAACTTTAAACTGCCACTTGCGACTACTTTTCACTCAAACAAATACATACATTAAGATGAGGAGGGTGGTGGGAGATCAAGCTAAAAATAAAGCTATAACCCATTTATTTCCAGTCAAATCAGTCATTCTGGGACAAATCAGGATCAGTGTGGTGCTGCTCAGTGGTGGGTGGATAGCACACATGTCCTTCCCCCAGTCTAATCCCCAATTCACACTGCACTATCATGTCTAATAAAGCCTATGGACCAATAAATCCTACAAAGAATCAGGATCTGTTTGTATCCCAAGCCAAATTGATCAACTTTCTGCTTGGACTGTTTAAAATTGAGTACAATCTACTTTTATGTGATATTGGCTTCAGCTTTGAAAAGGAATTGCCAGAAACCAACAAATTCTCAAACTACTGTCTGTAGTTTTAATCCTCCAACAGTACTTTTACTCCCAGTTATTTTTTTACAAAATAAATAGATCTGACATTAAAAACAGTCTCAGCTTCACAAAGAGCCCAGACATTTGTTTATACCCGTTGGAGGAAGAATCCACCCTCTTTTAAAGGGTTTAAACTGAACATTTATTTTATGCGTTTCATCAGAACCAACTTTCAAGCCAACTGTTGAAAAGAATAACTCTAAATGAACAATATACTGTGATATTGTGATATTTTGGTAGTGCATTGCGCTCATTGAAAGCTTTCACTGGTTTTATCATTAGAAGACATCATATGGATATTCACACTCACTGTTGTGTGTTGTTTAGCAAAACGACGGTCAGTTCACGGTGATCCAGCTGGTGGGCATGCTGCGGGGCATCGCTGCAGGGATGAAGTATCTGTGTGAGATGAACTATGTGCACCGAGACCTGGCCGCACGCAACATCCTGGTCAACAGCAACCTGGTGTGCAAGGTGTCCGACTTCGGCCTGTCCCGCTTCCTGGAGGATGACACCTCGGACCCCACCTACACCAGCGCCCTGGTTCGTCTGTGAGAGAGGGTTTTATATTTGTGTTGTTACATCTGTGACTGTTCTAAATGTTTCTTTCTCAGGGAGGGAAGATTCCTATCCGCTGGACGGCCCCTGAGGCCATCCAGTACAGGAAGTTCACCTCGTCCAGTGACTGCTGGAGCTACGGCATCGTCATGTGGGAAGTCATGTCCTACGGCGAGCGGCCCTACTGGGACATGAGCAACCAGGATGTGCGTATATACTCACACCAGCATGGAGAGTTATGTGTCCACTGGTTCACTTTGGAACGGATTGGTACAGTCCCAGAGTGTCACCACTGTCATAAGTGTTTAAACGATTCAAAGCATGAGATGATTGGACAATGCTCATCAACTGTTTATGGACACACAGCACCCAAAATATTAAACTTTCAGTGCTTAATACATCTAACATTATCCAAAGCCAATGCATTACTTAAAGAGAGGATAAAACGTGGTGTAGAGGCTTTGCAGAGAAGTAAAACAAATGCAGAGAAAGCTGATGAACTGGAAGTAGTTTACTCTAGCTTTAGCCATGTCTCACAGGCACACAAACGTGAAATTACTAAACGTCTTTTTGTGAAATTCTGAGATTGACCTCATGATTAAAAAGTATAATTCAGGTATAATTTAGATTGTATGTATTAAAGAAACATCAGTTATGTTTGGGTGGTTGCTCTGCCTCTGGACCCAGAGCCAGGCCTATAGCATGTGGCCTGGCAAGTCAGCCACACCTACTTTCCATTCAAATGCAAAAGTATCTGGGACCAGACTAACTGCAAATCATTTTGTGACAATCCAATCACAGCCATTTATGCATAGCAATGTTCATTGTTCACTGTCCTGTATGAATAAAAACATACCAAATAACGTCTCCTATCGTTTTGTAGGTCATTAATGCCATAGAGCAGGACTACAGGTTGCCGCCCCCTATGGACTGCCCCAGTGCACTGCACCAGCTGATGCTGGACTGCTGGCAGAAAGACCGGAACAACAGACCCAAGTTCAGCCAGATCGTCAACACTCTGGACAAGATGATCCGGAACCCCGGCACGCTCAAGGCCATGACGCCTCTGTCTTCCAGGTATCACACCTTTAACACAACTGCAGAGTTCAGGTTTACTGTTGTGTCCTTGTTCATATTTGTAATATTTGTGTCTTTTGTTGTCTGCTGTTACATGGCACAAAATAATCAAAAAAATGGACACATACACTGTGTGCACCAGATTTGGTTCTATTTTCTTGACTTTTGGGTCAGTACTGTTCACATTCAACCCAAACGTTGCACCATGAGCCATAGAGAGGATCAGCTGACCAGATCACTAATTTCCATGACAACGGGGTTCAGAGCCACATGGATAGGCACACGCTCAGTTCTCTGGCGCTGTACTCAGTGGTCCTGTCTCTCACCAGTAGTAAATGCACTGATGGAGGCAGAGAAAAGGCTTTCGGAGCAATGCACACATCTGACTCGGCTGCACAGAAGCAAAACTGTGTCGGATATAAAGTTGATCCTATTTGCCTGATGTCTTTGTGTATCTTTGTTTATATTTGTACTGTTTGTGTCATCAGTACTTCTCGGTTACCAGCCTAGGAAACAGCGTAATAAACATTGACATCTGTCTGCACTGTGTGTGTTCAGTATTCACCTACCTCTGCTGGACCGCAGCACTCCAGACTTCTCCTCCTTTGCCTCAGTGGACGAGTGGTTGGACGCCATCAAAATGGGCCAGTACAAGGAGAACTTTGCAAATGAGGGCTTCAGTAGTTTTGATACAGTTTCTCAGATGACCATGGAGTAAGTACACACATTACCCGTGGTGGAAAGTATTGTACTTAAGATGTTTTTTTAAGTATATTTACTTCATGGAAGTACATTTTACTGTGGATGTTTTTTACTTTTACTTACTTTCTACATCAGAGAGCAAGTTGTTGGACTTTCTGCTCAACTACATTTTTAACTAGTCTGGAAAGTAAATAACATTGTTTTAGCACTTATTGTGACATTTTGGCTAAAGATTTTTCGCAAACAAAATGTTTAAAAACAATCTCCACATTTGATCATTCTTATACTATATTATACTAACATATACTATGTTGTACTATACTTGAGTATCTTTTTTCCTCCTGTATCTGTACTTGTACTTGTGTGAGTACTTGTTCCGGCACTGCACATTACCCAGGGGCCTCACCAGCTCTTGTCTTTCCCACAGGGACATCGTCCGAGTGAGTGTGACGCTGGCCGGCCATCAGAAGAAGATCCTGAACAGCATTCAGTCCATGAGAGCTCAGATGAACCAGATCACGTCAGTGGAGGTGTGATGACCAGCAGGGGGCGCTTCTCCTAGATCTGTGTGGAGATATGGAGCTGTGTGGGCTCCTGGACTGTCAGACTGTTGAACACTGTGACTAAAGACAGAAGTGCCCTCAGTCGTGTTGGAAGAACCATCCAGTTTCTTCCGCCGTTTTTTTACTGGACAAAGAGATGTGCTGTTCCCTGTAGGTGCACTGTGGGCCGGTCCTCTGGGTGCTGTGGCACAGGTCGGATCAGGGCAGGGTTTGGTGAGGATAGACCCAAAACAGGAGACCAACCACTTGTTACAAAAGGTTTAGGTTAGCCTTTATTGTCCCGGTAGGGAAATTTGTCCTCTGCATTTGAGCCTTCCTTCAGGAGCAGTGGGCACCGCACAACACATTGACATACAGAGAGGAAAATAACAATTTGAACACCCTGTAATTTTGCAAGTTCTCCCACTTAGAAATTATGGAGGGGTCTGAAACTTTCATCGTAGGTGCATTTCCATTGTGAGAGACAGAATTTTTGTCCATCTTCTGCCGCTTATCCGGGGCAAGGACGCGGGGGCAGCAGTCTAAGCAGGGAATCGCAGACTTTTCCCAACCCAGACACTTCCAGCTCTTCCGGGGGGATCCTCAGGCATTCCTGAGTCCTGGGTCTTCTCCTGGGCCTCTTCCCGGTGGGACATGCCCAGGAGGCATCCGGAACAGACACCTCAGCTGGCTCCTCTCGACTTGGAGGAGTAGCGGCTCGTCCTTAAGTCATAACCCAAAGTTCATGACCATAGGTGAGAGTAGGAACGTAGATTGAGCAGTAAAATGGGAACTTTATCTTTTGACTTAGCTCCTTGTTCACCACAACAGTCCGATGCAGTGAATCACGTTTTATGATTTTTAAATAATGTATTTGTATGTTATTGCTGCACGTATTTGAACACCTGCCAATCTGCAAGAATTCTGCCTCTCAAAGACCTGTTAGTCTGCCTTTAAAAAGCCCACCTCTGCTCCACTTATTAACCAAAATCAGCTGTTTGAGCTCGTCAGCTGCATAAAGACCCCTGTCCACGTCACAATCAGTCAGACGCCAACTACTGCCATGGGCAAGACCAAAGAGCTGTCAGAAGACCCTAGAGACTAAACTGTAGACCTCCACAAGGCTGGAAAGGGCAACGGGCCAATGGGCAAACAGCTTGAAGAAGAAGGATGAGTACCATCCAAAAAACACCGTCCCTACTGTGAAGCATGGAGGTGGAAACATCATGTTTTGGGGCTGCTTTCTGCACAGGGGACAGGACGACTGCTCTGTATTAAGGAGGGATTGAATAGGACCATGTATTACGAGATTTTGGGTCACACCCTCCTTCCCTCAGTCAGAACATTGAAGATGGGTCGTATCTAGGTCTTCCAACATGATAATGACCTGAAGCCCACAGCCAGGAGAACCAAGGAGTGGCTCCGTGTGAAGAATATCAAGGTCCTGGAGTGGCCTAGCCAGTCTCAGACCTAAGTCCAATAGAAAATCTTTGGAGGGAGCTGAAACTCTGTGTTGCTCAGCGACAGCCTTGAAACCTGACCTGATAAGATCTGTGTGCAGGAGTGGGCCAAAATCCCTGCTGCAGTGTGTGCAAACCTGGTCCAGAACTACAGGAGACGTTTGACCTCTGCAATTGTAAACAAAGGCTTCTGTACCAAATATTAACACTGATTTTTTTTCTCAGGTGTTCAAATACTTATTTACAGCAATTACAAACAAATAAATTATTTAAAAATCGTACAATGTGATTTCCGGAACAGTCCCGTTTCCATATTTGAACTTTTTCATCCTAATATTAACATGTTATGTAAAGCACAAACTCATCTATTATTACAATCTGCAGCATTATGTTTTGAAAGGTGCATGGTGGCAAAGGCGGTTAGCGCTCTTGCCTCCCAAGAAGGAGATCATGTGTTCAATTCCTGGACCAGACCTGCATCACATGATCTCTCTGGGTGGAGTTTGCATGTTCTCCCCGTGTTACCGTGGTTCTCTCCGGGTTCTCTGGCTTCCTTCCACCATCCAAAGACATGCATGTGTTAGGCAAAAATTGGTGACTCTAAAATTGGCCCTAGAGAGTGAATGTGAGAGTGAACTGTCTGTAATGTCTATGTCTCTGTGTCAGCCCTGCGACAAGTTGGCCACTGTCCAGGGTGTACCCCGCCTAAGGCCCGAAGTCACTGGGATAGGCTCCAGCCGCCCGCGACCCCAAAAGGGAACAAGCGGTAGAGGATGGATGGATGTTTTATTTGAAGCTAGCTGTATGCCGCATCGCGCCCAGGTGGAAGCGTGCCTTCTGTGGTCCCTGATCAGAGGGCAGAGGTCACACTGTCACACCCCAGGCACACACTCTGTTCTGGGGCCAAACCGCTGGAACACTATACCTGATGTTGATCTGCTGCACATGAACAAGCACACATAGGCTCATGCTCAGAGGTGGGTAGAGAAGACAACTGTACTCAAGTAAAACCTGGTGCATGACATGATACTCGTGAACCATTTTTAAACAGCCACAGCCAATAAAGCAGAGCATCAAGGGCAAATGGAATCACACTGGAGCAGGATACAAACACAGGAAATAAAAAAGAAAGATAATTACTTTATTTCTCACCTATTGTGAAGCTGAAAAATCAAATTGTATTGTTCTCTTTTGTTTCTCTGCAAATTCATGACAAAAATATTGCTGTTAATTAAGTATGAAGCATTTTTTTTACAAATGAAAACTGAAAAAAGGCCAAAGTAGTCATATGAAGTCTATCTTCTGCTTTCTGTGCACAAATTTATGTCCGACCCACATTTTACAAAATAATAATAGGACAGGTTTGAAGTGCAATGCTGACCGTTTTGAACACTGCCTCAAAGCAAGTCACTCTAAACATAAGTCAAAATCTCATCCAATTCTCATCATGTACGACTCTAAAATACTGTGTGCCGGCTTTAAAGTTTATTTATACTTAACTAGATATTATAGTCTTATTTGTGATTTAGAGTTCATGTAATCTGACAGACAAAACATCAAATAAGGTTTTATTAGAAATAGATCATAATTTGTCAAAGTAAGTTACAAGAACCACAAATGAATGGATTTTGTATAGAAATCTTTGACACTTAGAGCCTTTACTCCAGTCAGGGTTACTTTAAGAGCAAGAAAAAGTATAAAAAGTGTCCAAATATAGTGTTACTAGAAGTACAATTATTCAAAAGTTACTCTAGTAATGTTACTGAGTAAACATACCCACCTCTGAACATACTGCAGGCTTAGGAAAATTACTACTTCACTGTTCAGGCTGTTACTTCAAATTCATATAATACAATTTTTACAGCAGTCAATTTCATTTCTCATTGTGGGTCCCCAATCGGTTGCATGGTTATTTTGGGGGTCCTAACCTGAAAGTTTTGGGAACTCTTGGTTTATCCTTACAAAATACCAGGTCACCTTTTAAAGTTACCAGGGAGTTGCCATCGAAGTATATTTGTTTTAAGGCGAAACACTACAGACAAATATTTTTTATTTAATTATTTTTTTAGTCTGCTCTTTTAATGTATAAACTTTCACATTGAAACAAAGACAAACTATTATTTTTACACATAAAATGGCTTATTCATATATGAAAATTATTATTATTATTGCCATTTTCATTTACAATATAAGTAAAAAACAGTTTCATATTGATATTTCAAAATTTAAATGTAATTCACCTGCAATGTCTCGCTTTAACTCCATGTTTTACCAGGTCTGGATGTGCTTGGCTATAAAATGTACGTACTGCCACGTTCTGGTCTTGTACCCCACAAGCACAGGCCTCACGTTTTAAGATTTGAACTGTACTTTTGGAAAAGCCAACTGTGTGTTTGAACGCGTCTTGTCCATTTTGCACATACTTGAGTGTTGCACATTGCTGAACTGTGGTTGTTTTTTGAGTTTTCCATGGAACTGTTGAAGTGAACTGAGCCGTGGAGCTCCTGACCCCATGTGGACGTTTTCTACAGATTTTGATAAAGTGTTTTTTGTTTTTTTACATTGGTTCTCACACAAAGGAGGACGACTGTGGATGCGGAACTTTACGGCTCCTGTGGCCGAGAGCTGTTTATGTGCTTCTCCCGACAAGAGTCTTCACCAGCCTTCACCAGTCATGTGACCAGTGTATTTATCAAACCCATGTCCCTCCTTTCCAGAGCCAATTCTAGCTACGTGACAAACCCTAATTGCAGGAATGCCATGGAGTAATTCTCTTATTTTCTTATTTCTTGAGATATTAGTCATTCTTATTTACACAAGACACATTTATCAGTCATTTCATTATACAACTTGGTGTAATACCTTGGTCGTTCAGGGTTTTTTAGCAATCGTTTCACAAAGTTCTCCACTGGACTAAGTTGACTGTGTTTGTGGTCTTGTGTAAGAGGTTTTCACTGGCCTCAAGGATTGCCTGGATCATTTACCAACAGTTTACTCATTTACTGTCAAACTATTTTAGAATAAAGAATGTTTTTCTTAAAGGGCATATGACAGGTTTTTATGTTTCTTCAATTATTACTTACTTTGGTGGGATAAAATCTGTGGTAAATATTTATCATAGTTATAGTCATCAGTTAAGTTAGAGTTTGTGTAGAACAATTCAAATTCAATAGTTTGGTTACAGTTCTAAAAGAATCCCCATCTGTGATGTCATCAATAAGTGACATTTTATAAAACCTGAGGCATTTTTATGACAGTTTAAACATTAATTTAACAAAATAAAGGCGTTGTTAATATTATTATTTGTTAAGCCATAACTATTGTGTAATTGATATGGATTTTGACCCTTGTTTACAGTGTGGTTTCTAGGGAACCAGGAAGCAAATTTACAAACGTAACCAAATGGTCAAACTGGAGAAAAATAGGGCTTTGTTGTTGTTGTTGTTTTTGTAAAATTAGATTAGATATAAGATATAATCATGTTCACTATGTTTTAGTGAAATTTAGTCTAATCTTTACACTTTAATGGGTATTGAACGGCTAAATAATCATCTCGGTCTTGATGCTGTGATCCTCGGGAACTCTGTAAAATGTTATTCTGAGATGAAAAATGCACACGAACGCAGGTCAAAAGCTCCTGCTAGAATTCCACACTTCACGTCACTGCTGTGGAGATGAATCAAAAACAGCTGATTTGTTCATTGATCTTAAACATTTGAGTTCTTTGACTAAACTTGACTACATTTAGGGGTTTACTGTTGGTTGTCCAATGTTACGAGATAAAAAGCACATGAATGCAAACAAGTCGGAACCTCAGTTGGTCATTTCGGAATCCCGAGTTACTGAGGACCACGTGAACGTAGCATAAAATGCACTGGAATACAGGAAATGACTAATTATGTTTGAGATTTTCCTGAGAGTGAACCCCCAGACCCCTTTTACTTTGTTGTTTGTATTATATGTCTATGTACAGACATTTTGGTTGGAAACTACAAATTCTTCCAGTGCCATCAATAATGTCATAATGTAGAAAACGGAAAAAGGATGGCTTTTAAAACTACATCTAGGAGCCTAAAAATATAACAGCCTAGGGCCTCCAAGATCCTTAATCTGGCCCCTTGTCTCCTTGTAACTTCTCTGCCGTGGTCTCGGATACTCTGACTGTGAGACAAGCTGCAGCGTAGCAACAGGCCTGTAATGACGTATAGCTAGAAACGGCTCTGCCCCAGCACACCCCATCGTCTGTGGACAATCTTTAGGACTGACGTTCATGTGCCCTCCCTGTTCTCCGGTCTTCCCCTGGACTCCCTCAGATCTGAGCCTGTTTTTTTGGTGAGGAATACTGAGCATGTGTACTTGTGTGGACCTCCTGCCATCTCAAACCTCACACTATGCACTATCCTGTGGAACAAGAGAGTTCATCTCAGGAGCAGGTCCCATCGTTTACAAGAAAAAGGCTGTTGAGAGCCAGGTTTTCCTTATGTGGTATCCAGGGCCAAAGAATCTGGATCAAACACCCACAATAAAAAAGATCTCAGTGGATAAGTATTTGGTGGTCTCTGTGTGAATGTGTGTGTTTTTTTTTAAAGTTATTATTAACAATAACACATTCTGGAGCATATTCTTCAACATAAATATTCTAGTTAACACAATTGCTACATTTGATCCGTTAACTTAAGGCAGGTAAACATTAAACATTGAATCAGAAAACAACAGATGCATAACTTAACATTACAAGACATTAGTTTGTGTATGGCAACACATCTGGGACATTACAGAAAAAAGAAAAAGATTATTTACAGGACCATGTTCTCCGCCTCCATTGTTGATGCGGCTGCTCGGAGCTGTGGTCGCAAGGTCTCCGGTGCCTGTCGTGGCGGCAACCCCCAAACCCGGTGGTGGACACCGGAAGTAAGGGATGCCCTCAGACTGAAGAAGGAGGCCTATCAGGCCACTCTGGCTTGTAGGTCTCCTGAGGTCATCGACAGGTATCGGCAAGCCAAGCGAGCCGCGGCTCGTGCTGTCGCAGAGGCAAAAACCCGGGCCTGGGAGGAGTTTGGGGAGGCCATGGAGGAGGCCCCAAAGAAATTCTGGCAAACCGTCCTGCGCCTCAGGAAGGGGAAGCAGTGCCTCACCAACACCGTTTACGGTGCGGGTGGAGGCCTGCTGACCTTGACTGGGGATGTCGTCGGATGGTGGAAGGAATACTTTGAGGACCTCCTTAATCCCTCAGTCACGTCTTCCAAAGAGGAAGTAGAGACCGGGGACTCAGAGGCTGGCTCATCCATCACCCAAGCTGAAGTCACTGAGGTTGTTCGCAAACTCCTCGGTGGCAGGGCTCCGGGGGTGGATGAGATCCGCCCTGAGCACCTAAAGTATCTGAATGTTGTAGGACTGTCTTGGTTGACACGTCTCTGCAACATCTCGTGGAGGTCGGGGACCGTGCCTCTGGACTGGCAGACCGGGGTGGTGGTCCCTCTGTTCAAGAAGGGGGACCGGAGGGTGTGTTCCAACTACAGAGGGATCACACTCCTCAGCCTCCCAGGTAAGGTCTATTCCAAAGTACTGGAGAGGAGAATCCGACCGATAGTCGAACCTCGGATTCAGGAGGAGCAGAGCGGTTTTCGTCCCAGTCGTGGAACACTGGACCAGCTCTATACCCTCCATCGGGTGCTCGAGGGTTCATGGGAGTTTGCCCAACCAGTCCACATGTGCTTTGTGGATCTGGAGAAGGCTTTCGACCGTGTCCCTCGGGGTGTCCTTTGGGGGGTGCTCCGGGAGTACGGGGTCCGGGGCCCTTTGCTCAGGGCTGTCCGGTCCCTGTATGACCGGAGCAGGAGCTGTGTTCGCATTGCCGGCAGTAAGTCAGACCTGTTCCCAGTGTTTGTTGGACTCCGCCAGGGCTGCCCTTTGTCACCGGTTCTGTTCATAATTTCGGAGGGTGTCCGGTTTGGGGACCACAGGATTCCATCTCTGCTGTTTGCAGATGATGTTGTCCTGATGGCTCCATCAAACCCGGACCTGCAACATGCACTGGGACGGTTTGCAGCCGAGTGTGAAGGATGGGATGGGATGAGAATCAGCACCTCCAAATCCGAGGCCATGGTTCTCGACTGGAAAAAGGTGGCTTGCCCTCTTCAGGTGGGTGGGGTGTCCTTGCCCCAAGTGGAGGAGTTCAAGTATCTTGGGGTCTTGTTCACGAGTGAGGGAAGGATGGAGCGTGAGATCGACAGGCGGATTGGTGCAGCGGCTGCAGTGAGCAGTCGCTGCATCGGACCGTTGTGGTAAAGAGGGAGCTGAGCCGAAAGGCAAAGCTCTCTATTTACCGGTCGGTCTACGTTCCTACCCTCACCTATGGTCATGAGCTTTGGGTAATGACCGAAAGAACAAGATCGCGGATACAAGCGGTCGAAATGAGTTTCCTCCGCCGGGTGGCTGGGCGCTCCCTTAGAGATAGGGTGAGGAGCTCGGCCACACGGGGGAGCTCGGAGTAGAGAGGAGCCAGCTGAGGTGGCTCGGGCATCTGTTCCGGATGCCTCCTAGGCGCCTCCCTCGGGAGGTGTTTCAGGCATGTCCCACCGAGAAGAGGCCCCGGGGAAGACCCAGGACACGCTGGAGAGACTATGTCTCTCGGCTGGCCTGGGAACGCCTTGGGATCCCCCCGGAGGAGTTGGAGGAAGTGTCTGGGGAAGAGGAAGTCTGGGAGTCCCTGCTTAGACGGCTGCCCCCGCGACCCGGCCCCGGATAAAGCGGAAGAAGATGGATGGATGGATTATTTACAGCAAAAAAAAAAAAACAGTCAAGAGTTGAAAGTTGAAAATGCTGAAGATAATTTTGCAGTTCTGCAGTGAGTTTCATCATGTTATGCCTCTGATAGACTCTTAAATTAAATTTAGTCCTGCTCTTTGTTCAACACTGTTTCCTATGGTGAATGCTCTGGTGCTTATTCCAGTGTTAGTTTTTTACTAATAAAATCCATTTAGGGTGGAGGGTCAAACCCATTTAGAACTTTGGAGAACATTCAATAACCTTTAAAAGCCAGTGTTGTACTAGCTCAGAATCTTACAATAATGTAAAGGCTGCTTGTCTAGTTTTCACAGTTTTCTTAAGGAGGGTTTGGGTCAGAGACTTGAGGGGCTTCAGAGTACTCTCATTAGTTAGTGCATATAAGCTTATGCTGATTCTGTAAGAAAAGGTCTTATGTTTAAAGCAGTGGTCCCCAAACTTTTTGACTCGAGGGCCACATTGGGTTCTAAAATTTGGCCGAGGGGCCGGGCCAGGAAAATACGGTGTGTTTGTGTGAACTAATGAATTACTTTAAATTGTACGCAAGATTTGACCTGTAACCTGTAACAAAGCAACAAATGTAAGGCTCAATGTACAAATTATTTTCCAAATGCATTAAATAATGATTAATTATCTACTGTCTTCTACTGTCCACAAGAGTCTTCTACTGTCCACAAGAGTCTTCTACTGTCCACAAGAGTCTTCTTCAGTGTCAAACACTTGCGCTTCCTGCTTGATTGGCCCCGGTGGCCGTTTGTGGTGAATTTTATTTTCTGCATGCCATAGATTTTCTTGTGCGAGCAGCGCACTATGCTATGTGCAAGCACTGTTCCCTCTAAGCTGCGCAGGCGAACAGTGTCATCTCTTGGGGAAATGTGGGCATTACAGGCGAAAGGTAAAATGAACGGCCACAGTATTGTGGGTTTGAATCCTGACTCCGACATTTGCTGCATGTCCTCCTTTCTCTCTCATCATTCCCTTTCATTTCTTTCTCATTCCATCTACTGTCTAATAAAGCCTACGGCAACAAAAAAAGTATGTGGCCCGCGGGCCGTAGTTTGGGGACCACTGGTTTAAAGGTTTAAAAGTGACGATTTTGGACAGTTTCTTTAGATGGGCTTTTTTATTTTAATTTCTCGTACATCTACTTTGTGTTTATCATCCTTATTCATTCTTTTAATTGGCCTTGGCTTGTTATGAATTGGATTTTTGATCTTCAGGCTCTTCAGGCAGGTGATACATCATACATTTTCCCTGCCCCTAGGGCTAAATCTCAGGTGATTTCTGCAGTGATATACAGTGATTTCACGGTTCTTTCAGGGCTCAAATACATTGAAATTGATTAAAGAATTGACTCAAGATTTCCAACATGCCACACTGAACAATAATCCCAAACATGCTGGCATTGTTTGAACATTAACTAGGCCTACACAGTTACACAGGTTAAAATGTACACAAGTCAGAAGACATGAACTTGTATATTAGATTCATCCGGTGAGAGTTCTCTTTTTTTTCATGGCTTTTTTGAGTCCAGTTAAACCAGTTTCAAATGTGATGCAAGTCGTGGCAGTCGTCATAAAACCCCTAAGGTATGTGGACCCCCAAAAAGGGTTTGCTGAGCTATCAGCGACGAAAAGCCTTATGTCTGGCATTCCTGTCACCGTGGCGGGTCATCTGCAGGTCGCTCACACCTGTGTGGCCTCATAATGTCGCCGCTTGTCTCATTGGAGATGGGTAGTTTAATGCCATTCTGAGATGGTCAGACACCAACAAATGCCCCCTGTATTGTAAACTAAATACAGCTAAAGGTGCACCATGTACAGCGCATCTGGAAAGTATTCACTTTTTCCACATTTTGTTTTGTTATGTTATTAGGCCCGAGCCGAAAGACGAATCATCGGGGTGAGGGACTTAATGCAAAATGCAAAAATCGAGTAGTAAACAAGGACAAATATACCCGTAAGTAGTATGAAGACCCGGTGAAAAACAGCTCAGTAGCGGCACGTCAAAAATAAAAAAACATGGGGCCAATGTGAGCCCGACGCCCAAAAAGTCGCAGTAAATGTCCTCATGTGAGTACATGTTCATATACATTCTCCAACAGTTTTCATGGAAAACACTTCAAATTTGTCCACAAGACACAAAGCCCATGAGCAATGAAATGTTATAAATTTGAAGTTGATACGTCTTCAGGTATGGTCATAGTGAAATTTAAACAAAAGTGCAAATTTTGCTAAATAACAAAATTATATCAACGTTTCATAAAATGTTTTTATTGGAAAATGTTACTGGAGCGTTTGTGAAGATTTCCAAGCTGAAAGCAATGATGTGCAAATGTAGGAGCTATCTATTAAAGTGCCTCTCTAACGCCCTCTCCCAATTTGATTTTTAAAAAATCATAAAATTACAAGGGGTCGGGCAAGGGGTTCAATTGTGACCGGGCACAATGTGTCAAAGTCACGTGACTCTAGCTCTAGTTTTTATAGCGGAAGAAAATGGTTGAAAAAGAGTTTTACTCTTCTTTTTTTTCTCCCACAAACCACCCCAATTTTGACCCTTTGAAATTTAACGAAAAAAACTCGACCCAAAATTAAGGATGGGTGAAAAATTGGGTTTTTTGTGTCTAAAAAATGTGTAAGCTTTTTGCAATGCAATACTATATTGTACTACTATGTTGCAGTACATTTTTGTACTAGAATTCTAGTATTTGTAAGTGTACAGGATTATTTTCAGGTTTTCTTTCCAGGTTTGTAGTTTTGTAGATATTTTATTGTACTTTTAGAATTTGAGTAGTTCTAGTACTTGCAGTGCATTCAGTACTTTTAGTGCTATATTGTAGGGTGCAGTACTACATTGTAGTACTACGTTGTAGTGCAGTTTGTAGTGCATTTTTGTATTTGCAGTGTATTCAGTATTTTCAGTCTTATGTTGTAGTACTACAATGTAATACTTTGTTATACAACTTGTTGTAGTTGTACATTGTAGTACTACATTGTAGGAGATTTTTATATTTTCAGAATTCTAGTAATCCTAGTACTTGCAGTGTATTCAATATTTTTCGTCTTATGTTATCGTACTACGTTGTTGTACATTTTTGTACGTTTAGAATTCTAGAAATACTAGTACCAAGTCCAAAAGTAGTCAAGACCACTTTTGGACTAGACTACGATGTACTTCTCCTGTATTGCAGTAATGCAGGAGAAGTACACCGAATACTAGCTTTACAATAAAATAACATTGAGGAACCTCATGAGAAACGATTCAACTGTAGTCAACACAATACTCCAACGCCTTCAGTTTTTCACAGTGCTACTACAGACTATTGCAGTAATGCAGTAGACGTACATTGAGAACTACCTTCAAAAAAAAGAAAAATTAAACTTTGAACATTATTACCGCCACGGTAATGTAACACTTGGGTATTCCTTGGTCTTGTCGTTTTTCTGGCATCAGTCGCCAAATTTGCAATTTTCCTCATCTCTTAGACTCATTTGACAACAATGTCAAGACTTAGAGTGATGGAATGTTGGTGACATTGTTGTAACATGTGTGACATCACCGCTACGACATCTGTACAGGATATGGCCATGTGTTACTCGCAATGGCTTTCTTGGTGTAGGAAGAGGACAAATTTAAGGCTTGAATTAAAGCCTCCACTGAATGAATACATTAACATATATTTGTAGCTGTACACTGATAAAAATGACATAAACAAGATTTATTACAATCATTTAAAACAAAATTCAGTTAAATATTAACATTTCCGATGCGTTCTCTCGTCAAATGAAATGAAATGAAATTATAATATAAGTTTTACGACACTGGATCAAAACTAGCATAGAACCAAAAAATGATATTAAAGACACACATAATTATATTCCAATGTCTAAAAAAATGCTACTTTTAATGTATTTTTTCAATCCTAATGTTATTCCTGGTGTGATGTAACTGATTTTAACTCTAACTTTAAATGTAAAAAGTGATTTTCTCATATCTAAAACTACATCAATTCTACTGTTTTTTTTGGTTTGTTTCTCTGTAGATTTTCAGTGTGTTTTGTGTAGCGTTGTGTCTTAATTGTCAAAGTTGCTCACCGTCACAGAATGATTAACTCTGGTATAACAAAGCTGTCTTTAGCTCTGGAACTTTGAAATCTGCAATAAACTCATGAATTCACCTGTTTTTATGTGGCTGTCTGTGCCAGAAATATCACCGAAAAGTCAAACAGCAGCGGAAACAGGATAAGAATGTTAAAATAGTCTAATACAAATATTCCAGATTAATAGGGATTCAAATAAGTTTCTTAGAAAAGATACAGGTGTTAAACTAAAACATCAAGTTATACTTAATACTAAACAGACTTAAAGGTTGAATGGATGATTTTTTTGGCCAAAATCTGGGTCTTATTTCCTCGTGGCGTGGACTGCCGATTATTCCTGCCACGTATCAATCATAAAACGCACCTACCGCTTACTTCTTATGGTAGAAATCAAATCAATCAAATAAAAAAAATAAAAAATTGTTAAAATGTGTCTTTAAATGTTTTAATTGAGGTGTGAAATGTTGGTCAAATTAATCACAAAAGTGCAGAAATATCCCCTTATATCTTTATTTGAAGGTTTACATCGTCACTCAATATCCAAAATTTGCGTATCTTCAAAACAACATTCTCAATATGATGTGATCTTTGATATATCCCAACTCCTACTTGAGTAAAAGTGTTCTCTTTTCACTGTGAGTAAATCTACAGATGACAAAAACTTTATGTCGACAATATGAAATTATTTGAACATTTGTGTTTATTGCTTCAGATCTAATTTAGTTTGTCTCATTTTTGTGTCCGTCCTTTGAAAACATCAGATGTCGTGTGTCACAATACAGTCACTTCAAATAATAAATCAGATGTTTCCTACAGTTTCTCTTACAGTACAAATACTTTACACTCTTTGACACATTTCTTTCCTTTCAGTGAAGATAGGTACAAGTTTTTCAAGAATCCTTGGTCATGTGATACTTGGTATTCATTTTGGAACATCTAATTTATCAGAAGTCCAAATCAGGTGAGTAAGTAAGAGTGTTTTCAGGTCTTTTAAGGTTTGTTTTGTTGCAGATATTTTCTGTACTTTTAGAATTCTAGATATTCTAGTACTTGTAGTATATGCAGTATTTTGCAGTACTGTGTTTTAGTACTACTACCACGTTGTAGTATTATGTTGTACTTCTACTACAGAATTCTAGTAATCTTTGTACTCTGATACAGTCTATTCTGTATTCCCATCAGGTTGGATACCGCCACCTACTGTAGTTGTGTGAGAGAGAGAGAGAGAGAGAGAGAGAGAGAGAGAGAGAGAGAGAGAGAGAGAGAGAGAGAGAGAGAGAGAGAGAGAGAGAGAAAGAAAAAGTGATGATCTTAGTCTCCTAGCTCATATTTGTATTGTGAGTGTCCTGCTCTACAAAAGATCTGTCTTGAAACCAACATGTTTGAAAAGGAATACTAGCTTCTGTGAAAATATTTCTGACATTTCCTTTCTCCGATATAAAATAGCTAAATCTATCAATTTATACAAAACAAACAAACAAACAAACAAACAAACACACAAATAAAACAGAGAAAAAAGTGAATTTCAAAAAGTGTGCCACTTTACCTATATTCACATCCACAAAAATACCCCAAAAGTTAATGGTATATCGCCTCAGTATACCCTCATTGTTTTTAAGTTACCTATTTAAACCACCATAAAAACATATGTTTTATTGTGAATTATTGCGCAACAAAAAATAAACTAAATAACGAAAGCGATTGTTTTTGTCACGTGACAGGAAGTGCTCAGCAGGACTCAGCCTGCGTAGGAAGTATCTTTATTTACCAAAGTGACACTTGGTTCTAATTGTCCCAAACTGCATTTACTTGTGCTCCAGCGCCTTTATCAGAGCTGCAGTGTTACAAAGAGGACTAATTCAAAGCTGCCTGTCTTTTATCGGACCTGTCTTCGCCGTGTCTACGTTTGTCACAGACTTTGAGTGTGGCTGCTACATGCTACATGCTAGCTAAACATGCTCACAGCACCAGCCTCGCACTGTCGGGTTTTGTGGCTGAGCTGAGGCTGTGTGAGCAAAGAGCTGAAGACTTTGGAGGCTCTGTCCGGAGAGAGACGAGCCCTGGAGCTCTTAACATGGGCCCCACGGATCTGAAGCACTGAAACACGGTGAGAAATGACATTGTTGTGCTGTAACAGTGACATAAACGCTGTGGGTGCGCCCCGGTGTCCTGCTGTGTCCAGTCATCGTGCCAGAGTTGAGTGCTTTAAGGGTAAAGTGCAAGTATTGGCTGTTTTCAGAATGTTATCATGTGCCTCTGTCAGATTGAGACAGAGATTAGTGTCGCTGTGTTTCAGGTGACATTCTTCTGTAGTCGATGAAGGAGCAGGTTTTAACATTTGCGATATTCATTATAAAAATGGCTCAAGTCAATTCTCTAGTCCTCTGCTTTGAGTTTCATGTCCTTTCAAGTCTTTGTACAAATGTATGTGCAAAAATTCCGGCATATCCTGATACTAACTTTGGGGCTGTTAAGTTTGGGCAGGTAGTGGTTTAACAAAGACATACTGTTATTGTATTTGTTTTTAGAAAATAGTGGAATATGGAATATCATGAGCAATATATTGATTATCGCATGTATTGCAAATTCTAGACTATTATATCATGAGCCTGAGCCATGTATCATCTGTCATTTTATGATTGGCATGTAGATTGTAATTTATAAAACCTTAATAACAAATAGAGATGTGGGAAGGAAGGGCAGGAAGAGACTTGTCTTCAAGTCCATGTCGAGTCCCAAGCCTTAGTAGGTTTGTCAAAAGTATAAAAAGAAATCAGATACAAACTATACTTACATATACTTATTGGTGTGGTACCAAAAACCTCTGCATCAACAGGAAAACATCTGAGAGATCTGAGAGAGAATTGTGCTTTCTGAACAAGCTCTTAGATCATCTGTAAAGCATTTTTATCCAAAAAGAAAAGGTACAAATGTAAAAGCTGATGTTTATTAATGACATGGACGGTGCACTATGTAATATTTCTGGTGAGGGTGTGAGTCTCCATGGAGATGTTATTTCTAAAATGTGCTTTCGATTCGATTGTGATATATTGCGCAGCCCTATTATCTTGCACTTAATCAGTTAGAGGTGTCTTTGCTGCTAAAAATACCTTGAAAGGCAGGCATTACTGCCTCTCCACAGAACTATGGAGAGTGTTTTGGGCCCCAAGGTCGCATTACATATCACCTGCATGTCACCATGGCGATGGATACATTTAATGCCATTCTGTTGAAAATTCTAGACCGCGAAATAACATTTGTCTAGAAAACACCAAGGACAGGATACTGGGGTTAATCTCTAAATACAAGAGAGCAGCGGAGGAGTGGGTCAGCCTGCCTCTGCGCCTCCTCTGTCCCTCCTCTGTCTCTCCTCTGTCCCTCCTCTTCTGTCCCTTCTCTGCTCCTCCTCTGTCCCTCCTCTGTCCCTCCTCTTCTGTCCCTCCCTCTGTCCCTCCTCTTCTGTCCCTCCTCTGCTCCTCCTCTGTCCCTCCCCTGTCCCTCCCCTGTCCCTCCCCTGTCCCTCCTCTGTCCCTCCTCTGTCCCTCCTCTGTCCCTCCTCTGTCCCTCCTCTTCTGTCCCTCCTCTGCTCCTCCTCTGTCTCTCTTCTGTCCCTCCTCTGTTCCTCTGTCCCTCCTCTGTCCCTCCTCTGTCTCTCCTCTTGTCCCTCCTCTGTCTCTCCTCGGTCCTTCCTCTGTCCCTATGTCCCTCTTCTGTCCGGTGCTCTTCTGTCCTGGTTCCCTTCGTGCTCGTCTCCTTCCTGTAAAGTTAAATTGATAAGGTTTCACTTTTATTTTGGTAACTTCCTGTGTGACCGAAAATAACAATGAAACAAAAATCTACTTGAGAGTCAAAGAAAAGACGCTAAGTAAAGAAAGCTACAGTTTGACATAGAACAAACATTGTGAAAGTTATAAAAACCCAAATGTTTATTTTACAAATATATGGAAAACAGTTATGCGAACATAATGAGCTGACAGCAATTATACTGACTAAATTATTCTTTGATTCTTCTTCTTCTTTGTTTTTTTATGGCGGCTGGTATCCATAGTGTTACATTACTGCCACCTACTGTAGTTGTGATTCCTGGAGTCACTTCTGTTGTCGTCGTTGCCTTTAATGGCGGCCGGCAGCCGTGCATCTACTGGCTTGAGTGTGGAGAGAAGATCAGCGATTGTAGTGTAACTCTACAACGACGCACCTAACTCTATAATCTTCCAATTAATCCTGTTTTATACAAGTAAGCAACTATAGCCTTACACGATCCCTGTGACTGGATTATAAGAAGTTTCCGCAGATTGAATCCCTGCCTATTATTTTGAAACCATAAAACCAATATAGATCTCGCTCTTTCATATGCTGTACAGTGAATCAGCACATGCCACATGCTCAACAGTTTGTTCTTGCCTAACTCTTGATGTTGGTTGAATGACACGGAATGGAAACAATGTAAACTAATTTAACCATCAGTTGACCTGCCATCGTGGACCTGCAGTGGTAAAAGTGATCCACAGTGACGAGAAATAATGTGAGTGCGCCTTCTCCTTGAAACGCGCCAATTCTGCACTGTCCCAGAGGCTGTGGGGGGTGGAATACTCTTTTCATCTCCCAAGGGGGGCAAGCCAGAATACAAGTTTGAGAAGCTCTGCTATATAGAATGTTGATGTGGTTTGGAGCAGAAAGCAATTATTTTTCTAGATAGTAATATATTTAGTAATACGTATTAGTACACAGTGTATAAACTGTCTCCCCTGAGGTTTGAACATGTGATCTACTGATCCAGAGGCAGATGCTCTGCCACCACACACAGAAGGCATGACTTCAGAAGAGCAACACATGGTATGGGTGGATCCCTCATTACAAGGGGCCAGGACCATGGATGGATAGATTTATAGGCTTGTGGTTGCGACAGCAAATGGCAAAACAGTCTATTCTGGTCCAAAACTTAAAATAAAATGCATGTTATTATAAGACATATTTATGTGTTGAATAAAAACTGCCAACCTCAGATTTTATGGTCTTTTTATGGAAAAATTACTTACAGATTTCACTTTATAACAATGGGAAAATAATTCGGGTACAGCCCCTTTAATATACCCCAAATACATGTATGTGTCTGTATGTCCCTTCTAAGATAGACACAACTCATAAAACAATCATAATGAGACAAGGAGTCATGAACAAATGTTTGGTAGTTTTATTGTAGAGCCAAAACATTCAGTTATTGGACCGTACATAAAATTGGTATGAGGAGGCTTGTGCCACTTGTGCCGACAGAACAAATGTAAAGGAAGAACAATTGAAGAGTCTAATTGAAGAGCAACCTGGTCTAACAAATGAAAAATGGCAATAGCCTAACTAATCTAAGCTAACTACTCTAAAGAAAGGCTTTGATAAAACAACAAGGGGTGTTTTATCTGATTAACTTGGTGTGTGTAAAAAAACAACTTGGTGTGTGTAAAAAAAACAACAGAACTAGGTGTGAAATGGGGCTTTTTATGTGAGTATTCAAATGTATTTCTCAGGGACATCCTCTGTGCCGTTCTGTGCCAGCCTGAGCAGAGAAGATGCTTGAAGGCCTGGTCGCTTGGGTCCTGAACACATACCTGGGCAAATATGTCAGTAACTTAAACACAGACCAGCTCTCCATCGCTCTGCTCAAAGGTCAGTACTGTGAGTGACAGATGCACGCTCTGCACAAGTATAAAGCCTGAGCAGGTCTATGTGCGTTTTCAGGGGCGGTGGAGTTGGAGAATCTACCGTTAAGGAAAGATGCTCTGAGAGAGTTTGATCTACCGTTTGAAGTCAAAGCAGGTGAGCCTCATTATTAACATGCAAGCCTTGAAATAATTATTTTTACGTCCCTGTCAACATGACAGGTACCGATCATTTGGTACCTGTCATGGCTAATTCTGAATCGGTCACAAGGAAAGGAAAACAGAATAACATAATTAATGAAAAATGAACTTTTATTAACATGTCTCTTTATCATTTACAGGCTGAGAAATAGATTTTCAAAGTTAGGGGCCAGGGGGGCCCACAAGCGCGCGCGGCATCGCGGCGTCATAAGAACAAGATAAATTTGTTGTGTTAAACCTGGTTTTTAGCATGTAAAACAATTTAAAGTACTTTTATCTGTTATTTGATATGAAGAGCACAAATACTGAATTCCTATAAACCAGAGATCATGATCTTTAATACTGTTTAATTTAATATAATAATGTTTCTTAGATACAAAATAAATACTGTTTACAGCAATTGACACAAGGAGATCTTGTGGAATATATAAAATAACAGCCTACAAAATAAACTACTAACGTATATACATTGCAAGTGGCATATCTGTCAAAACGAAACTTAAGCGATGGAAATGCCCGCGCACATGCGCTCCGCTGCCTTCCTCCGCTGTATAACTACAGCAATAATCGTGGACTGTAGTATAGCGCGCCCGAGTTTGTGCATAGGAATTGCTTTGGGCATGTTCACCGCGCTGTTTTTGCCAATTCAAAATATATGTTACGGCGAAAAATTTGCGTCGGTCATCGTGTCCGGAGCGTTGATTTTGGAGTCGGTCAAACTGATTTTTGCGCCGGTCATTGACCGTGTCCGGCCCGTTATTTCGAGGCTTGTATTTGTTCCTCTGTCAGGCAGGGGGCGGTAGTGTACATTCTACTGATGACAAATAAGATGTAAAGATGTTGTTTGATGATACTGTAGCAGATACTGTCTGAGACTGTCTATGATTGACTGTGATGAGGATGTATGCACTGTAAAAACTCAGATGCACTCAAATATCACGATTAGAAGTTGAAAACGGTGATTTCTGTTGTTAAAACCAAAAGCAGCTTTGTGTTGGTAATCTGCTGTTATCTCTTCTTTTATTAGGCTTTATTGGCAAGATTACGCTGCAGATCCCTTTTTACAAGCCACACAGTGAACCATGGGTCATCTCCATGTCCCAGCTCAACCTGATCATCGGCCCCAGCCCCCTGCAGGAGTATGACGCCCAAGCAGAGGCAGAGGAGGAGAGGGAGCGCAAGAGACGGCTACTCCAGGCTCTGGAGGACAAGTTCAGGGTACGACTAGGATAAGAAACATGTGATCCCTGTGATGCAGTGTGGCTGATGGTGACTCCCTGTGTTTGGACAGAGCGAGTGCGAGCAGAGGGGAGAGTCTTACTGGTACTCAGTCACTGCGTCTGTGGTCACCAGGATCGTGGAGAACATCGAGGTAAGCCCTGACCTATGTCCTCCCCAAGCTGCACACTGCTCCCATGGTCTCTGTGCACAGAAAATCTTTGCTAAGCACGCCCCACAATGAGGGAAAGACTCCCAGTTCATGTGCATTGTGATGGGAGGGGCGCCCACTGCTGCCCCGTGTTCCCTACACAATGACCTGATCATCAACAGCACACAGCTCCATGAGGTCAGTTTCATGTCCACACAGTCCTGTGTCCAGTTCAGCTCACAGAGAGGCAGCAGAGGCACTGACACAGGGTTTGGACACAAGTCATCAGCAGCAGAACAACACGTTAAAGACAACTGTGACAAGTGTTCTTAGAATAAACATTGGCCCCATTTGAATCTTGGAGCGAAGTAGCCTGCGATCATAATGTATGATCAAAGGTGCACTATGTTTGTGTGGAGGATCTGCTGCTCAGGGAGTTTGTGTTTGCTCAGACACATGAACATTAGAGGAAAAAAATAAAGATTTTTGTGTGAAATTCTGACTCATACTAGCGTTTCCATTCGGCAATGAGATCGGTTGTAAAAGGAAGGGCGTCTCCAGCACGTCATTGGAATGTGGACAATGTGTCCTCTGTCAATTGTTGTGATCCTTTTTTGTAACGCCGTCATACTTGCTTTGATTTGAATACAGCCTCCTGATTGGTTACTCTGGCTGCTTTTATTGAAATTTGTGGGGGATAAGGCAGAGTTGCTGACCCACCAGTACTAACTGGTTGTTACATAGATTCAAAGGTGTGAATTGTTTCTCAGCCTTTCTACTTTGCATATTCTGCAGCTGAAAATCCAAGACGTCCACCTGAGATTTGAGGATGACTTTTCTGATCCTGATAAACCCTTCTCGTTTGGAGTTTGCATCAACAATGTCTACGCTCAGAACCCTTCCAAAGAGAAGGTAAGTCTGTGTTCTCCTTCATGAATACTACTTTGATTCTCAAGCACTCCTGGTTTGTTTGCAGGGGAAGAAGCAGCTGCGACAGAAGCGGCTGGAGATTGAGGACTTCAGTGTGTACTGGGACTCTCAGTGCACAATGCTGGGACAGCTGCCTGTCAACCAGATCCAGGTCAGACCTGTGCGCTTTTCTCTTCTCATGTTTTACTCTTGCCTAGTCACAAGACTAGAATTATACTGTGAGTAATATTTTAAATGTGTTTAGTCTTAACAATGGACTTCTATCTCATATAACTTTTAAAAGAACAATTACAACAACTATTTTAAAGCTATTTTTAAAAGGCCTGAATTGTTTTTTTGAACACACAAAATAAGTGAGTTAGTGCGAATATGTTAGTGAGCTGAAATTCTACTTTGCCTTTAACTCTATTGTTGAGCTGTTGACAAATGTATGTGAAGTATTACATTGTGGTATGTGCTGTGTCCAGGAGGCGATGGCTGAATGCATGCAAAGCCGTGAGCACCAGTACATGTTTGAGCCAGTGTGGGCCACTGTCCTGCTGAGGAGAAACACATCGAAGGAGCCGCTGCGGTCCCGACACACGCCCCGGGTCGAGGGCCTCATCCAGCTGGAGCCCCTGTCACTGCGCCTCTCACAGGTCTGGATACCTGCAGAGTTAGGACTCCTCACAGCAGTCACATGACAGTCTTCTTCTGTTGTGTTGCAGGTTCAGTACCAACAGATGATGCTGTTTCTCAAAGAGCTGGATCGGAGAGAGCGAGAGCTGCGCTACAGGAGGTGGAGACCCAAAGTCCCTGTCACCAACAAGTACGACACCACTAGTTTCAATCTGAATCCCGGGCTGGGCAAAAGGAAAGAAGGAAGAAATCACAAGAAATGTTCTCTTAATGATTGGTCACAAGTTTCAATTTGATACGATTTTTACGGACATAATTTGCATCTGTAAACAATATTATTATGATTTAACAAAAAACAAAAAAAATCATGAACTGACTTGTGGGTTGCCTACTATAAAATATATATAATTATGGTTGTTTTTTATTATAATAATTGTTCTCTGACTCTAAAACACATTTGAGACCTTTTATAACAATTTCTGTGGCATTATTAAATCAAAATGTCAAAAAAGAATAACATAATTCAGATCAGAATCAGAATAAGGTTTATTGCCATTGTCGATGAACAAAATTTGCCGCCCTATTGTTAATTCTAATTTAAAGGGTCAAAATGGACAAATCCCAACAGCTGCAAGTGAACAAAAAAAACTTTTTGATTATTTGGTGTATTTATACCTGTTTTATTTATACCTGTTGTATATATAAATGGTAGTTTTACACCAATCAAGTGGCTGTATGTGGAGAAAAGTTGAAAAATCTGTAGAAAATAACATTAATAAAATAATAAGAAGTGACACAAGGGACACTCATTCCAAGGCGAAGTTTATGCATCATTTACACAAAAGAAACTATTTTGAGTTTCTTAGCATTAATTCAAAGGAATAAAGGTGCTCTCATAATTTCTTTTGTCAAAAAAGAAATTGTCACATTAGATGAGTTTCTGCCCAGTGTTTGCTGGGTAATTTTCTATTGTGATTTCATCTATCTAAGTGAAATTATAAACCACAATCGTCCGGCCTGTCAGAGGCACTTTAATGTATAAAACACGCTAGACTGGAAGTTTAGACTTCTACAAACATGTTCTGAATGGTTAATCTGGACAAAGTTGACATAGTTAAAATATAAATGGTGAATTGAGCTGCAACTAATGATATATTTTTTTCGACTATTAATTATTTTGTACATTGAGACTTTTTTTTAAATACATTTTTAACCAAATAAAGGTTGAAATGGGATGACTGAAGGCTTCTTGGTAGAGAATATTTAAATGTATTATTGATTAAATTTGACATTTTGAATTAATAATGCCATGTCTTTGTTATAAAAGCCCTTTTCATATGTTTTAGAGTCAGTTTAGCACAAAAATCTATTACGATATCTGTCTTGTCACAGTTGTTGCAGTCCTATTGTGAATCCTATTGTTGAAAAAAATTCAACTCAAGATCCAGTTTTGGTATTTGTCTGAAAAATAGATACTGTATTCTCCCGTTATTCAGCCCTTCTTTTGTCCCTGAACAATACAAATCTGAGTGTGTTTTGACGTTGTTCAGTTGTAGGGCTTGGTGGAGTTTTGCCATCCAGGCCAATCTGCAGGAGATCCGGGAGCAGAGGCACCGCTGCAACTGGGACTTTGCTCTGCAGCGGGCGCGCGCCGCTCAGACCTACACCAGCCTGTACTTTAGGAAGCTAAAGGGAGTGGCTCTGAGCCCACAGGAGGAGGCAGAGCTGGAGCGAGTGGAAGAGGAGCAGACTGTAGACGAGCTGCAGAGCCTACGAGAAGTGGTCCATGACTGGTTTAGGAAACAACAAGAAATCGCAGAGGTACGACCGTTGTCTTAATCTATTTTGTGTCATTTTGTATTTGTTTTTATTCTGACAGAGTTTGACATGAACACATATTTGTTTTTATTGAACTGAAATTATTATGTCAAAAATGATTTTCAAATATTACAATAATACTGATTTTTCTGTACATACATGCATATTGCAATGATTTCCAATATTGTGCAGCCCTACTAGAGATGAGCTGAATATGAAAATGTAGATATACTGTAAATGTTGTTTTGAAGCTGTGCTGTAAGTAGAATTTTATTTATTGTAAAAAATGCTACAAAAAGGCTTATCAAAATTAAAAATGGAAAACGGTTATGTAGTAAACTTATCAAATAATGTTATAAAGGGGATAGTTCTGCCCTTTATATGATTAATCTTACAGACATTTCACATTTATTTGATAATTAAACGTAAAAAAATTGGATATTAATTCGTCAATATTGCCCACACCTAAGCACTACTTATTATTTTGGGACCTTTATAAACCATTTATAAATGCATTTCAACTGATTCTAAAATGTTTAATATATTTTTGTATTGCATTAATGACATTATGGTCATAGCTAGCTACCGCAAAACTGGTTTGCTTTTACTGTACTGTTTTTGAATGTGAATCTTACTGCCGAGCATAGAAAAGCCCACTCTCTAATGTGTTCCATAATCGTTTGTCGGATTTGTCAAGAGGATACAGGCAAAAAATTAGGCTATAGACATTTTTTTTCATGAGCAAAGTCAATACTGAGGGATGCGATCAGCCAATTGGCCAATCCGCTGGCTATTCATGTCTGGAAAATACTAAAGACAATTCTAGACATTGCAGTAATGTTTAGGTGTAAAATCTGGTCCTGTTTTAATAAAAGCCCTGAAGACAACAGATTGACCTGAGACGGTTTGCTCTTTCAGAACGTACGAGAGCCCAGCACGGATCCACAGCCCTCTGAAAGCACCTGTCCCCTGCCCAAAAGCGGCAGCTCCGGGATGGTCCAGTACCTGCAGTCCTGGTTTCCTGGGTGGGGAGGCTGGTATGGACAGTCCCAAGATCCAACGTCTGAGCATCTGCTGCCCAGTCCATCCTCCTGGGACCTCCTGGGTAGGTCCTAAACTTTTTACTCCTAAAGTACACTTTTAATTGGGTACTTTTTACACTTGTGGTTAATGAACGTGTTGTGCAGCAGAGACCGAGGACCTGTTTGACCCCATGGAGGACTCCCACACGCTCAACACGTTCACCCGACGGGACAACCTGTTCGCCCGGCTGGAGTTCCAGCTGGAGAAGGGCTCTGTGACCCTGTACCACGAGGAGCGAGGGGATGAGCCGCCTAATCTCAGCTCAAGGCAGGAGAGCGGCGTCATACAGCTGGAGCTCTCAGGTACATCTGCTGGATCTATTTAGCAAAGAGAAGTCTGTATGATGACGAGCAGCTCTAACCTGTATCATTAATATCATTCTACTCAACAACACACCTTTAACAAGATGTCACTGATTCAAAAGAAGGATTCAGGCTTAATAACTACTTGATTAACACTTTCACTCCATACCCTAACTCAATAATTAAGGCGTTACTAAGGCTGAATTGTTTGTAATGAAAACTTATACATTATGAATGAAGTCTTCATGCTTTATTATGGCTAATTAAGGTGTAGTTATTAGAAAGTGGTATCCCATAAATAATGTATCCAATATTAAAGATGCTGTGCCTGATTTTTACTGCTTCACAAATGTTAAAAAACCCCAGAACTAGGTCATTTCCAACTGTTTGCAGGAATCCAAAGGTATTCCTCACTTTTGTTTGTACTCAAAGCATCCTAATTATTCACTACGATGAGTGTATACGCAATTTTTCTAACTTTCCTATGTCTGAGTGAGTTTTGCCTGCATGTTAAAGCTTACAGCACATTTCTTGGTTGTAGAGAATAAAATGCTCTGTAATTAGTAGACAGCACACAGTGGCCTCTTTTTGATCCAAAGACCTGCTTTTACAATATATCTGTACAAGGGAAAAACAAATTGTACTCATTTGGAAACTACAATTGTGTCTAAGAAACAATCTTTCTTATGGCAACACCTAATTACCTACAGTATTGACGTTTTTTTACAACTTTTATTTGTTCAACCTTTTTTGATTTAAAGTCTGTTTGTTGACACCTAACCACTGGACATGGCTAACTTTCTTTGAATTCACTTCAAATCTGCTTTTAATGGTGGTGTTCCCTTGTGTCCTCAGAGGTGAAGGTGGTCCTGGAGTCCCTGCCCCGCTCCGAGTCCTCTCTGCTCTCAGTGAAGCTCGGGGGACTGTTCCTGAGGGACTTGAGCACTCAGGGAACCATCTTCCCTGTACTGGTCTCTCCCAAAACTGTGAGGCTCAGTCTGCTCTATGTTCCTCTGTTTTCCATCTGAATGTTCCAACTACAGACTAACACAGACTCCTTTACAGGACAAAGTGGTTGTGGCCATGAATCAGTCCCCTGCACCTGGACAGACGAGCGGCTACACAGGTCAGACCTCCAGTTTTTTGTTTCTGTTCAAATGAGTTAGGAATGAATTTGGAATACTATTATTGAACAGTAAAACTGTGGCTTTTGAACCTAAAATCATTTCATACAAGTGCTTACCTTACCTCAAAATGAAAGCAGAACAAAGTAACTGCCCCTGCAGACATGGTCAGAAAATATATAATATATAATAAGGCAGAGCAAAATAATATGTCTGTTTGCCGTAACCCGACCGAGCCGTCATAATTATAGCCGACTGAAAAAAAATAGCAAAATTATGCCAAATTCTTTTATTTTTCTTATATTTCGCCAACTCACCGACCGTTTTTTCAAAAAAGCGCTGTGTTGAATAATTTTGTATCACTGGAACTCGCTAAAAATATTACGAAGCCGAAAAATAAATGAAAATGAAACTTAACACGAGCGGAGAATGTTCAACTCATTGTCTGTTGAAGCCAGACCCCTGGCGGTCACTGCGTGTCACTGGCAGAATTTTAAAAATGTGTGTTCAGTGTGTCAGTATCAGACTGCACAAGGTGAGCGAAAAGAGGACGTTGACGATTCTACGACATGAAAATGGCCAAAAATTTGAATATTTGTCCTGTACAAAAATAGTTTATTGGCTGGACTTATTCATTTTTTTTGTTTTGTACATTTACGGTAGCATCTCTTTTATTAAATGATAATATTAACTTATTTTCATAGGCAAATTATCATTAAATTCTATATACAAATTCTGATTTTTTTTATGCTTTAAAGTAAAAAAAAGAAAAAAAGAATTTACCTTCCTACCTACCCACTTGAAAAATGGTGGGTTGGGTTACAGCAAACAGACAATTTATTTGGAGCAGCCTAAATAACAATATATATATAATGTATAAATACACTTTTTTCCTTTATTTCTTTATCATAATAAACAGTTGAGTCCCATACACATACAAAAACACTTTCAAATTGCCAAACATAAAAACAGAGCCAGGGTTTCTCAGGAGAGTTGTCTACGGTCTCCTGGTTTTCTACCCAGAGAAAGCAAAGGGCGATGGCGGACACTTCAGACACCCCGAGAACACATATTAACCATCACAGGGACTTCAAGACATTCAATAAGGTCAAAATGTTACTTAGTTCTGCTTTAAGTGACAAAAACCTATAATTTAGTTAGTCATCATTATGGAGCTGAAAATTTAATATTTTCCATAGCAAAATGTGACCATCAATTGGGATTAGTTTTACTTTGTGATGGGTCTTAGATTGAAATGACCCTGTGAGCCTTCACAGAGGATAAGTAATGTCGATAAACTACTTGGTTTTACAGACTTTAAACAAGAAATGGCGGACCGATAAACACGCTGACAAAAACCTTTTAATTAATTTATGTCGTTAGCATTTCTTCTATTTTTAAGCTCGTTTTTAGTATTAAATACCTGCACTGTAGCGTGAGCCCCTCCATCTAAACTTTGTACCAAAAGCTTCAAAATATTCTTAAACATTTACGCTACTCTTTATTGTCTCCATAGGGAAATTTGCCCTCTGCATTTGACCCAGATAATTTACTTAACCACAGTTTGTTTTGTATTTTTTACTTTTTAATTATAGGAACAATAATAATTGGATTGGAGAATTATTCATTTAGTTCAAATTCTTACCTAAAATGGAGTTTAAAGACATTTGAATTATAAGACACAGAAAACATTTGAATAAAAAAACATGCAGTGGTTGGTAAAATGCAAATGGAACACACCCTTATAATCTGTTTAGTTGTCCTAAAAACATCACAAAGGTGTATGTCCTGTCAATTGTCTCTGACTGAATGTTGTCTGGCAGGGGACAGTGCCCAGAGCTCTTCCTCGTCTCCTGTCTTTGAGATGATTTATGAGCGTAACCCTGTGACAAGTACGTTTGAGAGGAAACTGGAAGTGCACACAAGCCCACTCAACATCATTTACAACCCTCAGGCCATCAAAAAAGTCACTGAATTCTTCTATAAGGGGCGTGTTCATACTTCAGGTCAGTGTTGTAGTTCTTTATTCGAGGGTTTGATTACAGTTTAGAGAGTAGGAGCGAGTGACATTTACTGTGTGTATTGTCCTCACACAGGCTTCGGTTATCAGTCCGAGCTGGAGCTGCGAGTGGCTGAGGCCGCCCGGAGACAGTACAACAAGCTGAAGATGCAGACCAAAGCAGAAATCCGACAGACCATCGACCAGCTCCTAGTGGGGGAGTTCATTGTAAGATAAAGTGAACTTGAGAACTTTTAATGATGAGATTGCTTTATAATGTCATAATGCGAGATCTACTGCTTTTGCATTATTTGGGATTGAAAAGGTAGTATATGTGTGAATGTGTGCAGTCGGGGTGCCCCAATATACAATTTGTATTATTATTATTATTATAAGAAACACTTATAATACCTTTTTCCCTCATCAAAACCCTGGAGTTGTATTTAGCTTCATTCAAGCTTGTTTGATAAGTCCTGTTTTATAAGTCTTCTCCCTCTGAACCTCAGAAAATATTCCGTTTCAAATATCCCCATTGTGCTACATCATGTTAAAGCTCTGATAGCTTCTGTTCTGTTTTTAAGTCCATTAATCATAATCAAACTCGTTCTGAGCATTTGCGCCTCAAATCATGCTCATTACAAGTGCGCGCTTACTTTAAAGAATGTTGGGGAAGTTGGGTTTGTAATTTCCTCTCCTGCCAGTAGATGGAGTTCTAACACAAATCCTAATTAGGTATTTCCTCCACAGATATAAATTAATAGCGTTTCTGTAGATACATTATGTTCTACAACATGAGATGCCAAAACATAGGTACAATAACCTAAAAGGAAATTTTCCATATTTGCCACATGGATGCAATAGAAAATACTACTAAATCCATTGTAAAATCAGTTGATAAAGTCATCTCTAGTCTGCAGTTAACAAAAACATGAATGTATGTGTTTCCAGGAGAACAGTAAGCGCTGGACCATGAAGCTGGATATCAGTGCTCCGCAGGTCATCTTTCCTGATAATTTCCAGTCTGAGGATCCCATGCTTGTTGTTGTGGATTTGGGCAGGATTTTGCTCACAAATTCTCTAGGTAACAACAAGTTTTACACCTCCAAATCTCCAAGCCACCTTCATCTTTCAAAACCTTTTCTTCTCTTTTTTTTTTACAGATGGTGGTAAGACTCACTTCAAAGTCGATCATGATTTGGAGGACATGAGCGATGATGACTTCCAAACTCCTTTGGCTACTCCTCCTGAGTCTCCTCCTCCAGAACTCAATGTGCCTTTGAAAGAACCTCTAAAAAGCTCGGAGATCCTCAGCCATTGCTCTCCTGAAAGTGTGCTTGCCTGCAGAAAAAAGCTCTATGAAAAGTACTCTTTGTCGTTTAAGGATCTGCAGATCATGGTTGGCCATTGTAAAGACAACTGGAAGCACCTTCAGGAGAGCGAGGTCGGACCCACTCATGTTGTTGAGAAATTTAACGTTCTTCTTCAGTTGGAGCAAAGGCTTCGTTACACTTCAGACCCACAGCTGCCTGGAGCCGTACTGTCAGGAACCCTGCCCGATCTCAAAGTGCACATCAACTTTGAGAAGATGTCTGCACTGAGAAGCTGTCTGGCACGACTCGGAGGTTCGTCTGACAAAGAGAAAAGTGGCTCGGAGAAAAATGCGAATGTGAAGCCCGCAGACCCCTTCCGACATCAGAACATCTTCAAGAGGGACAACAGCTCCTGGAAACTGCACGGATCAGCCAAGAACCTGACCCAGAGCGTGATGACTCTGGAGCAGCACACACGGGAGGTCCTTGTGGAGTCTCGTCTGCTCCTAGCCGAGTTCAACATCAACTACATGCAGCTCGGCGTGGAAAACGATGGCCGCTACATCTCCGTGCTCAAAGTTTTCGGCACCAAGGCGCATTTTGTCAAAAGACCTTATGACACAGACGTTTCCCTGACTGTCCATGGTCTTCTGCTCGTGGACACCTTACAGACGTACGGCTCAGACTTTGACCTGCTGGTGGCTTCTCACAAACATCTCAGCTTTGACATCCCCACGGGCAGCCTGAGGGAGAGTCAGCCTTCCTCACCAGTGTCCGCTCACGAGAAGTCCCAGGAAGAGCAAGGCCTGCACAAGGACTTGTCTACAGGAGCGGCTCTTGACAACTCTTTTCTCAAAGACCAAAACGCACTGATAAAGTTGGAATACCAGTTTGTTAGCTCCGACTGTCCCTCTATGAATCTCGACAGCTCCCTTCAAGTCACCACCATGCAGGTGAACAACTTGGACATCATTCTGAATCCCGAGACAATGGTGGAGCTGCTCAAGTTTCTGCAGAAGTCTTTCCCAAAAGAGGACAACGATCTGGCCTTCTCCACACACCAGCCTGCCACCTCCAATGAAGAGGACGGCACATACCAGGCCACGTACGACCAGAACACTGAGCTGACTGTGGAGATCCAGCGTTTGAATGTGCTCCTCCTGCGCACCGTGTCCACAGGCCTTGTGCCCGGAGCGGAGAAGAAGTGTCTGAAGATCGCCACAGCCAGCATCGCCGGTACTAAAGTCAACTTGTCCCTGGGCAGTCGCATGGATGTCCACGGCTCCCTGGGCTCGCTGCAGCTGGTGGACCTGACTCACGACACTGTCCAAAGCCAGTTTGTTGTCAGCATCGGTAACATGGAAGACGAAGAGGGTTTAACGCTACTTTCGGAAACTGCCAGCTCTCAATGTGAAGCTTTGAACTTTAAGTTTTCTGAAAAGTCTCGAGGTGAGTGTTTATTGCAGCTTGAAATGGCATCGCTGCATTATAACCATTCAGCCAAGTTTCTGAAGGAGTTGACACTTTCAGCCAATGAGGTGGAGGACAATTTCCGCTCCATGTTGAAAAGCGCAGCGTCGAAAGTATCCACAGTCCTGGTCACAAAGACGGCGGAGTACAGTGGAATGGTGTCCCTGTTTGAGACTCCCTCTCGCAGAGCACGGACCCAGAGCCAGTGCTGGGCTTATCCCTTCGATGAGGCAGAAGAAGATCTTCTGGAGGAGTCCCAGAGTAGTATAGACACGTTCTTGGTCAAGTTGACTTTAAACATTGAGATCGAATCACCAGTGGTTTCTATTCCACGTAAACCAGGACACACAGAGCTGCTGGTCGGTCATTTAGGAAGAATATCCATCAAGAATTTTGTCACAGGTCAAGGCTGTGAAGAGGAGCAGCTGCAGGTATTGGTGAGGAACATTCGACTGTATTCGCTGAACCTCAGTCATTTGGATTTGAAAAAGACACATGCAGACAAGGAGACTGCATCTGACCTCTGTGAGGGCTTCAGCACAGTTCAGTTCACACGCCATGACTTCTTTGAATACCTCAGTGGTGGAAAAGGTGACTTTGTGGTTTTCAAGTTACATTATTCTCCGATTTATATGTATACTTAATGGTTATATGCATTTCTTGCTATATTTCAGCTTACCATATCCTCAAAGACACCACCATTCAGTTCACTATGGAGAAGATTCCAGCAGATGATAGTCACTTGGTCTTCCTTAGCACAGAGGAGCCCTGCAGGAGCTCAGGGTTACTCAAGGTCCAAGGGAAATTTGTCACGCCAGTTCAGGTAACCACAATGTTCTGCCATCCGCCATACACCTTAAATGGGTTCTGTAGAGATCTTGGCTTCCACCTGTGGCTTTCAAATGTAAACCAAAGACAATGTCTAGAGGGTAAGAGTTTGGGATGTTAAAACATTAGCTAATCACCAAATGTAGGCTAACATCATAAGGCGCGCGGATATGCAACAACCTCACCTCAGCAGGATTATTTTAAAGGACCATAACCATGTTTTAACAGACATCATCCCCCCATTAAAAACATACCAAATTGTTCTTAGCTTCATTCATGAGGTTGTCTTCCCTGCTCCTTCTCTGAGTCAAAGGTAGAGATCCAGAGGCCTCTTGTGCTGTTTCTAATCGAGTTGAGTCATTTTCACACCGCTGCATGCTTGTATTAGCATGTTGGAGCAAACTAGCTTTTGTATATCTTGTGTGGTTTTAAATCAAATAATGATTATAACTTCTTAAACAAGAGATTACAAAGCAAAGGTACAAGAGCATGTTTATAGGCCAATAACAAGACAAGTATTGCAGAAAATGTGTTCTAAAGCTTGATATATAGCTTTAAAGCGTTACATTTTATCTTCAGTTTAAATTATTAATGTTTGTAAATGCATTTAGATATTTGATACTTTTCTTTGTTTGAGACCTTCTGTTTGAAACGTTCTGTCCTTCTGTCCTCAGGTGTTCCTCTGTAAACCCGTGTATGAACAAGTCATGCAGACACTGGACAGCCTGTCCCTTATGGAGGAGCAGCGGGTCACGCCGAGTCAGCCCCCCACGCCGCCTCCACCCACCCCATCTAGCACCCGACCGCACCGCTTCCCCGACCCGCCTGGGGGTATGTTTGCCCGAGACCCCCCTCACATCAGTTTCCCCTCGCCGCTGGGTCTGCAGGCCCACGAACCCAAACCGGACGCCTTTGCATTCACACAGCTCAAAGTCACTCTCCACGTGCCGGAACTACAAGTGCAGCTCAGTACTGACCTCACCCAGGGCTCGCAGGGGCTGGTGAGTCTGTCCTTCCACGATCTAGAAGGCGACATAACCAAAGATCATCCTCAGCTCCTGGAGATACAACTGGCACTGCGTTCACTTCTGATGGAAGACCTCTTGGAGCATAATCCAGAATCGAAGTACAAACATCTGATGGTGTCCAGAGGAGCTCCAAAACCATCTACGTTTAGCACCAGGGAGTATTTATCTCAAAGTTGCCCGTCTGGGTCCAATGTCCAGTATCCAGACATGCCGCGCTCACTACCTGCACACATAGAGGCTGCGCAAAACGTCTTCCAGCTCTACCAGAGACACCCAAGCACACCCTCGGCCAGCAGGAGCAAAGCTAAAGAAGAACCAGACTGTCCCAGCACCCCGCCACCCTCGCCAACCCACAGAACGGCCTCTCAGCACCCTACGGACTTTGACAACTCTTTGGTGCACATAAATATCCTGATGGTTGATCAGGCTCACCCTGAGTTCAGGACACGATATGGCGGTGTGGGACGCAGCGTGGACGTGGACTTTAACTGCCTGGACGTCCTAATCACCCTTCAGACCTGGGTGGTCATTCTGGATTTCTTCGGGATCGGCTCCACAGCCAATAATCACGCGGTGAAGGTTACGGCAATGTCGCCCCAGCCTGTGTGCGAGCCTAATACAGAAGACGGACAAGTTGTGAACACTAAAGTAGACCTGAAGGTACTTTTAAAACTACATCTGTACTGCATTTTCAAAACAACATCTGATTAACAGTTTATGGCAGACTGGGGTTTATTACTTATCCCTCTTCGTCTTTTCTCAGGTACATTCTTTGTCTCTTGTTCTGAATAAGAAGTCAAATGAACTCGCTCGAGCCAGTGTTTCCAAGTTGTCAGCTCATCTGGACATGCTAGGTACGACTCATAATAAAAACTACCACTCATTTCAATTAAATATCCAAATGTATTTTATGTTAATTTTGCTTGTGCATAACAGATGGTGATTTAGCTTTGCAAGGTAGTTTAGGAAGTCTGTCCCTAAGTGACCTAACGCCACATGGAGATCTGTATCGAGAGCGATTCACTACAAGAGGAGCTGAAGCACTTGTTTTTAATATTCATAAGTATATACTTTTTATAATTCCATCCATTCCTAGTCTATTACAAACACATGGTGTCTGACAGCAGTATTGGTCCTGACGTAGGCATGGGCAGCCAGACCCATGGATGGAGCGGGACTGTGATGTCCGGGTGTGCCTGCAGATGGCGTCAGTGCAGTACGTTCACACACAGCGTTTTCAGGCAGAGGTGGTGGCCTTCATCCAGCACTTTCTCCAACTGCAGGACGTTCTGGGCCGTCAGAGGGCCGCCATGGAGGGCCAGGCTGTGAGTATTGCCATGCCCTTACAGACATACACAGGCTTTAGAACCAGTCTTCTTTGAGACAGATAGAGGAAGTCCTATCTGATATTTAATTTTATTTAATTTTAATGCTTATATTATTATTCTAATTTATACCACCAGGATTTGATCGCACAACAGAGACACTGAGGACTGGAATGACATTGACATTGATGACACTGAAAGACGCACGCACACACGCACCCACACATACACACCTCTAGAAAGGTATAAAACATGAAGGCTTCCATGATATTGTTTTCCGATTACAATTTGATTGTCTATACTAGAAGGGGAAAAAGAGAGTAGAAAAACCCCCACATTAGACTTTAAAAGAAAAAATTCAGCTGTTCATTCTACTTTTGAGTACAAAGAAGTGTGTGCTTCTTCATATACCGTTGACATTTGACTCACTGTTTTCAGTATTCTTGTGGTGCTTGTGATTGATCAGTGCGTTCTTCGTCAGGTGCGGGACCAGCCTCAGCGAGCGTCCAGAGTTCTCCTGGACATAGAGGCCGGGGCTCCTGTCATCGTGATCCCGGAGAGCTCGCGCTCTTCCAGGGTCATAGTGCTGAACCTGGGCCAGCTCAAAGTGCAGAACCGCTTCCTTCGTGCGGGAGCACACGGCACCTTCTCTCTGCGGGACAAGGTAGAGAAACTGACCATGGCACATACCTTTCTGCCCTGTCTGGTGAGTCTGTCACTCATGTGGCTTCATGAGCATGTGCCGCTGCTGTGGACTAACACGCCTAGAGTCGAGCACTTATTCTTTCAAATAAAAAAAATCTGAGGCTCCATGATGTTCATAATTGTTTCTCAATGATAAATTGTTATCACACTTATACTGCCACACCTTGCTTTTACCACAAGGTAACCAAACCTGTTTTTTTAATTGATTTGAATAGTTTTTGTAAGGTGTCTTATAATGGGGAATGCCAGAACAGTTCTCTTTCATAGCATTCGTTCGATGTCTCACTATGGAATACGCCCCCTTGCGTGTATTCACAGAAGCACAATACCAATACGCCAGCCTTGAGAGGCTGGCATTTGCAGCGTCATGACGTCAGCACCCCCTATAAATGCCAAGTACATGACGCTGCCCGTCATTCAAAAACTTGTTCTCGCTTCACTGGCCAAGTTACCGCACTTCGTGTCTGAAACCCGATAGCTCAACTGCTCACAGGTAAGAGCTAACTTCTCTGCCGCCGAGCGTTAGGGGTTTTGACACGACCTCCTGTCTCCACACAGGACGGACATTTTGCACTGACTATTCAGTGATTCCTGTTCTTACCACTCCAGGTAACAACCATGACAGCTGCAAAGCTAACGGTCTCTCCCACCACGGAGATGGACCCGGACGGCGCAAGGCTCTGCACCTGCGGGAATAAAATGCCGAGCAAAGACACACACCAGGTCTGCTCGACGTGCCTCGGGCTGGAACATGCCCGCATTGCACTTGACAATCCCGGCTCGTGCCTGCACTGCTCCCGGTACACGGTGAAAAGTCTCCGCCGCAAACTAGCACGCCAAGCTAGCCTGTCGGAGAAGGACCCGGTCATGACCAAACCCACTTCTCCTCCACTACGAGGAGGATGACGGCTTCTTTGGGGACGGGTGTTTGGTCTCAGAGGACGATGAGGACTCTTCCTCCTTCGTTCCCTCTGCCCAAGGCTCTCCGCTCACGGCCCAGGTCAGAAAGGATAGAGGGGCTGCACAGCCGCCGCTAAGTTCAGACCTTCACGATGTGTGTAAACGCGCCGCGGAGAGACTGGATATCTCCTGGCCGCCTGTCGCCGCGGAGGCGCCCCGCTCTTGTTACGAGGGGAAGAAATTACCCCAAGCAAAGCGAGCAGCGCGGCAACTTCTCCCTGTCTTCCCGGAGCTCCTCGAGGAGGTGTCAGTCTCCTGGAAGGACGAACCTTTCTCCAGCAAGAATCCCATATTGGGGGCTTCTTCCCTGGATTTTGCCGATATGGATAAGCTCGGCATGGCGCGCATGCCACGCACCGAGCCCATGGTGGCGGGCCATCTTCATCCGAAGCTCTCGGCCACGTACACCAGAGCACCCGCCCACCCCTCCAAGGCTGACCGCTTTCAGTCCGCCATGACTGAAAGAGCCTACAGAGCAGCCGCTTTGGCCGTGAGGACTCTTAATGTCACCTCTATGTTGACCGCGTACCAAGCGGAGCTTTTCACGGACATGGCCCACGTCCCAGACCCACGCGTGTGGGAGGACGTTACCACAGTTACAGACATATGCATGCGCCTCCAGCGCTGTGCAAGCTGTGGGTAAAAGTATGACTATGTTGGTGATACAGGAGAGGGCGCGTCCCACGACGGCCAGCGCCACAGGCCCCTGCCACAGCACCGACTGGTCCCCAGGAGATCAGACGTGTGTGGCCAAAGAAAACTACAGGGCCCCCCAACCTCAGAGCGAGTCGCACCAGCTGAGGAGGAGGAAGAAGGCGTCCTAGCGGCACCGTTCTGGACGGCACCGTTCTGAGATCGCCTGTCTCTGTCGTTACCAGTGTGCCACATGTGGTTCCCCCTGTTTTGTGCCCCCCTCGGCCCAGCCTGGACCGGGCGCGCGTTCTGCAGCCCCCAGCCCGGAGGGTAGGGCTGTGTTCAAAATATCGATACGGCGACAATATATCGCCGTATCGATACTTTTCAATAACGTTAATTTATTACAAATTGTCCGGGCGGCCGTTTAGAAGCTCCCTCCTCTAGAGGGCGGTAAACAGCGCGGAACCACTGAGACAGACACACACCGTGCACCAGCGTGTACACAGGCCTGAAGAAGAGCTTTTGGCTCGAAACGTCGCTACTGTTACACGCCTTCCTTTTCCATTCTATTTGATTTCCTTTTTCATTGATTTCATTCCTTTCACCCCTTTTATTTTATACAAATTCAACGCAGCCCCGGAGCTAACTTAGCCCCAAGACCGCCATTTTAGCCCCGGAGCTAACACCACAACAGCCAAACCGGAGGCAAAAAAACGGACACAAACCTGACACCAACATCACACACATCTTCCCCACTCTACACTACATAAACCGAACGGTTAAACAATACAACCGAGCGGTTAAACAATACAACTATCCAACAGGGCCCCGCTGAGCACCTGTTAGCTTAGCGTTAGCCACGGCCACTTCCGCGCTAGCACTACTTAGCTTGGTGCCGAGCCCGACCCGACCCGAAGAAACGGGATTTTAAGACCAAAACAACAACAAAAAGACACAAACAGAGGGTCAACAGACTCCCACACATCACACACATTACACACCTGACATACCAGATAATCCAAGTCCATTTACCCCTTATGGACCCACGAAGGACCCGCCCGCCCCCCGCGACAGGGGAGTGGGGCGAGGCCAACCAGACCCCACAGGTTAACTACTTCCAGGATTATCCCAGTCCAGCTGAGCGCATTGCCGGTCCCCACTAGGGGATGGACCCCTACTTTTTCACTATTAGAAGGCTAATTAAGATAGCCATGTTTACATTCATTCAAGTTACTGCTATTATTTATTTTGTTCAGACCTTGCCAATTGTTTGGCAACTTTACTTGAATGTGTTCTTTGCATAAGCTTTGTGGATAAACATGAAAATTCATGCATTTTCTTATCCGGAATTAAAATTGGTAAACTTTAAGACCGGGATATGTATCGTAATGAGGGAATTGTATCGGGACATACAAGTATCGGGATACGTATCGTATCGCGACCCCTGTATCGGGATACGTATCGTATCGCGAGGGTCTTGGCAATACCCAGCCCTACCGGAGGGAGAGAGGTTCGGCGGTGAGTTCCTTACTACACCCGAGTCTCATAAGCACACACACACATTTGTTTAAAATGAAAATAAAATGTTCACTGGCGCATCCAGGCACAAGGCCGAGGGCGGAGTACATTTCAATGAAAAAATATATCAATGGCCCCCATTTTGCGAGGCACACGGCGGTCCCATCCCTGGCCACCAGGGGGAACAATTTTCCCCTGGGGCCCCGGCACACTGTCCCGGCGCCATCAGGTCGTGCATGCGCAGTCCTTCCTGGTCGTGCCGGCAATCCTCCGCCACTAGAGGGCAGCAGAGCATTGCGAATGACGGCAACAACAGGAGCCACGCATTCTGTGCCCCGCTGCGCTCTGTCTCTGAGACAGAGCAGCTGGAGAAAATGCACGAAATCAAAGTGGATTCTAAGAACGTTAGTCCGAGGCTACAGGCTTCAGTTCGCCACTGCGCCTCCCACGTTCAATGGCCTGATCCCTTGTCAAGCTCAAGGGAATTCTGCCGTGATTCTAGCAGAAGAGATTTCCTCTCTGCTGGACAAAAATGCGATACAGACGGTACCATCGGATCAGAAGCGAAGCGGCTTCTATTCCAGGTATTTTCTTGTCCCAAGAAAGGGGGGGAGCGGGCTCCGCCCTATTCTGGATCTAAGGGCATTGAATTCATATCTCAGAAGATACAAGTACAGAATGCTCACGCACTCAGGTCTGATTTGCTTGATCCGTCCGGGCGACTGGTTTACGTCAGTCGATCTGAAAGATGCGTATTTTCATATCCCAATATATCCGCCTCACAGAAGATACCTAAGGTTTCTGTTCCAAGGCGTGGCATACGAGTACACGGTGCTCCCTTTCGGCCTCTCTCTGAGCCCGAGAGTTTTTGTAAAATGTACGGAGGCGGCGCTCGCTCCGCTGAGGGAGCAGGGCATCCGCCTGGCCGACTGGCTCCTGCTGGCACGGTCACAGCAGGAGGCTGTCACTCACACACAGATTGTACTCGCTCACCTGCAGGACCTAGGGTTTGTGGTAAACACAACCAAGAGTGTCTGACAGCCCAGTCAAAGCATCGCTTTTCTGGGTCTGACCCTGGACTCTGTCAGTTACATGGCCCACCTATCCCCGGAGAGGGTGCGCACGTTCACAGACACATTGAACCGTTTCACTCCGGGGAAACGGGTTCTATACTGTCTTTGCCTCAGACTCTTGGGTCTGATGGCATTGGTGATACTTGTGGTAAAGCTGGGCAAGCTTTACATGCAGAGTTTCCAGCTTTGGGTGCGCGCACTCCAGCTGGATCCCGTACGTCACCGGAGGCGGACGGTAACGATTACTCACCGGTGCGCGCTCGCTTTACGTGTGTGGAAAAGGACAAGCCTTTTAACCGAGGGGGTGAGCCTGGGCACGGTAACAACCAGGAAGGTGGTTACCACAGACGCCTGCCTCTCAGGCTGGGGCGGGGTGTTCGAGGGCAGACCCGTGAACGGCGTTTGGAGCCCTCGCCTCTGTCACGCGCACATAAACTACCTGGAGCTTATGGCGGTGTTTCTTTCACTGAAACGTTTTCTCCCGTTCTTCAGGGGGCACAATGTGCTGGTGAGGACGGACAACACGTCCACAGTGGCTCACATAAATCGGCAGGGGGGACTACGTTCCTATCACCTGCTCGTACTCTCTCGCAAACTTCTGTTATGGAGCAGTGTGCATCTTCTCTCTTTGAGAGCGACACATGTACCAGGCGTACAGAATGTGGCCGCAGATCTACTCTCCTGGGGAAATCCCTTATACGGAGAGTGGCACCTGAACACCTGCGTAGTGAACCAGATTTGGATCAGGTTTGGTCACGCAGCAGTGGATCTGTTTGCGTCAGCAGAGAACTCTCACTGTCCTCTGTTTTTCTCCCTGCACGATCACCGTGCGCCACTGGGGGTGGACGCGCTCTCCCATGCCGCTCTATGCTTTTCCTCCACGCGCGTTGATTCCCTCCACCCTTCACAGGGTGAGGGAACACCGCCTGTCGCTGATATTGATCGCCCCGCATTGGCCATCCATGCTGTGGCTGGCGGAGGTGAAACAGCTGCTGCAGGGGCGCCCTTTGGCCCTTCCTCTGTGCAGGGACCTCCTGACATAAGCGAAAGGGCAAATATTTATCCTCACCCCGAGCGGCTCGCGCTGAAGGCTTGGCCCCTGAGTGGTTAAATCTAACAGCGGCTTGCTTGCCTAAGAATGTGGTTAATACCATTCAGAGTGCCAGGGCTGCATCCACGAGGTCTCTCTATGACCATAAGTGGAGAGTTTTTGAGTAATGGTGCCTTAAGGCGGGAGTGATCCCTTTTGATTGTCCGCTGAATGTCATCCTGTCATTCTTGCAGGACCTTATTGATAAAAAGAGGGCGTTCTCCGCTATCAAGGTTTATCTGGCTGCGCTTTCCGCATGCCATGTTGGCTTTGAGGGAAAGACTGTGGGCCAGCATTCGCTGGTTTGTCGATTCATGAAGGGTGCCAGGAGATTGTTGCCTGTGTCCAAACCCATGTCACCATCATGGGTTCTGGCGGTTGTGCTGCAAGCTCTCGCTGCTCATCTTTTTGAACCATTGGAGGACATTGACCTGAAGTTGTTGTCACTCAAAACCGTTTTACTCGTGGCCTTGGCCACGGCAAAACCTGTCAGTGATATTCACGCTCTGTCAGTGCATCCCGCTTGTATACGGTTCAGTCCTGATAGTCTCAGGGTGACCTTGCGGCCTAATCCAGCCTTTGTCCCAAAGGTGGTTGGTGCATGTACCCAGGTGGATGTGGATGCTTTTCAGCCCCCACCCCACACTACTGCTGAGCAGCAGCGATTGCATAAGTTATGTCCGATCCGGGCTCTGAGCATCTATGTTGAAAGGACTAGATCATTTCGACAGGTGGATCAGCTGTTTGTGTCCTGGGCTAAACCCCACAAGGGTATATCTGTTTCTAAACAGAGGCTTTCCCATTGGATTGTGGAGGCCATCTCATTGGCTTACTCCACTGCAGGCCTTCAGGTCCCGGCTGGTCTTAAGGCCCACTCTACCAGGGGCCTGGCTACGTCTTGGGCCTATTTCAGGGGTGTGCCTATTCAGGACATCTATGCTGCTGCTAGTTGGTCTTCACCCTTGACATTTGCAAGGTTTTACAGATTGGACGTCACGTCTCAGAGTTTGTCCCACGCTGTCCTTAGCATCGGTTCACCTCAGGACTTGCCCTGATCTCAGGCTCCCTCAGGGGCCTTGGTTGGTGTTGGGTCGTTACGGTAAGCTTGTCTGGCAATACGGGAGTCTCCACATCCCATAGTGAGACATCGAACGAATGCTATGAAAGAGAACTTTAGGTTACTTTCGTAACCCCGTTTCTCTGAGTAGCAGCCCTTCTTGCTGATGGGGGAAGCGAGAAGAGGTTTGCTTATTGAATGACGGGCAGCGTCATGTACGTGGCATTTATAGGGGGTGCTGACGTCATGACGCTGCAAATGCCAGCCTCTCAGGGCTGGCGTATTGGTATTGTCCTTCTGTGAATACGCGCGAGGGGGCGTATACCATAGTGAGACATCTCACTCATGCTACTCAGAGAGCCGGGGTTACGAAAGTAACCTACAGTTTTCATATGAGACGGGACTTCCTTCTGATGACCTTGTGTTTCTTTGAAGAACCTAATCCTGCATGCAAACTCATACAAGGACCCATCCCATTACAAGGTACTGGCGCACAGGGAGCTCTGGCTTTCTTTGACAAGAGATTAAAGCAGACACACATTAACATGAACAGAATTATGTTTGTATCTAGAGTTGTGTGAGTTTGCAGTGCTTTGGAATGCTCTTAACTCATGTGTTGCATGTAGTGTTGGGAAGACCACTTTGAAAATGTATTGAGTTACAGGATAATGACAACTTGCATTAAAATGTATTTTGTAACGTATTCTGTTACATTATCCAATCAGAGAACTTTATAATGTAAAGAACTAGATGGTATTAACCTCTGTATTTCAGAGACGGATAATTCTGGGCCAGATCAGAAGATACATACATAACATAAAACGCATTATTTACAAGCTGCAGATATAATTAAAGATTTATAGGTTTTTAGAAATGAGTGCACTTTGTAAGTTTATATAATTTGTTTCCAGAAATAAATAGGTTCACAATAACAAAAAAAATAATCAGACAGTCCAGTGTGACTGCACCAGCAGCAACACTATAAGTCACAGTACAATAAGTGAATTATTAAATTAGAAATTGTCCACAAGTCGGCCATAGAGTTCATGAAAATGTTTCAGACAACAGTTCATGTAAATATAGTGAGTTGGAAGGATCAGAATCAGAAAAGGTTTTTTGTCAATGAACAAAATTCACAACCCTAGGAACTTGCTTTGGCGATTCGGTGCAATATACAGCGGCGGGAGCGGGAGGTTCTGGTCCGGATGGACCGTAGCCTCCTGACTGAGGAGAGTTGCTGTGGAGCTCCTGTGCTGATAGTCCGAGTGTCTTGAGACATTCTTCCTCAGACCATGTGCCAGGTTCATAGCACCATCTATTTAATTCAATTTATTTTTGTAACACCCAAAATCACAACAGCGGTTGTCTCGGAGGACGACAGTGGTAAAACGGATTAAACAATGTCTATAGGGACGAGGGGCGATGTCCCAGGGTCCCCTGTCCTAAGACCCTCCTTCTCGGCAAGGAAAAACTACAAAAATCTACATCTACATCATCTACAGACTCTGTAGGCGAACTGCAGGGGGTTCAGCAGGGGGGAGGTGAAGGACTTGAGGTGGGGCAAGACCAGGCGCTCAAATGACTTTATAACTACAGACGTCAGCGCCACAGGCCTGCAGTCATTAAGTCCAGGGACGATGATGGACTACTTAAAGAAGGCTGGGACATGACATGACTTCACGAAGGTGTTAAAAATGTCAGTGAAGACGGGGGTCAGTTCTCCTGTACAGTGTCTTAGGGCCCAGCATTTTTTCGGGGTTTGGATTTCCGAAATAGTCTGTTTACGTCCTGTTTCTGAACCGAGAGAGTGTTGGGGGAGGTGGGGGGTGAACCGAAGTTGGCTTGGCAGAGGTGGCCACAGTGGGGGAGGGGGAAGTGATCTCGAACCTGGAGTAGAATGAGGGTAAGCTATCGAAGAAGAATGGATGCTGTTGATGAGGATAGGTTCTGGGCTGGGTTTAGCTAACCTTCAGTGTTCCACTTTTATAAACTTCACACAGTGGTGGTTAGTGGCCTTTGTTGAAACTGTCCTGTAGCGAGGGACGTGATTGGTTGTGAGTGTGGAGTTAACGTGTGACTGAATAATGTCTTCACCGACAGGCAATAATGGGAGGCATATTTAGATACCCTGGGTTACACATGCACGCACCAGAAGAAAGAGGTTGTATTAAATAATCCTCACTAATACCATGCACTTTGAAGCCTAAAATTGCATGATCAAGCACTGAAATGTAAAAGTAATTTATTCTGAACACCACCAGATGAAAGAGTAACTAACTAAATACAGTTACTAGAAGAGTATTTCTCGATATGTATTTTCAGTACAAGTATTAAGTTACTTCCCAACCCTAGTTGCATGCTACCAGCAATCTGTTGGTACATACTGTACTTTTGCTTATTGTTTGCAGTGCAGATAGAAATTATAAATATGAATGGTTACTTTTGGAGCATTTAACTCGAGTTCAGCTTCATTACAACAAAACACAAGTAAAAAAACACAGAAATGTGCTTGTTGTGTGCAGTCACATTTTCTCGCGAGTGTAACCACATTGTTCTCCTGTAAAGGAGCGGGTTCAGAAAGCTGCAAACAGAAGTAGTGATGAGGAAAAAGCCCACAGTGTCATCAGCGCCCCCTCTGGGTTCTCCCTTGGGAGACCACATGCTGCCAGCTCTGTGCCAGGGTCTGAGGACGTGCCAGGTAAAGCAGAGCATCTTTACTTCTCATAATGTGCTTTACAGCTGAATTAAATGTTTTCAGTAATAACCAATGCATATAACACTAATAACCAATGTTTTCTATCCTTCTAAAACATATTTTTATGAGTACTTTTTATGTACTTTTATACTATTTTTATGTTATCCCTTACTTTAAAAATGTTTTTTTCTTCCTCCAAACTTTAAATCATCAGGGCACATAAGTACCCTTATATTGTTCTGCTAATATATATGAGCCACACATACCTCTTTGCTGCACACAGAAGAGCATGTGTGTCTGCTGGACTGCATTGCCCTGGACCTGGAGGAGATGGACATCTTTGCTGCTGCACGGCTGCCCTTGGACGGCTGTGGTAAAGCTGCAGAGTCCTCAGACCTGGTGTTTCCCTCGTACCTGGTCCGCCGCACTGGAGCCAACATGCTCAAGGACTGCTGCCGCCTCAAGCTCAAAGTTGAACGCAACCTGGACAAGTGAGGCCACAAAACATAGGATATGCATGGAAAATTTGGGTTGTACTTTTATTTATTAGAGGTCTGGGAAAAAACAACAACAATTCAATACTATACGCTTCTAGTATTTGGTGTCCTAATTCCAGTTAGAGCTCTTATTAGTATTTTAAAAATAAATTTGAGTGTGAAGATTTAGCCACACTTTGCTCAGTTTGGCTTCTTAAATAAGTTCTATTCTTCTATTAAGATAAGATAAGGATTATCTTATCTTATCTTATCTTAATAGAAGAATAGAACTTATTTATTTAATATTATTTCATAGTGGTAAATTATTCACTTAAAGCAACACTGCACTGTTGAACATTACAGACAAAGGAACAACATTTCCATAGCAACAAGGTGGCCTCTTCCAGTTCCAAGTCAGGTTTGTGAAGATGCAAGGTCAAAGTAAGGGCGCTATTTTTTTAGTGTAATAAAAGCATTCAAAATGAATAAAACATACTTTTGATATAGTCTATTTTTTGAGTATCTGAAAAAAGAATGAAACAGCTGTACTTTCTTTAACAGCAGGCGGCAAAATGACTAAACTAAAACAAATCATAGTGACATCCCTGATGTTGACTTGGGATGCATTGTTTAGGGAGTTGAGCCATGCCGTGCCAGACTTGACCATCCACGGCAGCCTGTCTTCGGTGCACTGCTCCCTGGACCAGGAGAACTACAGGCTGATCCGGGGGCTTTTGGAGAACAATCTGGGAGAACCTGTGGAAGAGTTCCTGCGGCCGTACAACCTGCAGGACCCCAGAAGCTATGTGAGCCTCCACACTGCCTGCGCCTCTGTTGACTTAGATAATAATTCTACGCTGATCATTCTGGTGCTGTTGGTTTCAGACGGTGCTCAGCGGAGATGTGTACACCACCTTCTCCTTCCTGGTAGACATGATGGACGTGAGCCTGGAGATCTTGGACTGTCCCAAGTCGAGTGAAGGCCAGGGTTCTTTAGCGAGGTAAGAGGCTGGGGACTAATACTATTGTTTTTAGAATTTTGCATTACATTATAGTTAATGTCTTTACACATCTTGTGTCGTGTGTGTTTTTTGTAAAACCTGATCTTCCAAATTAAAAGTAATCACAGCGTATTTAAAGGCCAGAACAATACTGAACAATCCGATTTGTGATTTAGTCATAACTGGATCATACTTTTCCCCTCTCCAGGTTTGACTTCATGAAATCCAAGCTACTCTTTGAGAGTTTGTCCAATAGTTCCAAGTCGGTCAACCTGGTGTCCCACTCTCTGCTGGCCTTCGACACGCGTAGCCCTGACCCCCACGCACACTCCAGAGCTGGGTACAAGCACAATGTGTTTGACTGTATCCTTCAGCCCTCCAAGACTGGCTCCAACCGCGCCTCGCTGCAACTGGAACTGCACTACAGGTGGGTGTGTCCGGAGGCTTTATGTTTATGAACAAAGATAGTTAAAGAGCATGTGACAGGTCCTCAGGCGTTTCTAATTATGACTTAGGGTGTTTTCACACTGCCACCAGTTGACGTAAAGGTTAATGTAAAGGAGCTTTGCACCGGGACAACTACACTGCTCTCAGAGCAAACACACCAGCCGCAGTCTGGAGTGTAGTAAACAGCCGCTCTGACAGTGCTTTAAACAGGTGGTCTCAGAGCAGCTTCTGCCTCATTCTGATGCGGGCGAGTGTGGTGTTAAAGTGGCCGGCCTTGAGGTGGTATAATGTAACCACTCAGTCCGCTGAAAGGGTGATCAAAAATGCACTTGGACTGTGCATATCTGCATGAATAGGCGCTACCGAGCTGCCTTTCTGTCACAGTAGCCTCAGCAGGCTCTGCAGCAGCTAAAGCCTCTCACGGTGCGTTTACCAAAAGACCAGCGCGCATGGACATAAGTGACATAAGTGCAACGGTCAACTGATCACGTCTCAGGTGGCTCGAGTGGTGCATGTAAACACAACTGAAACTACATTTGTGATTTCCACCTTGTGATTTCCTTAATCACTGTAAACATCATCAACAAGTTTGATGTCCCGACTGTGGAGAGCAAATATCACAACAGAGAGCAACATTTGTGCCATAATAGCTACAAGGACGCTGCTGCGTGTCCATCCATCCATCTTCTGCCGCTTTATCCGGGGCCGGGTCACGGGGGCAGCAGTCTGAGCAGGGACTCCCAGACTTCCTTCTCCCCAGACACTTCCTCCAACTCCTCCGGGGGGATCCCGACGCGTTCCCAGGCTTGCTGAGAGACATAGTCTCTCCAGTGTGTCCTGGGTCTTCCCCGGGGCCTTTTCCCGGTGGGACATGCCTGAAACACCTCCCGAGGGAGGCGCCCAGGAGGCATCCGGAACAGATGCCCGAGCCACCTCAGCTGGCTCCTCTCGACGTGGAGGAGCTCCCCCCGTGTGGCCGAGCTCCTCACCTTATGGGAGTGCCCAGCCACATGGCAGAGGAAACTCATTTCGACCGCTTGTATCCGCGATCTTGTTCTTTCGGTCATTACCCAAAGCTCATGACCATAGGTGAGGGTAGGAACGTAGACCGACCGTTAAATAGAGAGCTTTGCCTTTCGGCTCAGCTCCCCCTCTACCACAACGGTCCGATGCAGCGACTGCTCACTGCAGCCGCTGCACCGATCCGCCTGTCGATCTCACGCTCCATCCTTCCCTAATCTTACGTGTATCATAAAAAATATAATCCAAAGATCGAAAGAGTGTCTCTGGGGGGTAGGGGAAAATTTGAATTTTTGGAGCAGTTTCATCTTAATTGCAGAAGAATAAAGATTACCGGTGCACTATCCTACATGAATCACTCTAAATTAGGATAATTTGCTATCAATTAATATAGTGATTATTCTTATTTGTAATTATGGATAAGCAAAAAGTTAAATTTAATAAATCTATATTATCTTATACAGTGTGAAAGAAAATTAATTAAGTAGTTCTTTATTTTTGTCTATATATATATATACTATGTGTTCCAGTGTACCACACTATAAAAACATCTCAGTGTTACAAGCCAGTGAATAAAACAATGGTGCATATTAGGAGTGATTTTAAAATGGGCACGTAAACTACAATTTGCGTCTTCTCACGATAATTGTATAACTACAATTTGACATTTTGACTCTCCTGATAATTTTCTCGATTAATGCAATACTCTGTGTTTTTTTTTTTTTTTTAAGATCCACCAAAGATTCGTCCTCCTTCACTGTGGTCCTCAACAACCTGCGAGTCTTCCTCATCTTCGACTGGCTGCTGCTGGTTCGGGACTTCCTGCAAATGCCTGCGGCGGAGAAGAACCCGTGTGTGGCTCCGACCAGGCAGCGCTGGCCCAGTAACACCAGCACGGACTCTGGCTCCTCCATCACCATGCCCAAGACCGTCAAGAGTGGAGTGGTCACCAAGAGGTCCACAGTGCCGGTGAGCCAGGACCGCTGCCTGGAGGTCAAGCTCAATGTCACAGGTACTTTTAATGCACTCTGCAAACACCATGCTGCTGGAGAACATCAGGACTGGGTAAAGGAGGTGCTGTTGGGGCTGTTCATCTTGATTTCACTGGTTGTGGTGCAAAAAAAGGACAAATATTTATTGATTCCAAAATGGCATTCAAATCTCCACCTCAACTACATAATTGAATGAATGAAGCGTGATATGATTGGAACATGTGAGTGGCGGGTTGAAGCAGATTGTTTTAGTGATCTCTTAAAGGAATATAAAACTGTACATGAGTTTTAATCAAATACAAAGGCTCTAAGAAACTCTTGATTTTACAATGCCCTCTTTACAATAATGGAAATGTGTTTTATATCTGTGGGGGGGATTTAGAAAAGCCAGGGACAGGAGTTGAAAATTAGCAATGGTTATAAACTTTGTATGCATCCCATTGCCTGCAAGCTTTGTTTTGTAACTATGTATGACTGCAATGTCCCTGTCAAACAAATAAATACATTTTCTTTGTTTTGTGTAGGCACAGAGTTTGTGGTGGTGGAAGACTCGTCATGTCTGGATACCAATGCCATTATTCTGAAAGGCACCACAGTCCTCACGTACAAACCCCGGCTACTGGACAGGCCCTTCTCTGGCAGCCTCGCTGGGATCGAGGTAATACACCTGCTTCTCTCTGTAATGACTAATCATGACTAGTCGAATATATAAAATGATCCTAATTGTTATCTGGATTATACAGCTACACATATGAAAATACTTTTTTATACCAAAGACAGTTCTATTTTCCTTCAGTCACCATCCTTCAACCTTTGTCTGGTTTAAAAACTCACTTAATTCTTAATAAAAATAGTAGTTTGACGAGTCGACTAATCAAAATCACAATGACCTGCCCCTGGCCTTGTATATGTGACTAGTGTTGTCTGTGCTTCAGGTGTTCTCCTGTCGCCTGGGCAGTGAGCAGGAGACTGCATTGTCCATCATTGATCCAGTCAATGTCCAAGTGGAGCTGTGTGGAAGCCCGACATACCAGAGCAGCTCTGGTCTCCTGGACGCCTTCAACGTGGAGGACATTCCCCCTCTGCTGGAGGTCAGTGAGGCCCAGTGCATCTGACTTCATTCAAAGGCAAACATCTAGGCCAGTAGTTCCCAAAGTGGAGTCCGGAGTCTCCAAATGTTAACAATTACTAGTGCATAAAACAAAATTTTGTTTGATAACTTTATAGGGGCCTTTAACGTCTATAGGGCTAGCCTACGGAATAATAATCAATGGTTTATTTTACAAAAATAACAAAGGGCAGCTAAAGCTTGAACTTGAACACAAATGTGTCCGGACTGAACAACACCGCACCTGAAGACCGGGAGAGAGGGCACAAAAACAAAATACTAAATAAGGGCCGTAACCATAGGATATTTGTTTGAATTTACTGCTTTATTTGCACTGTTAAGCTTAAATGGTAATTCTCAATTATTTAATCTGTAAATCTTTTTTCATTTTCTGATCTTGGCTCTTTTGAATCTGTAGATCCAGTTCCCTGCATTGGCCATTCGCCTCTCATACAATGACATTCAGCTCTTTCTGGACATTGTCAAGTCCCTTCCTTCCTGGGGCTCTCAGGAGACAGACACACAGAACCCCCCTGGCCCAGAGCCTGCTCCCCCTATTGACAGCTTTGCAAGGAAAACAGAAACACTAATAGGTAAACCTTATACATACATTTATGTTCATGTATATGTATATATATATATATATATATATATATATATATATATTTATATATATATATTTCTGTTGCTGTTGCAATAATATTATGTCCTTGCAGCATCGCAACTCTCCCATTTACAAGACCTCGGCTTTAGAAAGGAAGACTGTAAAAAAGCTCTGATGCATTGTAAAGGCAAGTGCTAATAAAGGTGTGTATTATACCAACACAACCATCACTAACATGCCTGATGTGTGTTACCACAGGGCAGCTGGACCAGGCGGCCACATGGCTCCTGGAGAACGCAGAGGCCGTGGCAGGAGGCGTGGGCAGAGCCAGGGCCGACTCGAGCTCAGGTCACGGCACTCCCCTGTCGGGGCTGGAGCTGAAGGCTGACAGTGTGTGCATCTGCTTCATCGACGATTGTTTGGACTGTGACATCCCTTTGGCTGAGCTCACCTTCTCCAGTGAGTTCAACATGCACATTGTACATGACATGACGCTTTACTACCTACGGACGGTCAAAATAAGAATACACATTTGTTCTTGATAGTCTGCCTTGTAAAACAGACTTGAATCAAATATGCCTAATGCTTTTGTCAGTGGGTACATTTACATGGCCAGAAAAATAAGATATCTAAAATAATTAGATGACACAATAATCTGGTAAATACTCTGACTCCAGAAATGAGATATTGATCAGATTTTTGATGTGCATGTAAACACAGCCCCTGACACTAACTGTGAGCCTTGTGTGCTTCCAGGGCTGTACATCCTGCAGAGGATCGGCTCTACTCAGGAGGGCAATGCTAGCTTTGGTCTGTCTGGAGACTACTACAACAGAGAGCTGTCAGGTAACCCTCCACAGCACTGGCATACATTCTCAAAAAGGTATTTATTCAAAGAGGTTAGGTCATAGGTAAAGAAAACCGCATCATTTTTCACTGCTACAAGGGTTATAAAACAGGGGAAACTGTGATGGCATTTTCACACATGATGGCGTGTGCACTAGATTTAGTTCCTTTTCACTTTTGGGTTGGTCCTGATCACGTTCATTGCTCAACATTCCCCCCATGAGCCAAGTGAGAAGCCAACACATTGATACGGCGGCGCGCACACTCTTTGGCTGACCTGGCTGCGCAGGGTCAGGATGACTGAAGAATGCTGTAAGTTTCCAGTTTGCCTCGTCAGACGCCAGTTGCTAAAAGACATCACTGCAGTGCCCGTTTATACAGATACAGGCCAATGTGATCCAAGCACATTTGTTTACATCGCCCTAAGTAACTAGTGGCTGCGTGAAAACAAGTTACTATTGTGTGTCTTTCAGGCTGGGAGCCCTTCACTGAGCCCTGGCCGTGCTTCTTGTCCTGGCAGCAGCAGGCAGCCGGCCGCCTCCACGCTCCACGACTCAAAATAGCTGTTCGAGCCAAGCAGAGGCTGGACATTAACATCACATCATTGCTCATGGGTAAGAAGGCCAAAGTCCTGTTTGATTTCTACAGATAAATACCTGCATATGTGCAGTGGTGGGCAGGAGTTACATTTACTTACATTTACTTACATTTACTTAAGCCTTTACCTTTCAGAGTAGTTTTTGGACTGCATAACTTACTCTTACTTGAGTAAAAGTCTTGTTTCTCTTCTCATTTTGACTTAATCTACAAGTGACAAAAGCTTCATGTTGACAATATGAAATGATTTGAAGAATGGTGTATTTGCACTGTTCCATCAGACATGATTTTGTTTTTTTAGTCTGTGTCCATCCTGGGAAAATACCAGATTGTGAGAATGATCTAATGTCTTGACTTTCTGTAATGACTCTTACATTTCCTAAACTGAGTAATTTCTTTGACCTTTCCTTGATTAACATTATTTCATGTAACATTACTCTTACTTGAGTACAATTTTGAGCCACTCTACCCACCTCTGTATTTGGGGTAGTACATGAATATACTGCACCTGTGTGACAGAATAATAATAGTAGTCTTCTGGGAATCTGTGACTCTAACGCTCTTGCTGTTTTCAGAACAATACAACACTACCAAGAGCTCGTGGATGGCTGACTATTGTAAAGACGAGAACCAGAGCCCTCAGAGCCCTCAGAGCCTTGTGCCTCTGCCCTGGGTGGGCTCCTCTGTGGACCCGCCCTGCTTCGAAAAGAGTAGGTTCTTCACACACTGCATGGACCTCAGGAGTGTGAATACAAAAATACTTGATTATCTGGCAGATTGTGGCGTTACATGTTTCTTTTTCAATTTGCCAGTTGTCTTCAAAATATACATCCCTTTTTATAAATGTTGGTGTAGCATTAGCTGTAACTACTATTAGACATAAATCCTTTAGTAACGTACTATATATCATATATAGGTGTGGTTTAGTTTCTTGGTTATTCCCTCGAATCTTCTATTTAGCATCTCAAATACATGCTCATGTTGAAAACAATAGAAGACACACCAGTTGATCATTCACTACATTTACATGCACTCCAGGGAAATCAGAACACTGACCTAGTCCAATTTAAATCCATTAAAATGCCAGGAACTACGACTGTAGGTGTAGAATCTCAAAGATCCCAATACCACACATGGAGAAGTCTGTGTGTGTGTGTGTGTGTGTGTGTAGTGCAGTCCAGCTGCAGGTAAGAAACAGAAATATTAGACAGTTTGGACATGAATATTAAACAGTTTGGACATGAATCCAATCAGAAACTATAGCCCCTCCATCGCAGACTAGCCCATGTGCTTTTGTTTTTGTCTGCCACAGTAAAAAGAAATAAACCCTAACCCAGCCCTTCTAGTCTGACTTTCCACCCCACATTCCTGTGTGTGTGTGTGTGTGTGTGTGTGTGTGTGCGCGCGCGCGTGCTTGTGTGTGTGCGCGCGCGTGCTTGTGTGTGCGCGCGCGCTTGTGTGTGTGTGCGCGCGCGCTTGTGTGTGTGTGCGCGCGCGCTTGTGTGTGTGTGCGCGCGCGCTTGTGTGTGTGCGCACGCGCGCTTGTGTGTGTGCGCGCTTGTGTGCTCTGCGTGTCGCACTAACCCTCTTGTGTTTTTCCTGCATGCCTCTGGGATGAACCCACTATCAGGTGCTCCTCTTGTTCACCTTAGAACTAGGAGCACAGCCAGCCTGTCCTGCCTCGAGCAGCATCAAGGTACTCTGCTTCATTTAGTTTCACCATCTGTCCTAACCATGAGGGGGCTCTACTAGATAAATTGTACCAGATAATGCTTTTATTTTTTTTTATTCATGTTTAAACTCTCAGAATATTTTGGCTGTTGTGTTTAAATTGTCCCTGCATTTTGAATGGAATGCCTTTTATAGATGAAGTTAGAGCTTCTTTTTTAGAACTCAGCAGTACTTCCTTGACTTGATTGATGTAAAACTATGCTACCACTGTCATACACTTTAAGACTCTTTACTTACTATTTATTTAAATCTCTCTATCTGCACAGTCTGTGTTAGATTTAAGTTTATTCTAAATGGTTTCAACAATTTATCTCTATTTTTATTTTTATTGCATGTCCTATACTCCTGCTGTTCTGGAGCTGTGCGTTGCAACACTGCTTCAGTGTTGTTAGTGTTGGTGCTGTAATTCTCTAATCTCACTAATCTCATGGAACAGTTTTGTCATCCCAGTGCATAGTACTATGTTGTGGGAAATCAGATAGTGGTACTTGGGAGGAGGCTAGTGGCACATAACTTTATATCACATACAATATAACTGTGCTTCATGAAGCTTTTTTTGCATTGCTACTTTTGATTGTTGTATTGCTTGTTTTCAACAGACGTGAAGTTGTCCAAAAGAAGACAGCCATTTGTGCCGTACGCTCTGAGAAACCACACAGGCTGTACTTTGTGGTTTGCCACGCTCACTACAAGCCCTACAAGGTAACTCCTCTGTTGCCTCTCAACAGGAGCGTGAACACATTGCTTTTTTCCTTTGTACATCAACAAGTCATCATAATGGAGCTTATTGGTAAATGGTCACATTTATATAGCGCTTTTCTACCGTCAAGGTACTCAAAGCGCTTTACATCAAGGAACCAGTCACCCATTCACACACACATTCACACCCCAGATATACTTCAGTTGTAGTCATCTGGACTCAGTTAGAAAAAAAATAGACGTTTCGACTCTCATCCAAGAGTCATTGTCAATAACAGAATTTAGGTCGGGAACTCCGATATTTATACTCTTCTGTGGTAAGACCAGCCCATTGGGCGGAGCCTTCCTGAAGTAGAAAGAGTTGTTTGTTTCAACAGAAACGCCCCCCTTGTATCTACCGAGCTAACCTATTCAGAATTTTAATGGGCTATTAGAATCCTCTTTGTCTTTGTGAGACCCTGGCTCAACCACTCTGAGTACCTGATTAGCATCTAAATGTCCTGGTCCTGGTCCTCTACCTTTCCAGGGGTTCAGTATACCATTATAGATACCAGGGAGATTGAATCTTAGCCCTCCATTCCTGTTTAAAGAAGGTCTTTCTTAGCTTCCTTAACTCCTCTTTCAAACCATCTTTTTTCCCTGCTTAGAATCTTCACCTCACCGTCTTCAAACGAGTGATTAGAGGCTTCAAGATGGAGATGCACGGCGCTCTGAGGTCCTGAACTTGTATTTCTTCTGTGCTGATAGAGCCTCTTGTGTAGAGGCTGTTTAGTCTCACCTATGTACCGTTCTTTACAGCTTTCTTCACTGCATTGGATCGAATAAACTACATTGCTCTGTTTTTGAGTCGGCAACTTGTCCTTAGGGTGAACCAGTTTTTGTCTTAAAGTGTTTCCTGGTTTAAAATAAACAGGGACTTCGTGTTGTCTAAAAATTCTCTGCAGTTTTTCCGACAGGCCAGAGACATAAGGGATAGAAACACCCTTCCTTCTCTGTTCAGTTTCCCTTTTGTCCTGCTTCTTGGTTCTCTTCACTCTGTTGAGAGCCCAAGCGGGGTAACCACAGGCTGAGAGGGCATTTCGGACATGTTTTTCCTCTTTCTTCTTGCCCTCTGAGCTGGTGGGCACACCTTGAGCTCTGTGTTGTAAGGTTCTGATCACACCCAGCTTGTGCTGTAGTGGGTGGTTGGAACCAAAGAGCAGATACTGGTCCGTGTGTGTAGGTTTCCTATATACTTCTATTTGGAGTTTCCCGTCCTCTCCTCTGATCGTGGAACAATCAAGAAAGGCCAAGCGATTCTCCTTAGAGTCTTCTCTTGTAAACCTGATATGTGGGTCCACAGCATTGATGTGATCAGAGAAGGATTCCAACTCTTGTTTCTTGATTGTTACAAAAGTATCATCGACATAGCGAAGCCACCGTTTTGGGGCTATGCCTGAGAAAGAGGTCAGTGCCTTCTTCTCAAAGTGCTCCATGTACAGGTTGGCCACTATGGGAGAGACGGGCGAGCCCATGGCACAGCCATGAATCTGTCTGTAAAATTGTCCCTGGAATTGAAAGTAAGTGGTGTTCAGACAGATGTCCAACAGTTTACATATGTGTTCAGGTGTCAGTTTGGTCCTTTCCTGTAGGGTGGTGTCTTCCAGCAGTCTGATCCTCACCGCTGCTACTGCATCAGAGGTCGGGATGCAGGTGAACAGGGACACAACATCATATGAAACCATGAGGTCATCTGGGTCCAGTTGGAGATGTTTCACTTTATCCACAAAGTTGTGCGTGTTTTCCACATGATGTTCCGAATTCCCCACAAGTGGAGCCAATATAGTTGTTAAATGCTTGGCCACATTGTAAGTGATGGAATCTGTGCTGCACACTATGGGTCTGAGTGGAACATCCTTTTTGTGTATTTTTGGAAGGCCATAAATGCAAGGCATCTTCCATCTTGAAAGCCTCTAATCACTCGTTTGAAGACGGTGAGGTGAAGATTCTAAGCAGGGAAAAAAGATGGTTTGAAAGAGGAGTTAAGGAAGCTATTTTTGTTAAAAAAGAAAGACCTTCTTTAAACAGGAATGGAGGGCTAAGATTCAATCTTCCTGGTATCTATAATGGTATACTGAACCCCTGGAAAGGTAGAGGACCAGGACATTTAGATGCTAATCAGGTCCTCAGGGTGGTTGAGCCAGGGTCTCACAAAGACAAAGAGGATTCTAATAGCCCATTAAAATTCTGAATAGGTTAGCTCGGTAGATACAAGGGGGGAGTTTCTGTTGAAACAAACAACTCTTTCTACTTCAGGAAGGCTCCGCCCAATGGGCTGGTCTTACCACAGAAGAGTATAAATATCGGAGTTCCCGACCTAAATTCTGTTATTGACAATGACTCTTGGATGAGAGTCGAAATGTCTTTTTTTTTTTCTAAAAAAAAATGACTACAACTGAAGATTTTTCTACTATGGTACACGCCTGGACGAATGAGGGATTACACCGACACCCCAGATATACTCAGACACTGGGGGGCGAGTTGGGTTAAGGACACAACGGCAGTATTCACAGTTGCGATCGTACCGCCAACCTGCAGGCCAGTGGATCTGACCGCTCTGACTGAGTGGGGAGTCGAACCGCCGACCTTTGGATCAGAAGACGAGCACTCTACCACTGAGCTACAGCCGCCCTTATGTGTTACAGAGTGGCCCTGTCACACAGCAGCAGTGCAGACTCCATCTCAGAGGTGCACGGTCCAGGAGCTGATGATCCCCACAGTGTGAGCCAGTGGAGGGAGGTGCTGCCCGGAGCTGAGCTGCCCTTTGAGTTTGAGGCCAGGGAGAAGCTGCGCCACAGGTGGGCTCGCTGCTCTATTTTTATTTATTTGACAGGGACAGGGCAATTTATTATTATTATTATTATGATTTTTATTATTATTATTAGTATTAGTATTATATAACCAATGTCAGTGAAAATAAGGCACAGGCTAATTTGAAGGCCCCATCCCTAGTTAAGCTTTTATTTTTATTAGATATTTTAATTTGATCGATTATTGGCTGTGTTTATTGGACAGGACATACAGCTAGAGCCTGTTTGAACTCAAGATGCTTCAGCTATGGCTCCACCCCCGAGAAGTACCTGGTTAGAGCTTTTAACGGCGTCAGCCCAAACAGAAAACACTACAGTAGAAAAGGCATAGATAAAAAGAGTTGTATCTACATCCCATGACATTTTAGGGTTCTCACGGAGAACGCTGACTGACCCAGAGCCGTCCAGCACCTTTTCACTTTGCAGCTCCCACTTATTCCAGCTCTGATCCTCACACATTACACACATCACAATACACACATAATGCCAGGAGTATGACCATGAAGACATTTAAAAAATCTTTTTAACTAAGGAAAAATTGATGAAAAGTGTTAACCATTTGGCAGTGCTGCCATGTCATTGGTTTGAAATGTCATCACCGTGCGCTCTCTGTACACTTTTCACCTGTATCTCAGTGTAACTCTGTCCTTTGCACAGACACACTCACGAGCTGAAGCTGCACCAGCTGCTGGTGCGGGTCTGCGGATGGGAGCAGATCAAACCTGTGTCTGTGGATAAAGTGGGTGTGTTCTTCAGATATGCTGCTCCAGACAGGAACAGCTCCTCCAACACGGTGAGGCCCTCGGCCCTGGCTTCTCTCCCTGAGCCATGATCACTATTGTCATGTTAGCACTGGTCAACAGAGCTCCTCTGTTGAGAGGTATTAGTGACATAGTCTCACAATCCCCAAACTTACTACACTCAACTCCATTTCTCCTCATATGGTAAATGGTCTTCTGTTCTCTGAGCTGAATTTGATGTAACTTATCTTAAATTTGAGGCTTTCCTGTAATAAAAGTAGATTGTAATGTAGAGTAACACTGAACACTGAACTGTGACCAACTTTCATAATAAACCTTTTAAACCTTTAACCAAATGTATGATAAATCTTTCACATGTTTTGTTTTGTTTTTTGATGAATGTATTGAGCATTTAACACTTAATAAGTTAGTTAGAAGTAATGTGCCTCCTGTCCACAGGTGGGCAGTCCATTGAGCAGAACAAACATCATCCATCCACATGTCTATGTAAGTCTCTGAAGTGTCTGTCTCACGGTCCAATAAAACAACTGGCACACTACACACTTTGTACTCATTCATGATTCACTTACATACTGACAAAAGTCATTGTTAGTAATGCTTTATTGATTCTACTACTACTACTTCTACTTACGTCTTTGCCTCTTTAAGACTTTAATGTCTGTTCAGGTTGTGAACAGACATTAAAGATTGCCCCCTTTTGCCCCCACAGTTCTCTGCTCTGCCCCCGGTGCGAGTGGTCTTTGCCATCACCATGGAAGGCAGTGCCAGGAAGGTGATAACCGTGCGCTCAGCCCTGGTGGTGAAGAACAGACTGGATGTTCCTATGGAAGTGCGCCTGGACAGCCCCTCAGCTCCAGACAGTAATGTTCTCCAGACTGAGTGAGAATGGTGTGTTTGAGTTCTCGTCTAAAGTGCCTTCGTCTTCATTTCAGAACCAGTGGTTCTGCCTCCCATCTTGCCCAGTGAGGCCCTGGCGGTGCCTCTTCATCTGACCTCGTGGCGTCTGCAGGCTCGGCCCAAAGGCATGGGCTTGTTCTTCTGTAAAGTGCCCATCCACTGGACCAGCGTGGAGCGCTCTGGAGAGCTGAGCAGCAGCAGGAGAGAGTGCCAGTCTGCAGACTTTGATGACTCTGAAAAGCGCAACTTCAGGTGTGTCTTACTCACACTCGTACATGACTGACGAAACACTTTAGACTTGACTTTCTGACTTGTCATTTGAAAGTGTCACAAAATGTGTCACATTCACACACACACACACATGCACGCACACACACACATGCACGCGCACACACACACACACACACACACATACAATGTGTGCGATTAAAGGAAAAAATTCATCAAGGGATAGTTGAACTATCTATTCTTGATCTATCTTGAATACTAGATAGTTTTGTCGGTGTAATCCCTCATTCGTCCAGGCGTGTTCCATAGTAGAAAAAGCTTCAGTTGTAGTCATCTGGACTCAGTTTGAAAAAATAGACGTTTCGACTCTCATCCAAGAGTCATTGTCAATAAAAGAATTTAGATCGAGAACTCCGATATTAATACTGTTCTGTGGTAAGACCCGCCCATTGGGAGGAACCTTCCTGAAGTAGAAAGAGTTGTTTGTTTCAACAGAAACTCCCCCCTTGTATCTACCGAGCTAGCCTAATCAGAATTTTAATGGGCTATTAGAATCCTCTTTGTCTTTGTGAGACCCTGGCTCAACCACCCTGAGTACCTGATTAGCATCTAAATGTCCTGGTCCTGGTCCTCTACCTCTCCAGGGGTTCAGTATTCAATTATAGATACCAGGAAGATTGAATCTGAGCCCTCCATTTCTGTTTAAAGAAGGTCTTTCTTTTTTAACAAAAATAGCCTCCTTGACTCCTCTTTCAAACCATCTTTTCTCCCTGCTTAAAACCTTCACCTCACCGTCTTCAAACGAGTGATTAGAGGCTTCAAGATGGAGATGCACGGCACTCTGTGGTCCTGAACTTGTATTTCTTCTGTGCTGATAGAGCCTCTTGTGTAGAGGCTGTTTAGTCTCACCTATGTACCGTTCTTTACAGCTTTCTTCACTGCATTGGATCGAATAAACTACATTGCTCTGTTTTTGAGTCGGCAACTTGTCCTTAGGGTGAACCAGTTTTTGTCTTAAAGTGTTACCTGGTTTAAAATAAACAGGGACTTTGTGTTGTCTAAAAATTCTCTGCAGTTTTTCCGACAGGCCAGACACATAAGGGATAGAAACACCCTTCCTTCTCTGTTCAGTTTCACTTTTGTCCTGCTTCTTGGTTCTCTTCACTCTGTTGAGAGCCCAAGCGGGGTAACCACAGGCTGAGAGGGCATTTCGGACATGTTTTTCCTCTTTCTTCTTGCCCTCTGAGCTGGTGGGCACACCTTGAGCTCTGTGTTGTAAGGTTCTGATCACACCCAGCTTGTGCTGTAGTGGGTGGTTGGAGCCAAAGAGCAGATACTGGTCCGTGTGTGTAGGTTTCCTATATACTTCTATTTGGAGTTTTCCGTCCTCTCCTCTGATCGTGGAACAATCAAGAAAGGCCAAGCGATTCTCCTTAGAGTCTTCTCTTGTAAACCTGATATGTGGGTCCACAGCATTGATGTGATCAGAGAAGGCTTCCAGCTCTTGTTCCTTGATTGTTACAAACGTATCATCGACATAGCGAAGCCACAGTTTTGGGGCTATGCCTGAGAATGAGGCCAGTGCCTTCTTCTCAAAGTGCTCCATGTACAGGTTGGCCACTATGGGAGAGACGGGCGAGCCCATGGCACAGCCATGAATCTGTCTGTAAAATTGTCCCCGGAATTGAAAGTAGGTGGTGTTCAGACAGATGTCCAACAGTTTACATATGTGTTCAGGTGTCAGTTTGGTCCTTTCCTGTAGGGTGGTGTCTTCCAGCAGTCTGATCCTCACCGCTGCTACTGCATCAGAGGTCGGGATGCAGGTGAACAGGGACACAACATCATATGAAACCATGAGGTCATCTGGGTCCAGTTGGAGATGTTTCACTTTATCCACAAAGTTGTGCGTGTTTTCCACATGATGTTCCGAATTCCCCACAAGCGGAGCCAATATAGTTGTTAAATGCTTGGCCACATTGTAAGTGATGGAATCTGTGCTGCACACTATGGGTCTGAGTGGAACATCCTTTTTGTGTATTTTTGGAAGGCCATAAATGCAAGGCATGGCTTCACCAGGATACAGTCTGTAATACAGAGGCCGGTCTATCACTTCCTCTTTTTCCAGCCTTTGTAAACAGTCTATCACTTTCTTCTTGTAGCCACTGGTCGGATCTCTTTTCAAGCGTTCGTATGTGGTCGTGTCCTCGAGGAGGGTGTGGACTTTGGCTTCGTAATCAGCTGCGTTGAGAATCACAGTGCAACGTCCCTTGTCTGCTGGGAGGATGTTGATGCTATGATCTTTTTCCAGTGCTGAAAGTGCTTTTCTCTCTTCAGATGTGATATTTGAAGGAGGTGGTTTGGCACTCTTCAGGGTCGCTGTGACACGTAACCTCAGGTCTGTAGCCTCCGATTCAGTCATTTTGTTGTTCCTAATTGCAGTTTCAGTGGCTGTGATGTAGTCCTCTGTAGGGATGTGTTTAGAGGTGACAGAAAAGTTGAGACCTTTAGAGAGCACCTCCTTTTCTGCCTGTGTCAGAACACGATCTGATAGGTTCTTAATCCAATTGTTTTTGCTGGTCGCTAATTTGTCTGTCTCAGTCCTAATGTCTAGCTCGACCTCACCTGCATTCTTTTTGTTCAAAAGAATGTTGAACTTATTGATTTGGCGTCCTTTGCTCTTCCTGTGCTGTTCTTCTTGTACTTCAGGAAGGCTCCTCCCAATGGGCGGGTCTTACCACAGAACAGTATTAATATCGGAGTTCTCGATCTAAATTCTTTTATTGACAATGACTCTTGGATGAGATTCGAAACGTCAATTTTTTCAAACTGAGTCCAGATGACTACAACTGAAGCTTTTTCTACCAGATAGTTTTGTTAACTGGAAGCGGACCCTTTAACCATGCTCTTGCCTGTCACAGATTTAGTGTGGTCATCAGAAAAGAAAACTATCCTGATCAGCAGCCAGCCAAGCGAGTGAGCGGTGGACCTCAGCAGATCTATCGTCAGCCGGGACACACGGTCTACCTGCTGCCCACCTTGGTCCTGGTCAACCTGCTGCCGTGTGACCTCAACTTCTACATCAAAAGCAGCTCCATCAAGGGCTGTCTGAAGCCAGGGAAGGAGGCTGTACTGCACTCGGCCGACACCGCTCAGAACATGGAGCTAGGTTTGACTAAACGCGCTGACCGCCCTGCTCTGAAACATGCTGTATTCTATTCTATTCTGGTCTGTTGTAGGTGTTCTGCTGGAGAACTTCTCTGTGTGCAAAGAGCTTCTAATCCCACCCGGGACTCAAAACTATGTTGTCCGCATGAGGTTGTACGACAGTAACAAACGGCTGCTTTGCCTCACCATTCGCATCCTTCTTAGAGCACAGGGGGCGCTCAAGATCCTCGTCTCTGCTCCATATTGGCTTATCAACAAAACTGGTAAGAAGAGTTCGAAGTTAAGTAAGCCTGGAGTATATTCTGTATATACACTGCTTAAACAGCACCTATGCTTTATTTCTGCTATTTCTCATACATAGACCTAGGCTGCTGCAAAAAAAAAATAATTAATGATAATATGGAAACTGATTTAAAAACCCAAAAGAATAATAATAATCCTAGTAAACCCTTTTCTAAATGTAAAAACTTTAACTTCCATAAATAAATAGCAGACTGAAACACTGAGTCATTAGTTAGTATCCAGAATAAGAAAAAAAAGTACACATGATAAATATTGAACCCCAAAAATATTGTTCTAGCTTTTATCTAAATACTATTTATTTATTTATTTACTGTTTAAAATGCATACTACTTTGTCTTCCAAATACAACAGTTGTTTTTTTTATTTTTACAGCTGTTTTATTATGATAATCGAGATAATCTGCAACAACATTGCTATTATCTAAAAAAAAGCATAAACTTGTATCGAGTACTGAGCCTATTCCTTGGTATCAAAATAGTTTGCAATTTAGTATCATGACAACACTCGTATACATTATGTCTTGATGGTTGTTGTTTTTGCTATTATACAAATATCAAAATGATAATCATTCATGTCTATAACATTTTAATCTATAAACGTTGATTCCTGTTATTTTGGAAATTATAATTGTCACACAACATTTCAATCTGATCTAATGTCTGATGGGAACCCCCTTTATAATATAGTGAAAAGCTTGTTTTTATTGTCTCTTTTTCCAGGTCTGCCATTGATATTTCGTCAGGACAATGGAAAAACCGATGCCGCGGGTCAGTTTGAAGAGCATGAGTTGGCCCGCAGCCTCAGCCCGCTTCTCTTCTGCTACACTGACAAGGAGCAGCCGGCTATGTGAGTAACAAGTGTAGAGCGCAGCACAGCCCCAACACGTTCAACGCCCTAACACGGGCCGCACGACGCCCTAACACGGGCCGCACGACCGCACGACGCCCTAACACGGGCCGCACAACGCCCTAACACGGGCCGCACAACCCCCTAACACGGGCCGCACAACGCCCTAACACGAACCACACAACACCCTAACAGGGGCCGCACAATGCCCTCACACGGGCCATACAACGTCCTAACATGGGCTGCACAACGCCCTAACGCGGCCCGCACGCCATAACAGGAACCACACAACACCCTAACACGGGCCGCACGACGCCCTAACACGGGCCGCACGACGCCCCAACACGGGCCGCACAACGCCCCAACACGGGCCACATGATGCCCTAACACGAGCCGTACAACGCCCCAACACGGGCCACATGATGCCCTAACACGAGCCGTACAATGCCCTAACACGGGACACACAACTCACTTGTCCTGTCTGGACCAGGTGTACCATGCGCATCGGGAAGGGCATCCACCCTGACGGTGTTCCAGGCTGGTGCCAGGGCTTCTCTCTGGATGGAGGCAGCGGTGTGAGGGCAGTGAAGGTCATTCAGCACGGAAACAGACCTGGACTCATCTATAATATCGGTGAGCAGCTGCATTACAGCGTCACGGTGATTTTAGTTGATCACCGTGATTTTTTATTTTTAGTGTTTGAAGGCTGTGTGATTGGCTCCATCAAGCAGTGAGTACAAACCTGTCCTTGTTTGTGCAGGCATAAATGTGAGGAAGGGGAAAGGGCGCTACAGAGACACCCACATCGTGACCTTTGCACCCCGCTACCTTCTGGATAACCGATCTTCTCACAAACTGGCTTTTGCACAGAGAGAATTTGCACGGGGCAAGGTAAGGAAACATCTGCATTAAAACTAAGACCAAAAGTTAAAGATCGACAGAGCGGTCAATCTCGATGATGAAGCTTGCACATTTTATTGGCCACGTCCACCAGCCAATCCTGTGGCAGTAGCAGTGTGAGGTACTGAAGTGCAGTTTGCACTCCCTTTTTTAGGAGAAAGAACAGAGTCAGGGTCACAGCTTGTCCCTTTAGTCTCCTCACGTCTAATCCCTCCTTCCCTCCTCTCGTGTGACTCCCCCTCCCTCATCCTGATGTAGCCGCAGCTTCTCTCTTCTCTCCCTGTGTCTGAGTGAAACTTAAAGGGCCTATATCATGCTAATTAACTTACAGTGCTATTGATGCCTCATCAATCTGCCCAAAGTGGTTTTTTGATTGATTCTGCAGTATTTAGCAGAGAATAGTCTCTATCCTTCCCCTCGGATGAGCAGACGGACAGGGGCTACAATCGTCCTGGTGAGCGCCGCAGCACTCTTCCCTGTTTCAGCCCGTCCTCCAGGGAGCACTCTGTACCTGTAACGCGCCCACACGGGAAAAATAGCATAATATAGGATCTTTAAGACCTTATTTAGCACATTGACATTGCATGTGTTTCTGTCGATAGCATAACATGCTTATGCAATTAGACTTAATATTACTCTTCAGTACATAAACTGTCCAAACTTAAATGTGGTGGTCATTATTGGTCCTATCAAGATAAAATAAATTTGTAGTAATCCCAGTGCATTCTTCAATGCAACAGTCTGTTTTCAATAAGATGGAAGAAGATCTAATTTTAAATTTAAATCAATGAAAGTGTGGTTGGTTACATTTCCCCCCATATCCCCCAGCCTTAATCATAACACATGCAATTTTAAATATACTCTAATTAGATACTTTTTTGATCCCAAATCAAATAATTTGAAGATCAGATTAACTGTAACCATGTTGAGTAAGTTAAGTTAAACTTTATTGTCCCTTCAAGGGAAATGTGTCTTTGGCGCGTAGTGCTTGGGTGCACTACGTCATAGAAAAATACAAAATAATTCAACACAACAGGAATAACACAAACATTGTATAAAAATCACAACCCCCAGGTTGGCAAAAACAGTGATATTTAACAGTGTAGGTTAAATAACAAAAGCCGCAGCAGCACAACTGCTGTACACCCACGATTAGTGCAATACAATTGTGGTATGATTTATTAGTGCAGAGTCTGCATTATTCACAGTTCAGTACAAAAATGACTTGCTCTTGAACGTAACAAAAACAATCTTAATTTGTGTTTTAGGGCACAGTGAACCCGGACGGCTACATCTCCACTCTGCCAGGCTCCAGCGTGGTGTTCCACTGGCCACGCAACGACTATGACCAGCTCCTGTGTGTGCGCCTCATGGACACGCCCCACTGCACCTGGTGTGGAGGCTTCGAGATCAACAAGAACAAGTCCTTCCACATCAACATGAGGTCAGCCCTCTGGACCCTTTAAATGTGTACAAACTAACAACATTCTAACTCCCCGAACGGAGGCTGAAGTCAAGCGCAATATAACTAGATGTGATGATGTCATGACCTCAGATGGAGGTGAGAGACACTTTTCACACTCTCTCCCTTCCTCAAAATGAAAACTCAAGGTGGTTTTGTCAGGGTAAAACGAAAGTTACATATGTAACTACGGTTCTATAAATCCCAGATGACCGCCAGACAGCGGTGCTGAAGCACTGAATGAATGTTCCCTTCGCACATGCGCAGTTCGAGTAATTATACCAAATGAGTCACACCTGTGACCCTGGATGGCACCCAGAGGTAATATATTCCCCCGCCATCCATCACTCTTCTCCTTCCTATCCTTCCTATCAATCTTCTCGCGAAACCGCAAGGATTCGGAGTGACAGAGCGCCTCTGGCGGTCATCCGGGATTCATAGAACCGTAGTTACATATGTAACCTTTCGTTCTATTTCATCCCTACTGACCGCCAGAGGGCGGGGCTGAAGCACTGAATGACATAATACCAGCTATGTCATGAAGAATCCCAAGCACATACCTCAGTGAGAAGGACCTGGGGATTCCTGGAGAACCACACCAAGAGGATGTGGAGCGGCCACATTGACGCTGTAGAATCTGGCAAAAGTGCCCGGCCCAGTCCAAGATGCAGCCTCGCATTAAGCTCCCAATGGAGCTTAATGCGAGGCTGTGGAGACGCTTCTGGTGGAATGAGCCCTCACGCCGGGCGGTGGGGGGAGTCCTGCCACACTGTAAGCACAGCGAATCACATCGACAACCCAATGCGAAAGACGCTGTCTGGATAGTGGACAGCCCTTCTTAGCACCACCGTAGCATACGAACAGCTGGTCTGAGCGTCTTATGTCTGCAGTTGCCGCAATATAGGCCTGCAATCCCCTCACTGGGCACAATGACCGGAGCCTGTCCCTGTCTTCTCCAGCTGGGGGCTCATACCGAGCCAAACTCAAAGGCCGGTTGCAATGAGCGCGGGACAACACCTTGGGCAGAAACTTCAGATTCAGCCATAAGGTGACACCAGAGTCATCCAAGCTCCATCTGAGACATGTGGGACTGACCGAAAGGACATGTAACTCACTGACTCTTTTCGCGGAGACCATGGCCAACAAGAATGCAGTCTTCCCAGACAGCCATTTAAAGTCCGCCTGTGCCAAGGGTTCAAATGGAGGTTGGCAGAGGGAATCTGACACCACTGACAAGTCCCATATTGGGGCACGTGGAGCGTGCTGTATCCCGGATGACTTGCGCTCGGGATGGAGCGCAAATTAGCCAGTCATCAGATATGGTAGGACTTTCAGTCCGTTGGCCTGCAAAGGTGCAAGGGCTGCTTTCACACATCGTGTGAACACTCTCAGGGAAAGGGAGAGTCCGAATGGGACCCCTACAAGCTCCCCGTAAAAAAAAGTGAAACCAAGTTATGACTCCCCACAGTACAATTGTTGACCAAACCATGATTACAAGATATGGCAGCAACATATACTTCCAGGGTCGACGGGGACCGGCCATCATCAAGGAGAGATTGGAGAAACTCCAAGATGAGAGGCACTGAACAGGACACCGGGTCCTCACCGTGGGCAGAACACCACTGGGAAAACAGCTTCCACCTGTTCTCATACTGCTGACGAGTAGAGGCAGCCCTGGCATTCAGAAGCGTTTGTTTAACCGCATCGGCGAGGCCAGTTAGCTGTGGCTCGGACTCGCCAACGGCCATACCCACAGCCGGAGGCGTTGAGGGTTCGGATGCCAAATCTGACCCCTCAACTGAGACAGTAGATCTCTCCTGGCCGGAAGGGGCCACAGAGGGCTGCAGCACAGGCTGTACAGTAACGGAAACCACGGCTGTGCCGGCCAGCACGAGGCTATCAGCAATAGCCTGTGACCCTCTTGGAGGACCCTCTGTAGGGTGGGCCAAATCAGTGGAGGAGGAGGAAATGCGTACAGAAGGCCCTGAGGCCATGCGTGTGCCAGCGCATCCTGGCCTAAAGAGCCCGGCGCCCTGGCGAGGGAGAACCATAGCGGGCAGTGGGTCGACTCTTCTGAGGCGAACAAATCTACTTGCGCCTGACCAAAAAGGCCCCAAATCGTGTGCACCACCTCGGGGTGGAGGGACCACTCTCCCGGAAGGGGTTACTGCCGTGAAAGAAAGTCTGCCACGGAATTGCTTTCTCCCGGCAGATACACAGCTGTCAGTGTGGACAGACGATGCGCAGCCCATCTCAACAGATTGCGAGACACCTCGAGGAGCCGAGCCGATCTGACACCTCCCTGATGGTTGATGTGATAAACCGTGGAGGTGTTGTCGGACCGAACCAGAATATGTTTCCCTCTCAGGTGTGGCAGGAAATGTCCGAGAGCTTAAGAAATACCTGTAAATCTCAGTGAAAAATAAATCGTCACAGTCCTCGGAGGGCGAAATCCGCAGCTCCAACCACAAGGTAGTAGGACTTTAAGCGACTGAAAAGTCAAGTTCTTTGTAATACGAACCGCACGCGAGAAGATAAAGAGAACGGAGTGATGGATGGCGGGGGAATATATTACCTCTGGGTGCCATCCAGGGTCGCAGGTGTGACTCATTTGGTATAATTACTCGAACTGCGCATGTGCGAAGGGAACATTCATTTAGTGCTTCAGCACCGCCCTCTGGCGGTCAGTAAGGATGAAATAGAACCATGTGAGTGATGAGAGCCTTCTTTAAACACTTTTACTGTGTCCACCTCACAATAGTTTTCATTCATATTGCATACTTTACCACAAGCTATACTTTTTGTGAAGCTCAAATACAATACACGTGTTCTGATCTTCATTTTGGCTCCATTCTAGAACGCAGCGTGTGAAAGGGCCTCCCAGTGTTCTACTGCGTGCTAATGCTGCTTCGTCTTCTCCATTACAGAGACACCTTGGGCAGTTGTTTCTTTCTGCGAACAGAAATCAGCCTGAAAGGAGCCACGTATCAGATCTCCTTCAGCGACACGGACCAACTGCCCCCACCTTTCCGCGTCCAGAACATCTCCGAGGTAAGCTGCTGTCCGTCCGCACGCTCGCAGCCGTCCTCGAGGTGCAGAAGAAGGTTTCTGATGGCACACTACCCGCCCTGCAGGTGCCCGTCCAGTTCTGGCAGCACGGGGTGGCAGACATGAAGCTGCGCACAGAGGTGAAGGCCGGAGCGGTGCTGGACTACGCCTGCGACGAGCCCACGCTGCTGCCCTACCTCAGCCTCTCCGTCAAGGGGGCGGGGTCGTCCGAGGTCACCGCCGACATGAACAACTTCAGAGAATACAACAAGCTCTACTATGAGAACTTCATCTACATCGCAGCCACGCACACCTTCTCACAGTACGAGTCACATCCTTTCTCTTATTCTGCAGCTATACCTCAGTCACTGTAAAAATGTAGTCAATTTTACTGTAGATACTTTTTACTTTTACTTTACTACATTTGAGGCCAAGTCTCTACTTTCTGGACTTCTTTAATTGGACTTAAATATAAAGTACTTTCCATATGATTTAAGGGTGAGTATTCTTTTTCATGTTTATAGTGAGATCCGGCAAGTTCAACTTAACTACATAAGTACATTTGATTCAATACTAACTACCACTTACTACCCTAGAAGTATAAATAAAACGGTAATAGAATTCTTTTGGTGATACTTTTATGGTTATGTGGGTGATTATTTTTGCTCTTGTATTTATAAGATAAGAGGTAAGATAATCCTTTAATATCCACACAAGGGGAAATTTTGTATACTTTTACTGAAGAAACAAAGTTGAGTATTTCTTCCACCACTGCTGTTCACGGTTGTTGGTTAAACTCTAAAGTCTGGTTTTGTTGCGACAGGAAAGTGGACGGGAGAAAGAAACGTCTGGTGAGCTGTGCCGAGCTGGTGCTTGATGTGGACACTAAGACACAAAGAGTCATTCTGAAACAGAAGGTACAGATGGACTTTCTTTTCAATGACTCAAGAAACAGACAATACTTGAAATGTGTGTTGGGCACTAACAAACAATGTTTGACAGGAGCCTGGGAAGCGCTCTCAGCTCTGGAGGATGACGGGGACAGGCATGTTATGTCATGAAGGCTCATCCCCTCCACAGAGCAAGCCTGCCCAGCCCCGGCCCCTGGACTCTTCTCTGGTGCTGGACATCGCTGGACTTGCAGCAGTTTCTGACAACAGGTTGGTATTGGTAATAGAAACGTCACAGAACAGCTGCTACAGTCTAATACAACTGCAAACATGTTAGTTTATATCTGACATTTAAAAAGAGAGCATCAAGTAAACAATAGAACTAAACCACAAACACAACTGAACTCTGCAGAGACGCTCACATTCATCACTGATGCAGTGTCACACACTGTTGAACTGACGTGTTTCTGAGTGTGTTTGCTGAGGAAATTAGTTTAGCTAGCATAGCTAGTTAATTGTTGTGGGCCAAGTTGAAGTGTCCTTTATATCCCCCCATGTGGTTAGCTAACAGTCTAGCTAAGCTCGAGTCATGCCTGTGTCTGTTCCAGTTTTGAGCCCCTGATGCTGAGGAGGCCGGACTCCCGCCGCAGCACCACTCAGACCTGGTACTTCAGCTCTGGCATGCTCACCTGTGGCCTGCCCCGCCTTGTGGTTCAGGTTGGTACTGCATGTTAGCACAGCTTTGCCTCTGTCATGACATCCACAAGAAGATGTCCTCGAGGAGACCAACAATTCTCACAAATAAATATGTTTCTATGCCTCCTGCTGTACAATCTCTTAGTGTGACTTGAGCTAACTTGCTGTGCTCTCGGTGCTTTGTCAGGTCAAATGTGGTGTGGCAGGTCTGTATGACGGGGCAGAGGTGGTACTAGGCCCAGACTCGGGTCCCCAGGCTCCCAGCCCAGAGCAGCAGTTCATCAACCAGAAGATGAGGCCTGGTTCTGGGGTGCTCTCTGTGCAGGTGCTCCCAGGCGGACCCACCCGTGTCCTCCAGGTAAGTCTCACTCTGGACTAAGGCTTTGTGTTCAGAGTACAACATCACTCGTATTCGGAGTACAACATCACTCGTATTCCGAGTACAACATCACTCGTGTTCGGAGTACAACGTCACTCGTATGACCCTGGTTCCACTCTGTAGCTCTGTGTCCTCTGTGTGCAGATCAGTGATAACTTAAGACGGAGCATGTCTGGCTCCCCCACCACAGAGCAGGAGCTGGACAAGGAAGAGAAGCCCAAGGAGACGGAGACAGAGCAGGAGCTGGAGGTATTGGCCCCTGAACTTACTGTAGATAACTCCAGCCACATTTCCACTGGTTCACTTTGGAGCAGATTGTACGGACTGAAAGTGTCTCCATTGTGTGGAGCGCTTTAATAGACCGGTAGGGTCAAAGTGGGACATGAGAGGTGAAGCTGCTCCCGATCGCTATAGTGCGAGACGGTTGGATAAAAGAGAACACAGACTCCGGTGAAAACAAGAGGGCAAAAAGCAGATATAAACAGTGGCGTAGAGGCTCTGAGAAGTGAAGAATAGAAGAAAATGCTGAGGATAAAGTGGAAGTAGTTTCCTGTAACCTTAGCCACATGTCACAGCCACACAGTGTTACCACATTTCTTTCTGTGAGTTGCTGAGCTCAGCCTTATAATTGAAACGTTTAATTCAGGTATTATGTTGACTGCATTTCTGAAAACATGAGTTGTGTCTGGGTGACATGGACCCAGAGCCAGGCCTTAACAACTGTTTCAAGCCCGTTATAGTGACCCGTCTGTGGGAGAGTGAGCACAGACTAACATGTTCTAATGGTTCATATGGAGCTAGCTGGATCTCTGGATCTTTGTCCCTCTGTGCACAGGTGCTGGTGACCCTGGACGAGGGGGTGGGGGTCTCCCTGGTCAACAGAGTCCCAGAGGAGCTGGTCTTCACTACACTGTCTGGTATCAACGTCCACTTCACCAGGACGGCAGCCAACGAGGTGTTAGAGCTCAGCATCCAGAGCATCCAGGTGACACCAGCACTCGCAGCACTCACGGCACTCACAGCACTCACAGCACTCATGACACTCACGACTCTCACGACACTCACAGCACTCACAGCACTCACAGCACTCACTGCACTCACTGCACTCATGACACTCACAGCACTCACACTCACAACACTCACACTCACAGCACTCACACTCACACAGCACTCACACTCACAGCACTCACACTCACAGCACTCACACTCACACAGCACTCACACTCACAGCACTCACACTCACAGCACTCACACTCACACAGCACTCACACTCACAGCACTCACACTCACAGCACTCACACTCGCAGCACTCACACTCACACTCACACTCGCAGCACTCACACTCGCAGCACTCACACTCACAGCACTCACACTCACAGCACTCACACTCACAGCACTCACACTCACAGCACTCACACTCACAGCACTCACACTCACAGCACTCGCACTCACACTCACAGCACTCGCACTCACACTCACAGCACTCGCACTCACAGCACTCACACACTCACAGCACTCACAGCACTCACACTCACAACACTCACAGCACTCACACTCACAACACTCACAACACTCACAGCACTCACAGCACTCACACTCACAGCACTCACACTCACAACACTCACAGCACTCACACTCACAACACTCACAACACTCACAGCACTCACTCACAGCACTCACACTCACAACACTCACAGCACTCACACTCACAACACTCACAGCACTCACAGCACTCACACTCACAGCACTCACACTCACAACACTCACAGCACTCACACTCACAACACTCACAACACTCACAGCACTCACTCACAGCACTCACACTCACAACACTCACAGCACTCACACTCACAACACTCACAACACTCACAGCACTCACTCACAGCACTCACACTCACAACACTCACACTCACAGCACTCACTCACAGCACTCACACTCACAACACTCACAGCACTCACACTCACAGCACTCACACTCACAGCACTCACAGCACTCACACTCACAACACTCACAGCACTCACACTCACAGCACTCACACTCACAGCACTCACACTCACACAGCACTCACACTCACAGCACTCACACTCACAGCACTCACACTCACACAGCACTCACACTCACAGCACTCACACTCACAGCACTCACACTCGCAACACTCGCACTCACACTCACACTCACACTCGCAGCACTCACACTCGCAGCACTCACACTCGCAGCACTCACACTCACAGCACTCACACTCACAGCACTCACACTCACAGCACTCACACTCACAGCACTCACACTCACAGCACTCACACTCACAACACTCACACTCACAGCACTCACTCACAGCACTCACACTCACAACACTCACAGCACTCACACTCACAGCACTCACACTCACACTCACAGCACTCACACTCACAGCACTCACACTCACAGCACTCAGTCACAGCACTCAGTCACAGCACTCATGGCACTCACGGCACTCATAGCACTGCTGTACTCTTGGTGCACATTTTCCTGAGGGTCTGAGGTCACCACTTTTTACATAATTTATGGTCTCACAAAATGTCCCTGTCCCATCTGTTTAAAAAGATGAATATATTCAAAAGGCTTTATCAACATTGCCCAGGGTTGAACTAGAACTAGACGTGTACCAACCAGCTCTAAACCAGGACTATCCCAAAATGAAACCAGTAAACAAGAGAAAAACACTGATCTGGCCCCAAGGCCCTAAGTTGAATAGGTTGTGTTTGTAAAAGGAAAAAGATTCATAAGTGAAACTGTGAACTTGCCATCAACTCAACACACATGTACTTCTCTGACCTGATGTGTGCTCGGTCAGAGCAGCAAACTTTATTATCAAATCTGTTTTTTGCCCAAAACTGGACATATACATAATGTTTGAATCACAAAAGTCTTATAGAACGGTCAGTAATCAATATATCATCTCAAATCAAGTGTTGGGCTCAAATGGCGTGATGTTGACCAGTCAACCTGAATAAAATGTGCTGTTCCTTTTACTTTGTATAATTGTTATTAATGGTACATTTTCCTTAGTGTTGGTTTTTTTTAGTTTGTTAAAAGTATGACTCTTGATATGTTGTGTGTGTTGCATGTATGTGTCAGGTGGACAACCAGCTGCTGGGCACCACTCACCCGGTCATGCTGTGTGTGAGCCCCAGCTCTGGGGACAACAGTGCGGCCGACACAGGGGACGCACTGCAGGTCAACTCTGTCAAAGTGCCCAGTACTCTGCAGCTCACACAGCTCTTTAAGGTGCTCCATCAACTGTTCTGTGATGATCTACAAATTGATCTCTTTTTCTAGACCTTTATGTGGCCTTAAACACACCTCTGCCCACAGCACCTGATGGTGACCACTCGACGCTTCACTGTGATCGTCGAGGAGAAGCTGCTGCTCAAACTGCTGCATTTCTTTAGATTTGGGGAGACAGAAGCAGGTGCGTTATTAAAGTGCCCGAGGTCTCTAGTGTCCATACGTCTTTGAGCTTCAGTAGGTTCATGTAAGACCGTCTGTACAGAGCTGGAGAGGCTGGACGAGAACATCCATGACAGGCCCAACGAGAACGCTGGACCGCCCAAGCGCTACTACTTTGAAAACCTGAAGATCAGCCTTCCTCAGATCAAACTCAGCGTCTTCACCTCGCACAAGCTGCCTCTGGATCTGAAGGTGAAGCTCGGGGGAACATTAACCTGACTGGAAAGTGTTTTAGCTTCGGCTTGGCAAGTGTCTGCTGAAGTAGGCTGTGGTCACGTGACATCACAACATTCAAAATCACTCCAGTTTAATATTGAGCTGGAGCAGTGGACAGTTCTGTGATTGTTCTTATTTCACTCAGACAAATATGTGCTTGTTGTCTGTTGGAAGGATCTTAAGCCACAGTTTGTGGAGACGATCCCAAACAAATAATGAATCACTTTTTTCTCTATACACTTATTTCTTCAGAAACAGTGAATCTTTAATAGTTCCTGCCCAATGTCTGAGATTATGACAAATCAAATTCCTGCATGTGAAAACACCCTGATGATGTCATAGTCTCAGATGGTTTCCCTATTGATCACATTGTACTTTGCCATGAAATATCTAAAAGGTAAAATTCACACGTTCACGTTCTATAAGTGACAAGACTCATTTGCCTCTTGGATTACCACAAAAATCTGTATTTTAACACTCAATTGTAGCTGCTCCATCATTGGCCTGTAGAATGTTGTGACGTCATCTGAAACCCAGGAATTGCTTTTACATTTACTGATTATTCTTTTAACTAAAACTCATACAAACCCCTCCTTTAAAAGCTCTGGTTGAGAATTCTAATATAAATGCTGACATAAACAGAGACAAACTAGATCAGCTGTTTAAGCTCAGTGAAAATGAGACTGAACATGAATGTGTTGTTTTATTACATTATAAAAACATTTCATTAATGTTACTGCATATTTGCAATGAAATGTAGGGAAATATTGACTAAAATTAATATATAATCTTTTTTCATGATCTCTATAATGATATTCAGACAATATTTGTAAAAAAACATCTGAAATGTCTTTAACGATCTTGGTTGAGGTTCAATTATTGCACAAAAAGATGAGCTAATTTAAATAGTTTTCATTATAGACAATATACTTTTTATCTCTCTTCCACCTCTAAAATATAAACGTATTACATTTTATTGTAAAACATCCTGTCCAACCACACCAACTCCTGTCCTGATGGCACAGGCTCTCAAAGGCACGCTGGGCTTCCCTCTGATCCGCTTTGAAGACGCTGTCATCAACATGTACCCGTTCACCCGAGTGCACCCGTACGAGACCCAGGAAATCATCATCAACGACATCCTCAAGCACTTCAGAGAGGTACTCTACTGTTTGGGTCAGAGCAAAGACCTGAGACCGATGCTGGTCCAGTTGATGTTTAAAGGTGCGAGTGTGTTTGGCAGGAGCTGCTGAGCCAGGCTGCACAGATCCTGGGCTCCGTGGACTTCCTGGGGAACCCCATGGGCCTCCTCAACGATGTCAGCGAGGGTGTGTCCGAGCTCATCAAATACGGCAACGTGGGAGGCCTCATCCGCAACGTGACCCATGGTGTCTCCAACTCTGCTGCCAAAGTAAGAACTCCCACAGCAGCTCCTCCTCTGTGCAGAGGTGAGAGGACACGAGATATGTTTCCACTGGTTCATTTTGGTGCTGATTGGTAGAGTCCAAAAGTGTCTCCAGCGAAATGCACCGGTCAATTCAAGCGATCCACAGTGAGCTGTGAGAGTTTGGATAAAAGAGAACACAACAAGATGGCAAAAAGCAGAAATCATATCATTTCTCACCTCAACACTGACTAGATCTTGTGCTATATTTCCATTTATGCAAATGTATATGTCGAGTCGACAGCGGTGGTAAAACAAAGCTAGCACACGTTAGCATCAGCTGTTTCCTGTTTATCGACACACAACACTCGCAACAAGAAAACATTTGTTTGCTCACATAGCGGAGCGCTCTTATGGAAGATGACAAAATCCTCTTTGTGTGGTCAGTTTGCAGGGACTCTGTCGGACGGCCTGGGGAAGACCATGGACAACAGGCACCAGAGTGAGAGGGAGTACATCCGCTATCACGGGGCCACCAGTGGAGAGCACCTGGTGGCGGGCATCCACGGCCTGGCTCATGGTGAGTCCTCTGGGTGCTGTGTCCCGGTGCTCAGTCATGTCCTCACTGTGTGAACCTCTGCTCTCCTCAGGGATCATCGGAGGCATGACCAGCATCATCACGTCCACAGTGGAGGGGGTGAAGACAGAGGGAGGGGTTACTGGCTTCTTCTCCGGTCTGGGGAAAGGCCTTGTTGGCACGGTAACCAAGCCGGTGGCAGGAGCTTTGGACTTTGCCTCTGAGACTGCTCAGACAGTCCGGGACATGGCGAGCCTCAGTAACCACAGGTGAGCTCGGCTCTTCCTGGATACAAAGGTTGTTTCTCAGTGTTATAGTGTTTTGTTCTGTCCCAGGCTGAACGTGCAGCGTGTCCGGAAGCCTCGCTGCTGTAAGGGGCCCCAGGGCCTGCTGCCCAGGTACTCGGCCACACAGGCCGAGGGCCAAGAGCAGCTCTTCCAACTCACAGACAACATCCACTCTGAGTTGTAAGTGTCCATGTCCTGCAGAGCCAGGTCACACTACAGCCGCTCAGTCTGACTGTGTTCTCTTTGGCAGCTTCATCGCCGTGGAGCCCATCGACACCTACTGCGTGCTCATCTCCTCTAAAGTGGTGTACTTCCTGAAGCCAGGCGATTACGTGGACAGGGAGGCCATCTTCCTGGAGGTCAAGTACGATGATCTGTACCACTGCCTGGTCTCCAAGGACCACGGCAAGGTCTATGTGCAGCTCACCAAGAAGGCCGAGAGCACCAGCAGCGGAGTGGCTATTCCTGGCCCCTCCCACCAGAAGCCTATGGTGTGACTCCACATGTGCTGCTCATGCTGACCTAAACCTACTGACATTAACCCTGTCTCTGTGCTACACCACAGGTCCATGTCAAGAGTGAAAATCTGGCCATCAAAATCTCTCAAGAAGTCAATTATGCCAAGAGTCTGTACTATGAGCAGCAGCTGATGCTCCCGGCGTCGGAGCACGAGGTCTGCCTCCTGCTGGACTCCTGATCCTGCTGGACTCCTGATCCTGCTGGACTCCTGATTCTGCTGGACTCCTGATCCTGCTGGACTCCTGATCCTGCTGGACTCCTGATCCTCAGACAAATCGCACTTTTAATCTCCTCTTTTGTGCTGGTTTGACAAAATCCAGTGAAAAGAAAAATGCGCCCAGTGTCACTGATTTGGTATCCATATGCACATGTGTATTTAGGTGTATTTCTACTAAATGAAGATGTATATGACAGTAATGTTTGTTATAAAATTATTTTATGAACCGATGCTGATGTGAATATTTGTAGTTTCTAAATCTTCCTGAGCAGTGTACATACTGTATTATGAGCTCAGAAGTGCTATTTTGTGTATGATAGATTATTCTGAGTAGAACATGCTGTGAGTGCACTGGTCAGTGATCATGTTGATCATGAGGACTGGACACATGGCCACTGCTTTATTAAAGAACACAAGCACTTTGACTTAAAGTCTGTTTGTGTCTTTCTCTTCTCTAAATGTCGTCAGATGCTTCCAATTGTGTTGTCGTCCATCTCTGCTGCAGATACGCTGTGAAAGTATTGTTCACCAGATCATGGCTATTAAAAATAACAAGCTTACAGAGTGACCCAACAGAACTTAGACAGAACAGACACTACCAGTTTATTTAGTCCTACATTAATAATCAAACATCAGGCATTTTGAATTGTGTGTGGTAATAGAACTGACAACATTTAGGCCTATCAATTACGACAATGTCACCTGCTGCTAGCTTTACTTTGAGAACAAATACTTACATCCTCAAGGCCCAAGTCACTGGGATAGGCTCCAGTCACCCGCGACCCCTAACGGAAACAAGCAGTAGAAGATTAATTCATGAACTTACATTCATCTTTTTATCTTTTTCCCTGTGAGCCAATGTAATTCCTATTTTACTATGTGACAAACTGCTGTGTGGACGACTTTATGTCCACAAATAACTGACTTTTAAACATTTGCTTGAACTTAATAAACAAACAGAATAAACACGAGTTCAACATTGTTTTGGTCTGGTCAGTACAATCAGCAAACAGCGGTGTGTCCTGAGGAGCTGTCCATGGTACCACATACTGCAGTAGAGCACCACCAGAGGGAGCTCTGGTCCTGAAGACGGGCAGGACACAACAGTCGCAAGCTATTTACAACTCCAATTCAACTCACAGGAGTGGAACAGGATGAGCGGATCTGGAGGAGCGGAACAGGAGGAGCGGATCAGGAAGAGCGGATCAGGAGGACCGGAACAGGAGGAGCGGAACAGGAGGAGCGGATCAGGAGGACCGGAACAGGAAGACCGGAACAGGAGGAGCGGAACAGGAGGAGCGGATCAGGAGGAGCGGCACAGGAGGAGCGGATCAGGAGGAGCGGAACAGGAGGAGCGGAACAGGAGGAGGGGAACAGGAGGAGCGGATCAGGAGGAGCGGAACAGGAGGAGCGGAACAGGAGGAGTAGATCAGAAGCGGAGCCGAGATAATAATAAAAAATGATTAAGTTTAGTTCTCACTCTCAAGTAATTTTGGTCAGAGCAGCTCCTGAGCTGACTAACAGCTCATGCCTCCTCCTGCCCCTCCTCTCTCCTCAGCTCCACTTTCCATGGCTCCTGTCTCCTTGACTCCTCTCTCCTTGCTATGTCTCCTCCAGCTTCTCTCCTCAGCTTCTCTCTCCTCGCAGTGTCTCCTCTGCTCTTCTCTCCTCAGCTCCTCTCTTCTCGGCTCCTCTCTCCTCGGCTCCTCCCTCCTCGGCTCCTCTCTCCTCGCTGTGTCTCTCCTTGAGAGAGGAATATTTGGCATTACGAGTACCATAAGATCTAAACCAGGTCTATAACAGGAGTATTTCAGGTTTAAATCAGATCTCAAGTAGGACTACACTTTTGCTTCACTGAACAAGAGCTAGCTCCAAAAAGGACAAAAATGTGGATTCAATGACAGAACGTGTCCCACTAGTGGGACGCGTAACACAGTTTGAGAACCACTGATAGACAATACATCTAATCATTGACTGTTTAGAGTGAGTGAGTGCTTTACACCAGCAATTCAGTGCTTTTCAGATTATTGTATATCTGTGTTTACAAAAGACATGTTTCAAATTCTAAATAAATGATGTTGTTCTGCTTGGAAATTAAAGTTAAGACTTCCCTTTGAGACAAAAACACCCTTCCAGTAAACTGTGTTCATCGCTCACAGTCCTCTGGGGTCTTTAAACATTTATTTCATTTATAATGGAGGTGCTGATGATCAGAATCAGAATGATGTTTATTCATCCCAGAGGGAAAATACTTTTAATAACTCTGTTAGTGACAGGGGCCAGTAGGGGCGCTATTGTGCATGTGTAATTGTACAGCAAATTAGGATAAACATAAGGCCCGAAGTCACTGGGATAGGCTTCAGTCACCCGCGACCCCGAAAGGGAACAAGCTGTAGGAAATGGATGGATGGATAAATAAAGATGACTTATACTTCAGTAAACAGGTGTAGATAGTCCTCAAAAATGCCTCAGATTTTTAGATTATCAGATTAATTTTATGAGTGAAAAACTTTTTTTTTAATACCGTTTGAAGCAAATGTTCATTGAATTATACGACCCGACTTTTTGAGTTAAATTAAGATTTTTAAAGAAGGATTTATTTTTTAATAATGTATATATCTATATATACACATCTAAATTTGAAGATGGGCCAGATAAGAGATGCAAAAGTAAGGACACAGTAAAGCTTTTTAATAAAAACATAGAAAAAGCACACAAAGGTTACACAGAGGGACTTCAAAGAAAGTTTTATTGTAATAAACGATTGACAAACAGCTGGTCACTGCAACACGCAGTAACAAAAGTAATTTGAAGTGATATTACACTTGTTTATTCTTGAGCATTGCTATAGGAAATATGTGTATCTGAAGTGATAAGTTTCATTGATCAGGTGATTCTGAAGTGGACTTGCACTGAAGCACAGGACTCGTTCTTTTCCTCTGCTTGAATGACACTGGAGCAGTTCTTCTGGCGGCTGAAGGAGCTCCACATGCTCTGAGCTGAGAGGTGGTGCTGGTGGTGCACAGATAAGATGCTGGTTGCTGACTGACTGAACAGATCTACAGTATGTAAAAGACTCAGAGCGATGTCCTTCATCAGCTCGTCACTGCTCAGCTCCAGTGCTCTGTCTCTCAGTTGGAGCAGGTAAATGTGTTATTCACTCTTGAGTCCAAATACATGTAATAAACATGTGCAATACTGTGACATAATGTCAATCATCCCTGTCCATATAACAGCTGTAAATAAGAGTGTTAATATTAAGATTATAAGAGTTATTTCTAAGTTATCTGTTATCATTATTATACTTCCGTTCTTAATCTGTGTTGCAACACTGGAATTTCCCTTGTTGTGGGACAAATAAAGGTTCTCTTAACGTACATCTCCATGGACACAAGAGCCTCCACCAAACAAGTTACACAGTGCAGTGTTCTCGCTGAGGGCTTTTGGCGCAGCACCCGCCATGCAGCCGGCACCCGCCATGCTGAAGCCGGCACCCGCCATGCTGAAGCCGGCACCCGCCATGCTGAAGCCGGCACCCGCCATGCTGAAGCCGGCACCCGCCATGCTGAAAAGATACCGCCAGGTATTAAAGGCGCAATGGACGATTTTAGGCTTAGGCGGAAGTGCGCATGCGCACTCCCCCATGTGGACTGATACAACACACACACATGTGCGTTTTTTTATTAGAGTGACGAATCGAGAGTTACGTATGTAACTAAGGTTCTATGAATTCCGGATGACCGCCAGAGGACGGTGCTTAGCACCTGGATATCTACATGTGCGCAGCACACAGGTCGAGATTAATACCAACAAAGTCACGTGGTGGACGTAACATGGGTGACGTCAGAGCCAGCCCATATATATACCTGACGCACCCAGCGCTCTTTTCTTTCGAAATGCACTCGCAAAAACTCTGAGTGACAGGAAACTCTGGCCGTCATCCGGAATTCATAGAACCTTAGTTACATACGTAACTCTCATTCTATTTCATTCCTCCAGACCGCCAGAGGACGGTGCTTAGCACCTGGATGACTCATACCAACAAGGTCACGAAGAGTCTGCTCTTACCAGGATTAGTTGCCGATTGCAGAAGCGGACAACACCACTGGAGCCACTGGACGAGGAGCCGCCACATTCACTCGGGCGAAGGTACAGGAGGAACCCCACGTAGCTGCAGCACAGATGTCATTCAGTGGGACACCCTTCAGCGTGGCCCAAGAGGTGGACACTCCTCTGGTAGAATGGCAAGTAACTTTGGGAGGCTGAAGAGCCCTAGACCGATACGTCTGAAGGATGTCTTATGTCCATCGCGCTCTTATTTCCTGGTTTTTCGGTATCGGATAGAACTTCTCTCCGTTTATTTTCCCGATTGCTGCATCAAGTGCCACATCAACCTTCACCATTGTGATAATAGTAAAGAGTGCGATATCATTAATGAAGTTTTGGGCCTCTTTGAGCCGTGTTTCGTCGTAAATCGAAGCAGAAAAACTCCGGAATGGGCTTATAGGGAGACACAGCCTGCAGCAGCGCAGCGCGGAGCCGGGGGGAAGGGGGCGGCAGACGGGAGGCGAGAGGGGAGAGGGGGAGGGGGGATGGTGACGATGGTGCCTGTGATTATGACGCGGTCCTGTGAACACCCCCGTCAGTTTGGAGATTCGAGGAAAGGAGATAGTCTGTAATATAGCTAAACACTGCGGGAATCAATAAAAAAAAAACACTCAGGGTACATATATGAAGCACAAATAGCAATGTAAGAAGGTTAAAAGCTCTGAAAAGTCAATTTTGCATGTTATGGGACCTTTAAGATAACCGTGCGCGCGCCGCGGGCATTTTAGTGGCCGCGGGGGCGCCGAGCGGAGCGCTGAGCAGCCGCCGGGCGCCGCGATACGCTGCTCCTAAGTGGCGGAGTGTGATCATATTGGCTTTCTATTTTGAGGGACATTTTTTGGGGTCCCACCACTATCCTCAAACCTCTGCAGTGTACCTTTAATTTGTATATTAGTTATAGTTATCATAAGGAGTGGAAAGTAACTAATTACAAATACTCTAATTGAGTATTTTTTTGTACTTCACTTTTAACATGTCATTGTAATTAATTACATTTAAAAATACCATGAGTAGTATTGAGTACAGCACAAGTTTCTTTTCAGATCTGCAAACACTCAAAACAACATCGCCGTTAAATACAGTTCAAACGATTTAATTTTTCAAATATTGTATGCAATATTAATTTTCATCTTTTATTTTTAGTAAAGTTTTGGCAGTGTGGTGGCAAAAATCTCTCGATAAAACAAAGAAGCAAGTTGTCTCGTTTCAAAAGTAAAATGTTTTGGTTGAATCAGAAAGAAACTCGTGTGGACTCGCGTCTGTCTCCTGCTTGCTCCCCAAAATGTGTCTCTCCCAAGTCCTCCCGTCCCAAGTCTGTCCCCTTCCCTAAATCACAGATGGTCACATGACCCATTTCACATTTACAATTCACAAGCAGGTCTTAGAGGTTAGAGATGCAAATGGAACAGGCAAAAGGAGAACAAGAGATACAGGATTTACATTTACATTTTGACCGCCGACACCTTAGAGACAACAGGCTCGTCCTGGACACCCGTGGTTCCTTTTATTCGAATGGGAAGGCAGGAAGTTTACCGGCTCTGAAGAACAAAAGCAGCTGATTGCTCTGGTGTGAGGGTGTCCAGACATGTAGATGTCAGGCTGTGACTTTGGGCGTCACAAAAATAAATTGAATTGAAATAGAATTGAATCGAAATTGAAACCAGGCAAAGGGCCAGATTCAGATTATAATTTTTCCATAACAGCAGCTTTACTAATACTTGAGTCCGTGTTTACCGGTAGTTGTGTAAATGTACTTTTACTTCAGTACAAATCTGCAGTACTCTTTCCACTACTGTAAATAATCAGACATAAGGAGTTAAAATCATGATATAAAAGGAGCAACACAAACATGTGGGCTTCACTACAGATCTGTTAGATTATCTAAATCTTAATATTGTAGCGTTCTAATGTTGCCGCAATGGTTGTCATAGGGTGGTTAATAAAAAAAAACCTGTTACATTCTGTTCTGGAGCTTGTCGTCGTTAAACATTAAAGCCTATACGAGCAAACCTGTTTCTCGTGACTTTTTCACCCACCCCCTGTTACAATATAGTTCCATGGGCTTTACCTGGAGATACAGGAACAGAATAACAAATAAAGAAAACAATACTAAACGTAACAACAGATACAAAATTACGTCTACAGAAAGTGAAAAGCTACATCCATACAGCGAAGTACGAATAACACACTGGGCATGTCACGATTATTAGGTTAATCGATAATCGTGATTATTCAGGTCACAAAAAGTAATAATTGTGATAATTTAAGAAGCAAATTGATGTATATTTTTGTTCAATATACAGCCCAAAAATAGAATTAAATGTAAATATCTTGTTTATCTGGCTGTCACATTTAACTTTATTTCGTCTTTCAGATAGTTAATTTTCGTAAAGCAGTTTGAGCACGGGAATGAAAGCAAATGAAAGATTTCACGGTTGTTTGGTCACAGTCTCAATAATCGTGAATAATCGTTAAATTGAGTTCCCCCCCAATCGTAACACTAGACTGTTAAAGATTTAGATTTATGTTTTTTAAAGCTTTCAAACTGTCTGATTTGGAACAGTTAAAACTCTTTAACTGACATTTATGGATGACAGCTTTACCTGCGGATACCTCTCCCTCCACGACAGAGGCTGGAGCTCGGTGTTCTGGATCCTGGATCCTGGGGCTGATGTGGGGGCTGATGTGGGGGCTGATGTGGGGGCTGATGTGGGGGCTGATGTGGGGCAGGAGCCTGGATCCTGGGGCCGGATGGGCAGGGGCAGGAGGCCGGCTGGAGGAAGGAGGAGGGCTCGCTCCGTTTCCTGTGAATAGTAAAAGCAAACCACGTGGTGTAAAAGCAGACTGCAGCTTCTTTTGTTCAAATCAATCAAAACGGAGACGGACTGAGAGCTGCTGATTCAGGAAATTACCGGTACATGAAATATTCTTAGTTTTGACATTTCTATTGACACAAACCCACAGATCCCACTGGCGAACGCGTAGTCCGCCCGGAAACGCCACACAACCACATTACGTCGCAAAAGTTTGTGTACGTGCAGCGGTTTTGTTTGGGTTCCGTGTTTTTGACGAGCGCTATTAGCTTACGCACGGTGAAGAACGCTGTTAGCCCATTTAAAACAATATCTTCTAGCTCTGCGTTTAGGACCGCTGCGGGTTTGGCGTGTGGTTCTGCTCAAACTTAAGCGTCTCCCGTGCCGTGCCGTTCCGCTGTCTGACGGTTGTTAGTTTGTCAAACGACCCCGAAAAGCGTTCAGTGAACAAAGAGCGACTTAGCTGCTTAGCCTAATGACGCTAATGTTAGCCGCGATGCTAAACCTGCTCCCGACCACTTGGGCTTTTGTCTGCTGCTTTGAACGTCACATTTAAAGCTGTACCGTTTAGTTTGGAAGTGAGAATTGAACAAAATAGTCACTTATTCTCACTTTATTTCATGATAGAGTGTGTCCTTCACGTTTACTGTAGCGTTCTATATTACTACAAGTATTCACGTTACTTTAGCAGGAGCTCCTTGGCACCAGGGTTTATCTAATCCTATTTAGTATTTTAATCAATTATTGTTTAAGAAGTCGACTAACTCTTTTTTTAGTTTTAGTCTAGTCTTAGTAAAAAAAAAAGACATCCTAATTTGATCGACGAAATGTATAAAATAAAAGTATCCAATTTGAATCAACCTTATATATTTCACTTGAACTGTTCTAAAGAGCGTTTTTAATTTCATCTTTCTGTGGGAAAGATTTTTTATGTGGACTACAGACTTGTTTCATGGTCTTTAGTTTGTGAAATATTGAACTTGCATATCTAAAAAGTTTCAATGATATCTTTGGGTGTGCAAAATTATGGCTCGGGGCATTTTTGTTGGCCCCCAGGAGAACTCCAGCAGAATGAGCTTGGTAGTACTTTTTTTTTATTCAATTTGAAGTAATGCTACCACAACCTCAACACATTGTACACAGGATCACTCACGATTCAATACATGGCTCACGATACGATAATCAGTATCTTGCTCATGATATTCTACGATACATCACTATTTTTAAAGAGCCAAATACATTTGAACAACATGAACAACACGACCCGCACATACTCAAAATGAAATGCACTCTTTTTAATCATCAAAATGTCAAATAGTCCTTGCTTTGAACGAACAACAACATTGTAGTGTGGTCACAAAATAATTGGGTAAATTATACCAAAAATGACTCATGGCGATACCGCTGCCGTGAGCAGACCACGATATCGATACTGTATCATCAAATTTAGTATCACGATATTTCAATATGTTGGCACACGCCTGACGGTGACACAGACCTAAAATTAAGGTCCCAACTCTTATTAAAGGTACTGTGCCTCTGTTAAAGCTGTATTAAATGCATTATTGCTGTTATTTAGCACTTTTTTTATTTTAAGTCTTTTGAATGACTAATGATTTGCATCAACAGCGTATTTTAACAGGAAAGAATCCGTTTGCCTTTTCAAAATATCACAGTGAATATCATGCTGTGAGCTGCTTTTATCCTTACATCCCAAGTCTCCACTCATCCTTTGATTCATGGTGTAGTTTTTATTATTCAATGAAAAAAGCAGTACATTTAGTCGACAAAAATATCTACTTTAAGTCATAATTTTAGTTCACATGAATGTATATACTTTTAAGCCATAGTTTTAGTCATTGTGATCAGTCTTTATTATTTTTTGTGATGAAATCATCTTGTACAGGACGGTCTTCATTGTGAACGATGCCTCGTAAGAAGGTGACAGACGTGGCAGGAAACGGGGCCATGAAAAAGAAGAAGACGAGTGGAAAGAGGAAGGAGCGAGACTTCAGCAGTGATGACGAGTTTGACTTTGAGCAGGAAAACAATAAGAAGCCTGGAAGACCTGCAGCCAAGTCCGGGCTCCAGCCGGTCACCGTGGCAGAAGACCTCAAAGAGAAAATTGTATGTTTGACACATCATTGGCTTTACATAAACCTTTTGAGAGAGAAATATATTCTAGACTTCAGAGGCAAAAGTGATGTGGAACCTAATGCAAATAAAGTAGAGAAAATGTGATAGATCAAGGTGCTTAAGGTGATGACCACTCAGCTTTGGTAAGTGACACAAAAAACATGTATTTTAGCTTGTTTTTTTATTTGATAGGCAAATATTACACATTAACATTTTCATTGTAAGTAAAGAATTAAGCTTTTTAGACTGCCACACTTTAATATTTACTTATCCCCACATCATTCTGCTTAATTTCCCCTTAAAGTTTCCTCAATTCAAGCTGAAGCTATTTCTGAACCCTTTGGAGCACAAACAAATGTCTCAACTCTTAGTGAAATTGAGAATGAGAAGTGGTCATAAGAACATCAGGTTTCAAATCCTGCCTAGATTTTTGGGACTAAATATAAAAAAAAGTAAGACTGACAGACTGAGGCTTTGTTGGGTTTTGGCAATTCATTTTTCAGAGATTTAGGGACTTGTAATAGTTTTTTGTTTAAGTACAAACTGAACCTCCCCAGAATGGTTGACTTGACTTGAAAATAAGGGGGTTGTAGATGTGGTTGGATTGTAAGACGTTTGAATCGGTCCCATGGTTCCTGGGCAAATGTCTAATGTCGTGAGGACTACACGGCTCGAGATTGAACGCTCAAAATTTTACTTTTGTGATCATGCGTGCAAAAAGTCCATAGAGGTACAATAGCAAAACCAAAAAATATCTGTGGAACATCTCAGAACTTCCTTCTCATATATTCACATGTTCCTCTCTTGTGTGCACTTTCAACAGAAACTTGAGTGCCCAAAGGTGAAAGGACAGTTGCTAATCTTTGGAGCAACCAACTGGGATTTGATTGGAAGGAAAGAGGTACCCAAACAACAAGGTATGTTTAGTACCAAGTCAATTGTACAATGTTCAGAAGGATTGTCAATTACCAACGTTCTTAGCACAGGACACACATTATGCAACATTGACTTTTTAGAGCCTTTAATGGTGTTTTAAAATTGTTCTTTCATCAAAAACATACCTTGAGTTGATGAAGCTTGTTTAGCAAGTCCTCTTCCCGCTGAGCCTCAGAAAACACTCAGTTTCAAACTTTACACTTCTGTGACATCATGGGTAGAGTACCTGCTGCGTACCTGCTGCGTACCTGCTGCGTACCTGCTGCGTACCTGCAGCGTACCTGCATAAGCACTTTAGCTCCTCTTTGTTATTGCCTCTGCTTCCAGTAGATGGAGCTCTAACTCTGTTCCTATGAAGATACCAAAAATGCAGAATATTTGTCTTTTACAATAACAGAGTACCGGTATATAGTGTTAAAATGGTCTTTTTGATGAAGCTGTAAATGATGTTGGTTTACTCAAGATTATTTTGTGTACTTCAGTGGCTTTCAGAAACTTAGGCCAGAACCTGTGGGGCCCTCATCGCTACGGCTGTCTGAATGACATCCAGGTGAGCTGTGTGGTGTCGGGCCCCTGTGCAGCCTTCAGCCTCCTCATCACCACTGAGGGCAAGCTGTGGAGCTGGGGTGAGTCCATGTCCCCGCTCTCATGTTTGTATAAGCCCGTACAGGCTGTCATCTAAAGGCTTGTGTTGCGTTAGGGCGGAATGACAAGGGCCAGCTCGGTCATGGTGACACTAAACGTCTGGACGCCCCAAAGCTCATCGATTCTCTGTCTGACCATGTGGTTGTAGCTGCAGCCTGTGGACGGAACCACACTTTGGCCCTGACAGGTCTTTACACATGAAAACATGGACAATGGCCTTGTTCTGTAGATTAACACTTGTTCTCCTCAGAGGACGGCACGGCCTACTCTTTTGGAGAGAACAAACTCGGGCAGTTGGGTCAAGGCACCCAGACGGACGCTGTGCTGACCCCGGCAACAGTGAGTGTTTGTGCACTTAGGCTGTGTAGTAAGAATGATGTATTCAGTTTCCGTTTTATGTCACATTTTGAGGGTTTTCCCTTTTAAAATATATTTGTATGTGTATATATTAATCCTAATCATAATATGTATTCAACCCTTGATTCACAGAAACTACAGCTACAGCAGAGTTCACAATATAATATTTATTGAGGAAAATGTACCATTCAAATGTACTTTATTATAAGAAAAAATTAAAATGGCTTTTATTGTTAATATTCTAAACATAAACGGGACACTCTTTTAATCTTATCTATTTATCTGAACTGCTCCAAACCCCATGCTTTACTGATGAGGACTGTAGGGCTGTTTAAGTCTATTCGTCTTTTATTTGGATTAAGGATTTTTATGGGACAACACCAAAATTAAGAAACTATGTAGTGAATTGTAGTCACACATTTAGAAGTGAATCTGTGAGTTTCAGAATGAGAATGAAGGGCCGTGGCCATAGGAAGCTGGAACCCATGAATACTGTATATAACTAACATGAATACACTCTTTACTAGTACTTTTCTGTATAAATACAGTCTTGAGTGCAGTTTGGCGTCAGATACATGGAGATAGACTTTTTTTTTAGATTTTCCCACACCCCTTTTAGTCGACCAATGGGTCGACAGGGCAGGTCTACAGCCCGAGAGGATTGGCCAAGATGATTGTTGACCATTAGAGACAACTGGGTCTCGATTCAAATTTGAAATCGTCATCAGAAGCATTTGAACTTTGGTGTCTGTGTTTCTAGAAACAAACTCCTCCATGGTGTGTCTCTTGCAGATCTCCTACAACGGGCAGCCTCTGGTGAAGGTGGCGTGTGGGGCTGAGTTCAGCATGGTGGTGGACTGCAAAGGGAACCTGTACTCCTTTGGCTGTCCAGATTATGGACAACTGGGTATGTATGCTGCATCCCCACAGACCAAATGGGTCGAAATGTTTATGTTTGTACCTTTGTACTTTGATCTACAGTGAGCACATGTTCTGTATGTTAGTATGAGCTTAAGTTAATCATGGTTTTGTGTACTTAAATCTCAGGTCACAACAGTGATGGAAAGTACATTGCTAGGTCTAACAGAATCGAGTTTGACTGTGAGCTCATCGCACGCCGAGTGGCCCTCTTCATAGAGAAGTCCAAAGATGGCCAGATTACGCCGGTTCCAAACGTGGTGGTTCGAGATGTGGCTTGTGGATCTAACCACACAGTGAGTCTTTTTCTGTCTGCTAAAACTGCTGCAGTTAAGATGATTTAAAAACAACCTCCCTGTGTGTGCAGCTGGTCTTGGACTCTCAGAAGCGCGTGTTCAGCTGGGGCTTTGGTGGCTACGGTCGCCTTGGACACACGGAGCAGAAAGATGAAATGGTTCCTCGCTTGGTGAAGCTGTTCGACTTCCCGGGCCGCGGGGCCTCTCTCATCTACACTGGTTACCAGTGTTCTTTTGCTGTCAACGAGATGGGTAAGAGAGCAGGCCGCGCTCTGGTGCTTCTCTGATGGTTCGTGGCACATCTGAGCAGTCTGATGTTTTACAGGAGGCCTGTTCTTTTGGGGAGTGACCAACACCAGCAGAGAGTGCACCATGTACCCCAAAATAGTGCAGGACCTGTGCGGCTGGAAGATTCGCAATCTGGGCTGCGGGTGAGTTTGTGATGTTTCTGACCCAAGACTTTACTAGACAGGACAGTTGGAGAGTGAAATGGGGGTCGTGTGAGTGTAGAGACATTCTGCAAATGGTCAAAGCCACTGCACCACCTGCGAGCGCAGGGTTCCACCTCTGTTAGTCTAGTGGGTGTGGTTTAGATTCTGAGCCAGTATGTGTATTTAAAAAAGTCAATATTTTTTTCTACTGCATCGGTTGTTGACCCTGTTTTAACAAATACAAACTCTGCACATCTGGTGGGTGTGTAACCTAGCAACATCTATTCAAATTATGGGAATATAAAATGACAGAGCCAAATTCTCTGTCTTGCCTTTGTTATGTTAAAATATCCAGAGTAACATAGTGAGGTTTAGTGAGTTTTTTGTTGTGTTTAATAGTGTCCTGCTTTTGTTGTGAACAGGAAAAGCAGCATCATTATAGCTGCAGATGAGAGTACAATCAGCTTTGGGCCCTCGCCCACCTTTGGAGAGCTGGTGAGACCCTGCACACACATTGTTCTGACATACGTCTGACTTAGGCCCTTGTAGGGTCTCAAACTACATGTATTCAGTTTATGATTAAGGGAGGTTTCTTAACAGAAACGAGACAAGATCGGGCACCAGGGTTAAACCCAAAGAGCTAAGATACGGTCCTTAATCGCGCTCGTTAAAAAGGTCTGAAGGGTGTTTCACGATTCAGGGACTTACACATAGTCTATTCAAACAAACAATAGTCAATAACTCTTTCGTGTAGTTTATTTATCAAAAGGGTAATCAAAACACTGGAGCAGAAATGCGCACAGGTAAATCACAGGTGATGTTATATCAGATTTAACAGCAAATTTCATGCAGATAATGTTAAACCAGGGTTTTGCCTTTGATAACCAAACGTGTCTATGCTAATCTATATCAAAAAGAGGGAAAGTGAGAAGCTAAAGGGAGGAGGAACAGCTGAGCTCTACCCAAATCACGCCACAAAGACCGCACAATGGACTCGGCTTACGGTTCTGTAGAGACTCAGTCCGACTGGTCCTTGTCCGCGGACGAGGTCCAGAGCGAGGCGTCGCGTGGAGTGGTGTGGCGGCGAAGGTTCGTGAAGCGGGCGGCGGCCGTGGAGCTGGCGGCGGTCGGGGAGCGAGGCGTCGCGTGGAACGGAGGAGGCTGCGACGTACTGTAGGGTCCTTGGCGCCGGGGAGCGGTGTGCTGCGCCGGGGAGCGAGGGGTCGCGTGGAGCGGTGTGCTGCGACCTCCTTGAAGCGGCGGCGGCAGCGGAGGCAATGTCGGGGAGTTCCTTAGCGGTAGAACGCTTTAGCGGCGTGTTAGCTCCTCACGCGGCCTTTACTCAGATGAGGACGTAGCGCTGATCCACGTAAACGGCGTAGATTACTTCAAAAAGAAAAGAAACGAAGTAACAAAGAAAGTCTCTGTCCGGTTTAGCGCTTAAGCGTAGTTCCAGGTAGTTTCAGGTGGTTTCAGAGTCCTGGGCTGGCATGGCCTTGTCGACCACGTGACGGACGGATTTTGTTGAGACAAAGGAAAAGTGAAAGGCCTGTCCGTGGAGACAGCTTTCAGAGAGAAGACAAAGGGGATGAGAAGAAAAGAACAAGAGGAGAACAAAGAGAGCGTTTCTAGCTTGGAGCGTCCTTTTGATACCTGGCCCGCAGGGCATGCTGGGAGCGAAAGGGGCGGGCGCTACTGCGAAAACTTCCTGTTTAACATTTTCCTGACCGAGAAAATAAAACTGGAGTCATGTAAATAATAATGGCAAAAACATTGAACCCTGTTTTAACATTTACACGTTAAACACTTTTGGCAGTTTGTGCACATTATTTCTTGAGGTAGACACATTTTACATCTTTCACCTGTGATGAAAAATATCGAGTTAAAGCATTGGGAATATAAAACCTTAAACAGTGGAAAAATACGTAACACAAGGTGAAACATGTGGTGTAGGGAGTTGATTCGGACAAACATTCATGGCATAATCCATAAAACATAGTTTGTCGGGGCATCCTCCTGTAAGACTGTGGGGAGAAGAAGATCAGTTATCACACAAGTCACAGCGGCTCCCCTGTGGTGAGGGACAGAGGGAGAACGAAAAACCCCCAATGTTCAAAGAGAGATTTTCTGTTAACTGGCCGTGGAATGTCCATCTCTATTCCCCTACAACCCCCCGATTGGCCGTTGGTTCTCCGATGAAGAAGCATCGGGCAAATGTCAAAGGGAATGTCCTTACCGAGTCAGCGAGCGGCACAGAGTGGCATGATTTGGGTAAACCTCTGAACCTGGACTGGTCGCTTTATCCTATTTGGGCTGAGGGGCAGGTGCTAGTGGGTGTTACACTATCCCTAGGCTACTAACTCTCAGCACATCATCCTGAGAGGGAGTGGTAAACCATGCAAGAGCTCTTGACTCCTAGTGCAAAAATTTGGCGTAGAAACAAGATTCTAAGACACCGAGGTAGCTTATGTAGTATCGAGGTACAAAATTAGATCAAAGTGGATGTCTATGGTGGAAAAAAAAAACAAAAGTGGTTAACAAGGTTCTTGACATACGTTTCACCCTAGCGAAGGGGCAACTTCTAGGTTGGACCGCTTCTGTTCGAAACAGGTGACAGGATATTCTACTCTATGGTTTGCATGCAGGGGAGATTAACATACGAGGCTAGTGGTAGGACTTTGCGGGCTTAGGACCAGCTGTAAGTCGGGGATTTGGCTAAAATTTTTCAAGCTCCAGTAGGTGGCGCCTGCGTTAGATGTCGTCGGGGCAGAACAACTCGTGCTGCTGTGTCATGCTTGTCATAGTGGAGGATCGCCTCTCGGAGGGAAGTGTTCACGAGTCAACGGCCCCCCAACTATTTTAGCCCGGGTCTCTGACCTGGTCTCGCACCGCCACGAAGGTTGGGCACGCGCTGTCTGCTGTCACAGGTTTTTAACCGCAAACGCCGCCGGTACTGTCATGTATTGCTATCACGATACGCAATAACGTCTGGGGTCTGTAAGTGTCACATGCCATCAGGAGGAGGCGTTGTGACCACATGCTTCTGTCAACATACATCTGGGGATGTTTTTAGAGACACTAACACGTAATTCTTTGATGATTAGGTTTTGGTGGTTAGGGTTAGTAGACTTTACAATCCGTGCAAAACAGTTGTTAGTACAGTCCCTAACGGGCGTGTGTTTGTCAGAGTTGTGTTCTAGTTGGAACTATCGGCATCCCTGACATGTCCCATGGGGTTTTGGTGCACTTTGATTTGGTTGCGATGAACCCACTTCGGAGTAGGTTCTCTGCGTCCTTTGGTGATCTTCACGTGGTACACCACCGGAGATCGTTTGTTGACAATCTCGTAGGGTCCCGACCAACGTGGGAGGAGCTTTCGGGTTAGCTTGGTTAGCCAGTCTCTTGTCTGTCCGATTGGGTGCGCTAAGATGTAATACCTTGTCGTTCGGGGCTTTCTGATCGTAGTAAGCCTTGCAATCCTTTGCACTTTTCTCAAGCTTCTTCTGAGCGAAAGAGAAGGTCGCTTTCAGGTGCTCCTGTAAGTCCGACATGTATTGGTGGTTGGTGTAAGCGGTTGCGATGCTAACCTCTCCCGGTTTGTACAACAGGTGTAGGGGGAGGGTCATCTGTCGGTCAGTCAAGAGTTTGTATGTGGCGTTGACCCCCCGGAGGCCAGCTGTTGGCGCGTCGTGTGCGTGCGTCAGCATAACCCCCCGGAGACTCTGAGATACCACAAATGCGGGTGCAGTGAGGATCTCAGAGGCAAACACCAGCAGTCCATGACGCAAGGTGAAGTTCTCTCTTGTGCGCCACAGCGCAGCGAGAGATGCGTCGGCAGCAAGTGCATCAGGAGGGATGGCACTTGGCGCAGGGTCAGGAAGGAAACCGATGATGCGGCTTATGGCCCCATCGGCTGCTTGTAGAGACACAAGGTCAGAGGAAGCAAAGGTCGGAGACACTTCGAGAAGGGCGCGATCGGGCTGGGGCCGTCCGGTGACAGCACGGGGCCGTGTGATCGCGGCCACCGAAAGGGTGGGCTGGGTGGGCATCAACTCACTGTCCAGTGAGTCAGCCTGTAAGTTACAGGGAGCCCCTTCAAGGGCCCCTTGTTTTGCCAGGGAGTCGGCTAGGTCGTTGAGGTCTTTGTCTGGCGGCACGTCGACCTTGGGAGGGGTCACGATGGCACAGCACTGAACTGACGGAGTTGATTGGGGCGTGGGCAGAGGTCGACGGACTTGTGCCCAGATTTTGAGTCGTTTAAAATCAACCAGTGGCTTGAAGCGACTGAGCAGCGCTTGACCTAAAAAGAAGGGGAATAGAATTCAAAGGTGAAACGTAAACAGGATGCATCAGTTTCATGGGGCCGATCGTTATCTGGATCAGGGCTACCTCGTCAAGGGTGGTGTTGACATGAGAGTAAGGTCGGATTTCCAAGCCGCAGGGCTGTGACTTCAGTTCTCGTTGAGAGTGCTGGGCCACTTTTTGTAAGGTTCTGAAAAGATCGCGAGAGATCAAGCTGATGTCGGCGGCTGTATCAAGGAGTGCGTCATGCACGAAGTTGTCCTCCAAGAGGACTGAAAGATAAAGCTTGCGTGCGGCTCCCTTTTCGGAAAGGTTACCAAGAAACTGGGTAAAGGGGGGCTCGCATTGGATGATCGACGGGTCGTTATCCTGTGGGCTGGAGATAGAACTTACCTGGACCACAAAGACGTCGTTGGCCTCCGGTGGCATTTGATCGTCGCTGTCAAGTTCCTGGTTTTCAGGGGGTTGGTCCCCAGTGACAGGTGTTTCCGACAGAGGGTCCAGGTCCACAGGGCTCCGATAGAAGTCTTCTAACTCGTCTTCCGATTGGCTGAGCGCTGAGTTATCACTCGTCTCAGGTCCGAGGGAGGTTACGGCGCGGACCTCCGCTTTACTTTTCTGGTTCCATTTCATGTCTTGGATCATTTTCAGCACCTTACTCAGCTGTTCTTTACTGAGGTTCGAAGCGTCGAGACTCAGTTTAGAGGAAGACTTACCTGCGGAGTCTCCTTGGGTTTCTTCCTTCGTTGAGCCGTTAGGCCGGGAGTCCCTTTTGAACGGTCTGGCATCCCTTCGGTTGTTATACCTATCTGAGGAGTTCTCCCTGTCCCTAAACGGTCTTTGCGGTCCTCGGGTGTCTCCCGAGCGATGGTTTTCCAAGGTGCCCTCTAGCTCGAGAGGTCTTTCGACGCTCAGGACGGAAGAGTGGCCTTGGGTTCTGATTGTTGTTCCTGCCTGTTTGGTGTTGCTCCTTACCGCTAAATCTCGCAGCTGGCGGCTGCTTTGAGTTATTGGGCAGGCTGCCACGCCCAGGTGGTAGCTGGTTGCGGGGTGGAGGTTCTGTAGGAACAAAGATTTGAAATGTTTGTCCTCCTCCATCCCTGCTTCGTTTTGTGCTCCAAAATACGCTTTCCTCAATCGGTCGTTGTAGGCTTGAGGAGCCTCGTGTCTGCCTTGCTTGCACATCAGGGCAGCAGGCAACCCTATTGAGGTGCCTGTATCTGAGTACTCTTCGACGAGAGCATGACACAAGAGCTCATAGTCCTTCAGGACGTAAGGAGGTTGGCGTTCCATGAAGCTGCTAACGTCTCGGCTGGACGTTAGTTTGATCAAGAAGATCTTGTCTTTGATTGACGGATCCGACAGGCGTCCAGCATAGAAGTCGATGTCTCTCAGGTACGCGCTGGTGTCGTTAGCGACGCCTGGCTTGGGCTCAAACCGAGAGATATGCCTGGCTATTTTGTCGAAGTCATGGTCGGTCGGGCCTCGATGGCGTCTATCGGGGTCTCTGCCCTCGCGATAGTCTTCACGAGTGTCCCTGAAGTCGTCGGGGTACCTGCGAGTGTCCCCACGGTCATCTCGTTGCGCGTCCCTGTGGTCATCGTAGTGCCTGCGGGGGCTACCGTGGTCGTCTCGTCGCGCGTCCTGTAGTTCGGCGTGATGTCTGCGGGGGCTGTCACGTCTGTCGCGTCGCCTGTCCCGTAGGTCATAGTCCGAATAACGTCGGGCGGAGCTGGTAGAGTCGGGTCCGGGGTGGTACCGGGACTTGTCTCGGTCACGGCCGTCCCCCAGTCGTCTACCGTCAGTGTAGGTCCGGCTGGGGCTCCTCCCCCCGAAGGTTCGTCCATGCGTGTCAGAGTCGGAGGTTCGATCGTCTCTGGGTCGGTCATTGTCAGCGTACGGGGTGGGGCTCTTACGTCTGTCGTAGTCGTGGCCCCGTGGTGGCCAGCTACGGCCTGTCCAGTCTCCCCTTTCTTCCTCGAAGTACAGCCTCTGTGGATCCAGGCAGGTCACGGGGGTTGGACTGGGTTGAGTCCCCCTCCCGTGGTCCTCCCGGTTGTCTGTACTCGGTCGGTCGTAGGACGGTTTCGCACGGCTTCGCCTGTCAGTCAGGTCTCTTATCTGGAGTCTAAGGTCATGCAGCTCAGTCTCTGCCTTTTCAGTCGCCTGAATGGATCGGTGGAGCGCGTGCTTAGCATCTTCCAGGTCAGCTTCCAGGGCCTTTGGCGCGTGTCGGAGGTCAATCCACAGCGCAAGGTCCTCGTGAAGGACCCTGTTGAACAGGAGCCTGTTCCTTCCCAGGACGCCAGGGGCTACTTCACTGGTATAGTCTACCATGGACTCGTGTAGGTTGTCTACAGGCCAGTGAATAACATCACTATCAGAGTCCACCATGTTTACTTTGGGCAGGGTCGGGACGAGAAGGTCCCAAGTCGCCAGGTCTGTGAGTTGTCTAGATCAATTCGGTCAAGTGGGACAGATATGTCGGGACGCCGATAGTTTCTGAATTAAAATCGCTCGCTTAGGAGATTTTAAAAGAAACGTTTTAGAGTGTTCATGTTAAGTTGTTGTGGCTAGGCTAACCTTTGTGCGTGTAGCTTGCTAGTTTGTGCGTGAGCGGGGCATGCAGTCGTGCGGGTGTTGATGTTTGGATGAAACAACAGTTAACAAGGCATGTTAAATGGCATTGCAATTAGACATCAACCATGGACACATGCAGTGTCCACAGCAGTTCACTAGGTTACACGGCAAGGCTTAGCGGGGTCAGGGCCATGCAGTTACGTAACAAGAGGTCTGGTCGGGGCGACACTTGCTGTTCTTGACCAGCATTCAGTAGGCAATCAAACAGGTAAACAACAAGCTGTTATTCTGATAGCGTGCAGCATTCACAGTGAAGTGTTACTTAGCGCCGGGGTACACCTGCGGAGATTAGTTGAAACTCATGCAGTGTATAGAAAGGAAAAATTTTGTTTAATCAAAGCGTTAAACAGCAGCGTCAGCTGTGCAGAACGAGCGTTAAACAAGGTGTTGTTCTGGGGCGTGTGCACACTTGCAGCAGAACAGGTACAAAGCGGTTAGTTAAAACAGGCCATGCACTTCTAAAAGAAAAATATTGATTAACGCGTTACAACAGCGTCGGCTGTGCAGAACGAACGTTAAACAAGGTGTGAGCTTAGGAGCATGCAAGCACTTGCAAAACAGATACACAGCGGTTAATTAAAACAGGCCATGCATTTCAAAAGAAAAATATTGATTAACGCGTTAAAACAGCGTCAGCTGTGCAGAACGAGCGTTAACCAAGGTGTTGTTCTGGGGCGTGTACACACTTGCAGCAGAACAGGTACAAAGCGGTTAGTTAAAACAGGCCATGCACTTCTAAAAGAAAAATATTGATTAAAGTGTTAAAACAGCAGTAGGGAAACTGTGCGAAAGCATTTAAACAATCTGTGTTAGCAGCGAGGAGCATGCAGTGTGAAAGTAAACACTAATCTTGTTAGTGTCTAGGTGAGACTTGATTGTCACCCCCCGGTGTGTGTTGACAGGGGAACAGGGTCAGCCTAAGGGTAAAGTGTAGTACAATTTACCCACCACCAGATGGAGACAAAGCTCCGCTAAGCGTGTGATTCAATTTAATGACCACTAGATGGAGACAAAGCTCCGCTAAGAGTGATTCAATTTAATGACCACTAGGTGGAGACAAAGCTCCGCTAAGAGTGTGATTCAATTTAATGACCACTAGATGGAGACAGAGCTCCGCAAAGAGTGTGATTCAATTTAATGACCACTAGATGGAGACAGAGCTCCGCAAAGAGTGTGATTCAATTTAATGACCACTAGGTGGAGACAAGGCTCCGCTAAGAGTGTGATTCAATTTAATGACCACTAGGTGGAGACAAAGCTCCTGGGCTGGACAGTTTTCCTCCGGAGGAATTCCAGCTGGGCGCAGGGCGCCTGGGACCGCCTCTATGGGGGGTCAGAGTTAGCGTCGAGTCGTCACTCAGCGCGCTCTACACGGCTTTGTTAGCATTTAGCTCATGTGTTAGCATTAGCATCCACGCTCGGCCGCGTGGTTTGTAAAGACAAAATGGCGGTTAGCACAACAACATGGCATTTAGCGTACTAGCTCGGCTTGTGTTTGTGCGAGCTCAGGGCCGTAGCCTATGTACTAGCTTCTGCTCGTGTCATTTGGTAGCGAGCCAAAAATATTCACGAGCGTGACAGTTGTTCGGGGACGGGAAACTCGCCGTACTGCCCCTGCCGTCTTGGGGTGGATGTGCTTATGCGGCGTTACAGCCCTAATAAGCTTCCCCAGGTTCGATAATTATCTTGTGCACGTGTTCGTGAAGTAACTAGGCGGTTTGCGTATGGTAACAGCAGCGTACGGTTTATCCAAGCATCGTTAGAGCGCAGGCAAGTTCACAAAGCAGTCTCATATTCCAGCATCGACACAGCAGCATACAGTTTGAGTTCAAACGTCCACAAAAGTTTATGAGTACTAATCTGATTCATAGACTATGAAAAGTTTAATCGCCTCACACGGGGCACCAGATATGTAGGGTCTCAAACTACATGTATTCAGTTTATGATTAAGGGAGGTTTCTTAGCAGAAACGAGACAAGACGGGGCACCAGGGTTAAACCCAAAGAGCTAAGATACGGTCCTTAATCGCGCTCGTTAAAAAGGTCTGAAGGGTGTTTCACGATTCAGGGACTTGCACATAGTCTAATCAAACAAACAATAGTCAATAACTCTTTCGTGTAGTTTATTTATCAAAAGGGTAATCAAAACACCGGAGCAGAAATGCGCACAGGTAAATCACAGGTGATGTTATATCAGATTTAACAGCAGATTTCATGCAGATAATGTTAAACCAGGGTTTTGCCTTTGATAACCAAACGTGTCTATGCTAATCTATATCAAAAAGAGGGAAAGTGAGAAGCTAAAGGGAGGAGGAACAGCTGAGCTCTACCCAAATCACGCCACAAAGACCGCACAATGGACTCGGCTTACGGTTCTGTAGAGACTCGGTCCGACTGGTCCTTGTCCGCGGACGAGGTCCGGAGCGAGGCGTCGCGTGGAGCGGAGGAGGCTGCGACGTGCTGTAGGGTCCTTGGCGCCGGGGAGCGAGGGGTCGCGTGGAGCGGTGTGCTGCGACCTCCTTGAAGCGGCGGCGGCAGCGGAGGCGATGTCGGGGAGTTCCTTAGCGGTAGAACGCTTTAGCGGCGTGTTAGCTCCTCACGCGGCCTTTACTCAGATGAGGACGTAGCGCTGATCCACGTAAACGGCGTAGATTACTTCAAAAAGAAAAGAAACGAAGTAGCAAAGAAAGTCCGGTTTAGCGCTTAAGCGTAGTTCCAGGTAGTTCCAGGTAGTTCCAGGTAGTTCCAGGTAGTTCCAGGTGGTTTCAGGTGGTTTCAGAGTCCTGGGCTGGCATGGCCTTGTCGACCACGTGACGGACGGATTTTGTTGAGACAAAGGAAAAGTTAAAGGCCTGTCCGTGGAGACAGCTTTCAGAGAGAAGACAAAGGGGATGAGAAGAAAAGAACAAGAGGAGAACAAAGAGAGCGTTTCTAGCTTGGAGCGTCCTTTTGATACCTGGCCCGCAGGGCATGCTGGGAGCGAAAGGGGCGGGCGCTACTGCGAAAACTTCCTGTTTAACATTTTCCTGACCGAGAAAATAAAACTGGAGTAACGTAAATAATAATGGCAAAAACATTGAACCCTGTTTTAACATTTACACGTTAAACACTTTTGGCAGTTTGTGCACATTATTTCTTGAGGTAGACACATTTTACATCTTCTTTCACCTGTGATGGGCGCTCGAGTTAAAGCATTGGGAATATAAAACCTTAAACAGTGGAAAAGTACGTAACACAAGGTGAAACATGTGGTGTAGGGAGTTGATTCGGACAAACATTCATGGCATAATCCATAAAACATAGTTTGTCGGGGCATCCTCCTGTAAGACTGTGGGGAGAAGAAGATCAGTTATCACACAAGTCACAGCGGCTCCCCTGCGGTGAGGGACAGAGGGAGAACGAAAAACCCCCAATGTTCAAAGAGAGATTTTCTGTTATCTGGCCGTGGAATGTCCATCTCCATTCCCCTACACCCTTTTCCAAACTTCCACTAAACTCTTTTTCAGTAGAGCGCCCTGAGCTTGGGCTTTGAACGCTCCTCTTCCTCATGAGGAGGCACAATCCACAACGTTTCAATGAGCTGTTTGTCCTGTAGTTTCTCTGCTTTAGCTTTGTAGATGAATAAAACCTCTAAGCCACTGCTACAACCACAATTAATTCATAGTTTGAACGATCATTTGTTGTTGTCTATTTTACGTTAGATAAACTGCAGCATATCTTCTAAATGCCTCTTTTTTCCAGTCAATCTGCTCTTATTTATGCCCTTCACGTTTTGCAAAACCTCAGTTAAATGATGTAGAAAGGCCCTTTTTCAAATCGCATGACGTGTGCTGTCTGCTGTAAACACTGCACATTTGCTATGCTCTCGCCCACTTTCTACACGCAGCCAATCATACACCAGTTTCAACAAAAATAACCAATGAAACAGGTAAAGAGAACAAGCATCCAATCAGAGATGGGAAGGGCGTAGAGGAGAGTGACCCTCTGCTCTGCACAAATGACACCTTTCACGTTTGAAAAATTTAAATATCAAAAGAACGATATGAATAAAGTGAAGTCACTGCAGGATTCAAACTCTAGTCCCGCCCGCGTGCGTGCGTCCGTCCGTCCATCCCCGTGTGTGACTGACTGACTGACCGTGTGTGACTGACAGACTGACCGTGTGTCCCCGTGTGTGTGACTGACTGACTGACTGACCGTGTGTCCCCGTGTGTGTGACTGACTGACTGACCGTGTGTCCCCGTGTGTGTGACTGACTGACTGACCGTGTGCCCCCGTGTGTGTGTGTGTGTGACTGACTGACCGTGTGTGACTGACTGACTGACCGTGTGCCCCCGTGTGTGTGACTGACTGACTGACTGACCGTGTGCCCCCGTGTGTGTGTGACTGACTGACTGACCGTGTGTGTGTGACTGACTGACCGTGTGTGACTGACTGACTGACCGTGTGTCCCCGTGTGTGTGACTGACTGACTGACCGACCGTGTGCCCCCGTGTGTGTGACTGACTGACTGACTGACCGCGTGCCCCCGTGTGTGTGACTGACTGACTGACTGACCGTGTGCCCCCGTGTGTGTGACTGACTGACTGACTGACTGACCGTGTGCCCCCGTGTGTGTGACTGACTGACTGACTGACTGACCGTGTGCCCCCGTGTGTGTGACTGACTGAATGACTGACCGTGTGCCCCCGTGTGTGTGACTGACTGACTGACCGTGTGCCCCCGTGTGTGTGACTGACTGACTGACTGACTGACCGTGTGCCCCCGTGTGTGTGACTGACTGACTGACTGACTGACCGTGTGCCCCCGTGTGTGTGACTGACTGAATGACTGACCGTGTGCCCCCGTGTGTGTGACTGACTGACTGACTGACCGTGTGCCCCCGTGTGTGTGACTGACTGACTGACTGACCGTGTGCCCCCGTGTGTGTGACTGACTGAATGACTGACCGTGTGCCCCCGTGTGTGTGACTGACTGACTGACTGACTGACCGTGTGCCCCCGTGTGTGTGACTGACTGAATGACTGACCGTGTGCCCCCGTGTGTGTGACTGACTGAATGACTGACCGTGTGCCCCCGTGTGTGTGACTGACTGACTGACCGTGTGCCCCCGTGTGTGTGACTGACTGACTGACCGACCGTGTGCCCCCGTGTGTGTGACTGACTGACCGACCGTGTGCCCCCGTGTGTGTGACTGACTGACTGACCGTGTGCCCCCGTGTGTGTGACTGACTGACTGACCGACCGTGTGCCCCCGTGTGTGTGACTGACTGACCGACCGTGTGCCCCCGTGTGTGTGACTGACTGTGTGAGAGTGTGAGACTGACTGTGCGAGAGTGTGTGTGTGTCCCCGTGTGTTTGAGAGTGACTGTGCGTGCGTGTGTGTGTGAGACTGACTGTGTGAGACTGACTGCGAGAGTGTGTGAGACTGACTGTGCGTGTGTGTGAGACTGTGCGTGTGTGTGACCGTGTGTGACCATGTCTTTGCTCTCAGGGATACGGAGACAACAAAGCCAAGTCGTCCACCAGTGCTCAGGAGGTCAAGACTCTGGACGGCATCTACGCAGAGCAGGTGAGCCCAGGACCGTCCTCGTGTGTAGGCCACAGCAGGAAGTGAGAGGAGGCGTGTCTAACTCTGTGTGTTTTCAGGTGACCATGGGATACGCCCACTCTCTGGTTATAGCCAGACAAGATACTGAGCAGGAGCAGGAAAAACTGAAGAAGCTGCCAGAGTACAACCCTCGAACAGTGTGAACCGGAGCCCTCTGAGCTGGGGCCACACAGCGCCACACAGCCCCCGGCCTCATTTCAGACTGAACTGTCTACACCTGTCACTGTCCTGGTGCCACGGTTTACACTCTCACACTCCACAGTAGTGCTTCCTCAAGCCCGCTCATGCTCTTTTCAAAGCTTTGTTTTTGTTCTTGTTGTGGGTGCAGTATTGGAGAGACGGAGGTTTTACGGGTGCTCCCTCTAGCCGCCTCTGAGGCGTGTAGACCAACACTCACCTGTGCCTTTGAACGGCTCCTGTAGTTTAGGTGTTGGTGGATGTGGCAGTTGGGCTTTGTGCAGCTGCCAAACATGCAAATGAATTTTGTAATTTTTGACTTTGTACTCCACTGTTACATTCCTTTAGTTGTGTTCAGTGTTGGCATCATAGATGCATACCTCAGTCTTTCTTAGACTTGTGTTCACGTTTCCTTTCAAACGCTCAAAGCGACTTCTGGAGCAGCTGACTTTCAACAATAATGAATCCTGCCCTGTGTGAGTGGAGGCCATGGATGTTCTTTGCTGTTCTGTTTTATGGTGACAATTTTCAGTTTGTTTTCTTGTAAAATGATGAAATAAAGTTCTAGTAAAATGAGGTTAAAAATAGTTTGTGCCATCATTGTATTTATGCATACATCTTTTACATTACTGTGGCTCTGGTTTATTTGAGTTTCTCAGCCTCGATTCTTAGTCCCAGAGGGATCTGTGTTGTAATGGTGGAACAGACTTGTGCAGGACGAACATGCTCACAGAGTTCAGGATGACCCACCAGAATGCCAGATATGGCTCTGATTACAGAGACACCTCCAAACTAACTGAGTTTGCTTTTTATGTGACGAGATAAACTGATACCGCTTTGTTGTCGCATGTGAAGTTTTGCTTTGAGTTGACTTTGACGAGCCGTTTCCAGTCGGCTTATGTAACTGACTCCTGCAGACCTTGCTCCTCTTGTGCAGCTGCAGCCCAGGGGCAGAGCGGGGGCAGACCAGGGGCACCCCGAGTGCCCCAGTGGAGCCGTTAGACTGTGGAGGAAGCACGGCTCTGTTTGGGAAAGGAAGAGGAGTGCTTGTGTGGTGACATCAGAGAAATTTGAAGCCGTCAGTGGGACCTGTTCTGCTCCCCCTTCCTCAGACCCTTCTCCTGCTTGAACTCCACTCCACACACAGAAGAAAAGCTCCACGTGTTGCACCCAGCTCTGTCTCACCTCCTGCGGCTTGACTTCACACCTCTGTCCCCTGCTCGATCCTGGAGGTAAGTTCTTCCACCTCTGAAACCAACTCAAATGCTTTTTCAAACTGACTTTTCTTGAGGAAAGTTGCTCTGTGGTCAGACGGAGTAGAGAGCGCTGAACTCCTGTGCGTTTATTCACTTTGTCAAACGTTTCATTTCAATGCCGTGGGAGGTGTGGGTCTTGTGTTGTGTGGAGTTTGGAGTTTTGGTGAGGTTTGGTGTGAGTGAAGGATGCAAAACTGAAAATACAGTGAAGTGCGATTCTTACATAAGCGGAAAACCTACACATTCCACCAGATGAGGGCAGAGCCTGAGCTGCACACTATGTTTTCAATGTACGCAGAGACATTGTGTATGAGGCAGTGGTGAGGTACATGGGAGAGCAAATAGATTATCTGCAAATGTAATGCCAATCCGCTGCGTATTTATCACGTATGTAAAGTTTTATGTGTATTAGGGCTGAACTATTTGGGAGAAGTATAGTTTTTGTACAGTATTGTGATTAGATTTGCATGTTTTAAATGGTTTTAAATGTAGTAAACAGTTCAAAGTTCACATTGTAAACGCCAAAACTAATGCAAGAACATATTTGGATTGATACAGTAAAGAGAAGTGTGATTATTATTCATATATTGTTCTTATTCTTGTTTTTTAATTGAATAAGTGCGATCCTTCAAATTGCAATAAGGATTTGTTTGTATGATGTTTAAGTACTGCGATACTCGATATTGCGAGATATATATAGTTTGACATAGTGATGAGTTCTATTAAATCAAATACGTTCATGCCTTAATGTTCAGTGAAAATAAAAAGTTAACGGAGACAAAGCTGAGAGCCTTTTTCTGTCATAGATATTACGTCGATATTTACTTTGTTGCGATATCGATTGTTACATAATCTAATATTGCGATATCAATACTTTAGTGATGCATAAATAATAATAGTAGCTGTATTTTGATCATTATAACAATTATCCGAACGATACAAACTCTACAACACATACGAAAAGAGCTTTTATAACAAAGACAGTGGCATTATTAATTCAAATGTCAAAAAATAATGAATTATTTTAGATTTTCTTCAATAATACACATTATTCATAAATGCTCTCTGTCTAGAAGACTTCAGTCACCATATTTCCACCTTTGTTTGGTTCAAATATTTTTTAAAGTCTCAAAGTACAATCAAAATCACTGACTTAGTTGACATTAGTTGCAGTCCTCGTGTATTCGTCAAACTCCGTCAACATAAAGACGTAACCATGACAAAACTAAGAAAGAAATTAGGAATAAAATGAATCCTTTTTCAACATTTTCATCTTAAAGAACGTTTGTTTCTGTCAGTTGTTGGCTCTTGGTGTTATTTTGATACAGTCAGTTTGTCGATAATTGTGTTAATACTGTAAAAAGACTGCATCTCATCGACCAGTCAGTAATTCTTTGTGTCCAGACAAATATATAAAAATAACAGGTAGTCACTATTATTCTGATGAATCGTTGCAGTCCTAATTACACTTCATCTTGTAGCCCAGGTCTTGCCGCCACCTCAGGCTCAGTATTTTCGTGTATAACTTTTATTTTGCACTTGAGGGAAACTCTTGAACATGCTTCTCCTGATGTCTGGGTATGTCTGTGTATGTCTGTGTATCCCTGGATATCCCTGGACAGTGCGCTCTGCAGTGAAGGCAAACACTGTGCAGACAGCTGTCCCGTGGTCACGTGGGCTGTAGTGGGCTCTTGGAGGTGATTGGATGGTTCTGATGGGAGGAATCACCTGCAGCAGAACGTGGAAGCACGTGTGGCCCTGGGCCTCGAAACTCACAGAAAAACACCACACTTACTACGTGTCTATATGAATGGATGCAATTGTGATTTGAATGCATTTTTCCTGTTGTGTAAAGCACTTTGAATTGCCTTGTGTATGAAATGTGTTCCACAAATAAACTTGACTACTAACAGGCTCCATGTGACAGAGCGCGGCCGTGTGTCTGTGTGTCTGTGTGTGCGTGCGTGTGTGAGAGCCCACCAGCTGCTCACACTCCAGTCAACACAAGCACACATGGCTAACATAAGCTAACAGAGGCTAACAGAAGCCAACAGAAGCTAATAGAGGTTAACAGAAGCTAACAGAAGCTAACATAAGCCAACAGAAGCCAACAGAGGCTAACAGAAGCTAACAGAGGTTAACAGAAGCTAACAGAGGCTAACAGAAGCCAACACAAGCTAACAGAAGCTAACAGAAGTCAACATAAGCTAACTCAAGCGAACTAAATGTGATTTATTTAAACTTTAAAGTACAAATGTTAGACTACACATGTAACTAAAATGTGGTGAACAGGAATATGTTTCAGATTCTACAAAAAAAAGTTCCTATTTTTCTCCAGTTTGACAATTTAGTTTAGGTTTCTGATGTTACTTCCTGGTTGGATGTGCGCAGAAGATGTGACATAGGTAGAGGAAATTTGGCTATACGATAGCACCATGTTTTGCTTATTTTTACCTCCCTAAAACTAATATTTGGACCTAAAATGCCAATAAAATAAAACACATGTATCCTTAGACTGATATATATTGCTACAGACAAATCTCAATAAATGATAACATTGAAACTACTTTATGCCACTGAAACATGAACCCTAAATGTGTAATATCATTAAAAACATGAGCTGCAGTAAGAAAATTGCAGAATAAAACATTTTAGCACTTATTTGGTGTCTGTAACTAGTCATAAACGTTACTTATTAGACTTTCTGCAGGTCAAATATGATCGTACCACAAGCATATAACATAAATTGCAGAGTGCAGCTTTAAAGTTAGTGTGTACTGGAATTCTATATTACTATTTGCACTTCGGATTTGAAGTAAACGTGCTCAACTCAAATATGTGTGAGTGTAATGTTATAGAAGCATTTACGGGCTTGTGCTTTACGATTAATCAAATCAGAAAGCACACCAAGATACTCACTTTGGATTGCCAAATTACTCTAATCAGTTTGAAGTAAAGTATGATGTGTTTATTTGTGATCTCATTGCTCTTTATGAACCTGTACAAGTGAATGAATATTTGGCATAACACTATTGCTTAAACAGACCTGTAAATGTTAAGTGAAGTTCAAGTGCACAAAACCTGAACCAACTGTAAATGAACCATACAAAGTGAGGAAATATCTCTTGCGATAACAATTTAACTGTTATTATTTCAGACATAAGGAGTTCCATAATTAAAAGAAGACAAAGTACAAAAGCAAACAAACAAACACAGCAGTCATTTGAGTCCATAACATTTGATTGATGACTGTAGCGTCTCTGCCCAGTGCTTTCTCACAGCAGAAGGGTTTGTGCATGAGCTCGTTTGAGGGTTGGTCAGTGTCATTTTCAGACAGATCCAGGCGATGCAGGAAATTGTATGTCAAATGTCTTAGTAGTGCCTCAGGTGGGCATGTCCACAAACACTGACTGGCACTATGCACAGCAGAAGCCTAAAGGCGTCGTTATGAGCCACTCTGAGCCTGCAGAAGGTTCCACCACAGAGGAGCCGTACAGTGGAGTACAAGGCTCTGCACAAAGAGCACTTCAGGTGAACTAAACATTCTCATTAACATGATTCCTGGGCGTAAAGTTACAATATTGCCTTTGATGTCTCTGTCATCAATCATCTGTTACAAAATGTCCCATGTATTTGACCTCTGGTGAGAACAAGAGGGCTGCAGCTATCCATCATTTTAGAAATCGAGTAATATATTGATTATTTTCATTGATTAATCGAGAAATTGTTGTTGGGTTTTTACATTCCGCAAACATTTTTCAAAGCATATTCAATTTTTTAAAATAAATGTTATAGTGCATAGTAATAAACAAATAAGGAGTGTTAAAATAACACATTTTATTCTTTATTTCACGTATGTCTCCAAGCATTTCACTTCACCAGTGCAAACTGCTCTGTTTGTACATAAAGGATATTTATAAAGGACTAAATCACTTAACGTTTGTAACAGATACAGTCACTATGAATTCATTGGCAGTTTATGTCACATAAACTAAAATAAGAAACTTGTTTGTAAAACTTTATGTTAATGAGGCCAGTGCTGTCCGAATGTCCAGCAGGTGAAAAACTAGTGCATTCAAAATGTCCACAATGCACCATGAAAAGTAGTGTCCAGCGATGGTCACTAGGCCGGTCAATATAGACCACAATGCATTGCAAGAGTCCGAAAAACAACAGCGACAGGTCTTTAACTGGACACAACAGATTGAATGAAGCAGGAGAGCTGTTTAAAAGCACTGATGACTGGAGAATATGAACAAAACATCAAGTTGCAAAGCTGCTAGCGTTAGCCGCTTAGCTTAGCTTGAGATCACAGGCAAAAAGTAGAATAATCCAGTCCGTTTGTTGTTTGATGTGAGATCCATGACATCTATGGGGATTAGTTGTCCATAAATATGTGTGTGACAGATGGATTTGACCAATATTTATTACACAGATCTATTTTTATCTGAGTTTTGCTGACTTTTTTCCTCATTGTCCGAATCGCTCAGTGATTGAGTCATGGATCTATTATAGTCTATAATGTAGTGAAGGAGGGGTCAAGGGTCCATTGTGGACATTCGGACGCAGCCTGTAGTGCTTTAGTTGTCACATATTCATGCTGTATATAGTAAGTAAATATGTAAATTGAATGAATCGAGGCAATTAAATAATAATCAAAGCTTTTGTGTAATTGAATGACTTGATTCATCATTTCAACCCTACAAGAGGCTTAGTAGTTAGTTAGTTACATTTGTATCTGCTTTACTTCTAACAATCATCATGTTACTCTTTATGGAACGCTGTCTGTTTATTGACGCTGGAACAATTGCTTCATTGTTTATACAACTAACTTTCTTTTAACCTTGTTACAACAATGTTTCCTCTGCATTAGTTACTCAGAGTTGTATTTGGATTGATTCCTGGATGTTTGAGTAATGCCGTATTGTCCTGCAACTGAAGCTCGAGTGCTCAGATCATTCCAGTTTTCACCAGTCTCTGCTCCACTTGACATAAAACTATCAAGTCTTTTAGACAGAACGTGTCCTCACAGTTCCACGGTCACATGTTAAAGCCTGTTGGTTTGCTCACAGTAATAATTGCCGTGGCTCTGGTGATAGATCAGGTTATTGAGGAGCTGCTTTTAACACTGGAGTCGTAAGTGGCCCATTTATCTGCTCGCATTTAAGTTCTATGCTCTATTATACTAAACAAATTCAACAGAAAACACCTGCCATAAAACGGCAAATCAAATCCAAAACAGACTGCGCTCTTGCCTGCTGCACTCACTTTCTGACAACAGGGGACACTCATGAGCCAAGAATACCGGAAGAAAACAATAAGAGTGATCGCTGGGATGGTCCTGTTTTTATTTCTCAGCTGTTTTAGATCAATATGGCCGTTTACAGTGAACAAAATGTGAAATGATGATCTTCTTTATGTTCTAGTTCAATACTAAGAACCTGAAAAAAGACTGATATGTCTCCTTTAATAAGTCATGGAGCATTCATTATACATCTGCATCACAGCACAATGTAATGTTCCCGAGGCTATTGTAGTAGAACATTCAGACGTGCAAATGATGATCATGTGACACAATTCAGCAGGAAGCAAACGTGCATTCCAGTATCACAAAAAAACATGAATCACTTTAAAATTAAATCACTTTATTCGCTTGTATGAACCATTACACTTGCAAGTTTGTTTTATTTTTAACACTTTCATTGAATTGTTTTTAGCATGGACTTTATACACAACATCTCCAGCACAGAAACTGCAATTACCATATTTTCATAGTTTTGGCCGGGGTGCGACTTATATTTATACTTATAAACTTATATTTATACTCCGGAGCGACTTATATGTGATATTATTTGTTATTTTCACACTTGCAACCGCATTTCATACTCCAGTGCAACTTAAATATGCTTTTTTCTTCTCTATTATGCATTTTTTTGGCTGGTGCGGCTTATACTCTGGTGCAACTGTTTTTGGTTATTTCTCCTACGTTTTGCCCCGACTGCCCGTTAACCAGAGGCTTCACAGGAAGGTTCTCATTGGGTGAAAGTTCAGGACGAGGCTGGCGGCGCTGAACGTTCTGTACGTGTGAAGATGCTCCGCGCACGCGTCACAACACGCAGACACTGTTTCCATATGCAGTAGTTCTTATCTGGTCCCTATAGAGTCTGTGTTTGCCCTGACTCTGGAGGACACACGTGCAGGTGACGCTCACGCTGGCTCCACATGTGACCCACGTGTTTGTTTACAGCAGAAGCTCCCATTCTGGCAGAACATTTACAGTAATTGTAGTTGATGCTGTTGTGCATCTTCAGAGAGCCAGAGTCCTTGCTCCAGAAGGGACTGAGGTACCAAACGTTTAGCGGCCTTTTCCCGACTGGAACTGCACTGCAAATCGCCAAAGTATCGATATTACAAACAAACTAAATATATCGCAATAAGGCAAGGCAAGGCAAGTTTATTTGTAGAGCACATTTCATACACAAGGCAATTCAAAGTGCTTCACACAGCAGGAAAAATGCATTGAAATCACAAAGAAATTACAGAAATACAATAAAATTAACTAAATTAAAAATTAACAATCCAACTGATTTTCTAAACTAATAAAATCACAAACAAAAGAGAAGAGTGCAAAGATAAAAATTAACTACAATAAAATTAACTAAATTAAAAATTATCAATCCAACTGATTTTCTAAACTAATAAAATCACAAACAAAAGAGAAGAGTGCAAAGAAAAAATCCTTTCAGTCATATGCGCAGCTAAACAAAACTGTTTTTAGCTTAGATTTGAACATTGTCAGAGTAGAAGCCTGTCTCACATCTTCAGGAAGACTGTTCCAGATTTTAGCTGCATAAAACTGAAACGCAGATTCCCCATGTTTTGTCCTGACTCTGGGCACCAGCAGGAGGCCGGTCCCTGAGGTCCTCAGAGTCCGAGATGGTTCATAAGGCACTAACATATCCAAGATGTACTTTGGTGCTAGGCCATGGAGAGACTTGTACACAAGCAGAGCTGCTTTAAAGTCTATTCTCTGAGCCACAGGGAGCCAGTGCAGAGACCTGAGAACAGGACTAATGTGATCATACTTCCTGGTTCTGGTCAGGACCCGAGCAGCAGTGTTCTGGATGTACTGCAGCTGTTTTACAACTCGTTTTGAGAGGCCAGTGAGCAGGCCGTTACAGTAGTCTAATCTACTGGAGACAAACGCGTGGATAAGTCTCTCTAAATCTGGTTTTGACCGTATATTTTTGATTTTGGCAATGTTTTTTAGATGGTAAAAAGCTGCTGATGTTATTGATTTGACGTGGCTATTAAAGTTCAAGTCTGAGTCCATTATTACCCCCAGATTTCTAATTTGGTTTGTAGGTTTTAGAGCGAGACTCTGGAGGTGACCGCTAACACTTTCTCTTTGTTTCTGTGGGCCAAAAACAATTATTTCAGTCTTGTCTGAGTTCAGCTGGAGAAAGTTGTTTTGCATCCAACCACTGATCTGTTGGATGCAGTGACAGAGTGAATCCACTGGTCCATAGTCACCTGCCGATAGTGAAACATAGATCTGAGTGTCGTCTGCATAATTGTGATAGGACACATTTTCACTGCGTATCAACTGACCCAACGGCAGCATGTAGAGGTTGAACAGAAGGGGACCCAGGACTGACCCTTGGGGCACTCCACAGGTCAGGGTCATGTGGTCTGAGACACAGCTACCAATTTCAACAAAGTACTTCCTGTCTTCCAGATAGGACCTTAACCAGTTTAGGGCAGTGCCAGTGATGCCCACCCAGTCCTCTAGTCTCTGTAAGAGGATCCCATGATCGACAGTGTCAAAAGCAGCACTCAGATCTAACAGAATTAAGACTGAGGCTTTGCCCGTGTTAGTGTTCAGGCGGATGTCATTTGTCACCTTGACAAGAGCAGTCTCAGTGCTGTGATGAGGTCTAAAACCTGACTGAAAAACATCAAATGAGTTGTTTATTAAGAGGAAATCTGTGAGCTGTTGGTAAACAACCTTTTCAAGGACTTTGCCCCAAAATGGCAGATTAGAGATGGGCCGGTAATGACTCAGTACTGCGGCATCAAGACTGCTCTTCTTTAGGAGAGGCTTTATGACCGCAGTTTTCAAAGACATTGGGAATGTTCCAGATTGAAGCGACATGTTAACTATGTGAGTGAATGGTGCTAACAAACTGTTCAGCACAGACTTTAGAAATTTGGTGGGTAACACATCAAGGCAGCATGTAGATGAACTCAGACTGGTGATGATCTCATAGACAGTTTTGTCAGTTACTGGTGCAAAGTGAGTTAGCTCTAAGTGTCTTGGTGGTTTTAGGGTAATTTTTTGCATTGTGGGATTTATAGCATTTTTAATGCCCTGAACTTTGTCATTAAAGAATAATGCAAACTCATTACACTTGGATGTGGAAATGAGTTCTAACGGCAGCTGAGCTGGAGGGTTTGTTAATCTGTTTACTGTGGCAAACAGGACACGCGAGTTGTTACTGCAGCTTCCAATTATTTCAGAAAAATATCTTTCCCTAGTTCTACATAAGATTAGGTTGTACATGTTCAGCTTTTCTTTGTAAATCTCTTTTTGAACCTGGAGCTTTGACTTGCGCCATTTCCGTTCGGCCCTGCGGCACTCCCTTTTCTGTGCCCTGACCGAATCATCATTTCTCCACGGCGCCTTCTGCTTATTTTTAACCATTTTAGCCTTTATAGGGGCGATGGTGTCCAGAACATTCAAAACACTAGATGTAACAGAGTTCAACAAATCATTTACATTAGAACATGAGACATTTTCAAAGTTTATCATTTCCATAAACAGTGCACCTGTGCCATCACTTATGTGTCTCCTCTGAACAACTGCAGGACCAACCGGAGGTTTGAGAGAAACAGACAGGTCAAAGAAGACACAGAAATGATCAGACAGAGCAACATCGATCACATTAACATTTGAAATATTTACCCCCTTTGTAATTATGAGATCTAGAGTGTGTCCTTTGCTGTGGGTGGGGCCTCTCACATGCTGAGTAAGACTGAAAGTTTCAAGGACAGCATCAAGCTCTTTAGCGTTTCTGTCACAAATATTATCAACATGCACATTGAAATCACCTGTAATGACCAAACCATCAAAGTCTGTGCATATGACTGAAAGCATCTCAGTAAAATCATCAATAAAACTTTGGCAGTGCTGGGGAGGCTTGTATAAAACAATGAAGAGAATGGATGGAGACTGTTTTAGCTCCATTTTAAAGGATACATACTCAAATGATGAAAACACCCCAAAAGACAACCTGCGGGTAATTATTTCATCTCTAAAGACAGTACAGACTCCACCCCCTTTTTTGTTTTCTCGTGTTTCAGATTCAAACTTAAAGTTGGGTGGAGCAGATTCTATCAGAACTACATTTCCTGTGTTTTTGTCAAGCCATGTTTCAGTTAAAAACATAAAATCAAGATTATAAGAAGAAATACAATTATTAATTAAGAGAGATTTGTTACATAAGGATCTGACATTTAGCACAGCAAGTTTCAGACTAGTTTCAGTGAGACTGGGCTTTATCTTTTCACAGGGAATATGAATCACATTTCTCAGATTGGGCCTGACTCGCATTTTGTTTTTCCATCTGTGTGATGATGTGACTACAGAAATAGCACTAGGGGGGGCTCTTTTTACATTGGCCCCCGGGTTGGTTTGATTTTTAATGTGACAATAAGTCCCGGCAACGCTGAGACCCAGTGCATCCTAGCTATGGGAGATACCAGGTGAAAGGCGAGGTTGGATGGGTGGTGGGGCTTTTGTAGCCAAGGAGAGTTTGGGACCAGGTGAGAGGCGAGGGGGGATGGGTGGTGGGGCTTTTGTTGGTGTAGTCGGCTTGTGCAGGGAAGACATAGCCCTTGCTATATTGGGCGTGAGTGGAGCCATCTTAATGCCTGATTTGATCAGACTTTCAAAATGGCTGGGAAGGCCCATGGGTGAGAGTGGAGATGAGAAGGAGAATGATGAATCTTTAGTGGGAGTAGATGTTGCAGGGGGAACCCAGGGCTGGTGTGAAGGCAGGGGCGATGACAGGGATGTTGTTGGGCTTGTCACAGATGGGTCCAAGACCTTTGAAGATTGTTCCTTTGCTGGAGGCGGTGGAGGTGAATGCGGAGCAGCTGGAGCTGAATCCTTTGCTGGTGGTGGTGGAGCAGCTGCTGATGAATCCTTTGGTGGAGGCTGAGGTTGTGGTGCTTTTGATGTTGAAACATTGGCTCAGTCACTGGCTGATGGAGCAGGAATTCTTCTCTCATTCCTCTCTTCTCTAACTATCTGCTCAGGACCCTGTCCAGGCCCAGTCCAATGCCTCAGAGCGTGGAGCAGGTTCTCTGTCAGCACCCTCACTCCACCTCTGCATAGGTGGGGGCCATTTCTCTTAAACAGGTCCTCTCGTTTCCAGAATAGATAGAAGTTCTCAATGTAGTGTAGTCCTCTCGGGGAACACTCTTTGGACAGCCATGTGTTCAGCTGAAGAAGCCGGCTAAACTTGTTTATCCTCCTGTCGATGTTTGGAAGAGGTCCACTTATGAAAGTTTTGATTTCCATTTTATCAAGCACGTCGAATAACTTCAAGAAGTCTTTTTTCAAAACTTCAGTCTGTTCCCGCCGCATGTCCACTGCACCCACGTGCACAATCAGCTGTTTAGCTTCTCCATGCTTAGCCATAATATTTGGAAGGAGTGACGTTATCTCAGAAACAGTGGCGCTTGGAAAAGAATGTGTGTTTATCTTTTCATGCGTCACGTGACTTATCGCGCCGTCCCCAACTAAAACAATCTTCGTGACCTTGGCTCCTGGCACAGATCCTCCTCGCTGTATTTTGGCCACGTCATCTTTCCTTTTTTCATTTAATTCCATCTCTGAAAGTGGTAAAAATCTGTTGGTGAGCTGTATTTTAGGCGACTTCACGTTATCTTTGTATCGTTTAGGCTTTGCTCCAAGTTTGTTCCAAGAAACAGCCTGGTCTTTCTGGTTTTTAGACAGTTTTGGAAACGACACAGAGTCACTGCGGTTTAGGTTGAAAGTAGCAGTTTTTCTTGTAAAAAGTGTGCTCTTCTTACCGTCGGTTGACACAGGAATGGTATCGTGAAGAACTTTTTCAGATTCCAAAACAAATATCCGTGTTTTCAGCTCATTAATTTCTTGTTGATATTTCCGACAGCGTTCACAGTCTTTCTCCCTTCTTCTCCCGGACATGTCGCTGGCGTCAGATATGTCGTTAAAACTGGAAAAATGTTCTTAAAATCCTTGGTTTACTTGAAAAAGTCTAAAGCAAAAATGTTTGGAAGACAAAAACTGATTAAAAAGCAAAATAAATAAGGAAAACAGCGATAGCAAGCGGAGTGAGCAAAAAAGCGTGTGCACTCTTCGGAAGCAGAGGTAGTAATAACAGCAAAGTTCTCCATTTGACAGGAACGTACTGTTTTAAATGAATGCACAATGTTTGGCAGATTGTATTTATTATATTTCTAAAACATTGAATTGGCCTTGATTTAATCTTGATTTGAATCATTTTAAAACGTCACTGGAGGTTTGCAGTTTTTTCTCTGTATGATAATGTTTTAAAAGGCCAAATTTCTACTGCAATCAGAATATTATTCCATCTTTCCTTTATCTCGATCTATTATTATTTTTCTGAAATTATAATTCTTGACAACTTTTCAAAATGGAGATGTGTCTTTTTGCAATTTTGTTTTGTGGTTGGGACTAGTCCACTATAAAAAAAAAAAAAAAACTAATCTTAATTGTTATCAGGACTATTAAGACTCTAAAACACAAAGAAAAATACTTTTGTATAACAAATACAGTGTAATTATGAAATCAGTAGGTCAATAAAGTATTCACTCGTCTAATTTGTATCAATAATACACATTAAATATTGTAAATATTCTTCACATTGAAGCCTCAGTCACCATATTTCAACCTTTATTTGGTTAAAATGTTCAATAGAACTAGTTTGACTGTCGACAACTAAAGTAATTTAGTTAGTTTAAATATAACTGACTAACTTTGACAAAGAGGACAAACTAAACCTCATCATAATACTAGTGGTGTCTGCTGTTTATTACATGTCTGTTTATTGTAACGTGTTTATTTCTTTTTTCTTTTGCAGATTTCAGCCGTTGTAGTTTCGGATTTGTTTCCAAACCAGCTCATAATTGTGAATAAAGATGGAACTGCAGAAGTTTGCAAACGGCATTCAGCTCCTCGACCCGTCTGTTGAAGCAGTGTATGTTACTACATCCATCAAACAGAACACACTTATCGTCTGGAGTGTAGTTTTATGTGTTTTCATCTCATATAAATGTCTTTTGGATGAAAACAATGAGTTTGAACCTGTCACAGAGACACAACCACCTCAGATCTGGGACACACATATGAAAGTTTATGAAATTTGAAATACAAATCTTACAGTCTCTTTAAATAATTATTAATGAAATTAATATTACATGGCTTTCAGAATGATGAAAAATTAGGACTGTTGCTATTGCAAACAATTCAAAACGTTATTCTTTGTTTTTTGAATAGATAAAAGTCTTCAAAATACTGCATGTCACAGGAAGCAGGAAGTTACTGGAGGTAATAATGAAAAGATGTGAAGATTTGTTTGCAGAATGCTGCCCGAGGAGGAGGCGTTCCTGCCACTCAAGCCTGACTCCTCCAAGAGACCTCAGTTTACAGATGTGAGAACAGCTACACCTGCACTTTTACTTCAGCAAACTCTATTCTCAGTCTTTCTTTTGCCTCGATGCAAAGCAATGCTAAAGGAAATCTGTAACGGTGAACTATGCTACAGCTCAGTAGAGTGCGGTGACTTTGATGGCTGGGCAAGCAGACTTCAATATTAAGTGGATAACACAAAAGTGAATTTTTTTGGGGGGAATATGCAAAGTGTGGCTTTGAACCCCGGCCGACCACATGAAGGGCAAAGGCCTTTCATACTGAGCTAAACTTCCGTACCTGAGATAGATGTTGATTGGAGTAAATAAACAGGCCTCTGAACACGGCCACAGACTGAGCCGCTGTGGGAGAAGAAGAATCATGCTTCCTGCGCAGTAATGCTCTGTGGCCTATAGAGGCCACTAAGAGACACTGAGAGTTCAACCAAGCTTCAGCAGCAGAAGTGAGGAGGAAAAGGGCTTATTTTGATATATTTCAGAATAATTTAAATATAGTTGTGAAACACTGTAATTTAAGATTTTATTGGTTAATCACTGCTTGCCTTGATTGTCCTGACTGCACTACACTGATATGGCTCCTTTAACACCGTGAGGGTCTCAGGAGTGTTTTGTGTTGCAGTTTGAGGGTCTCAGGATTGTTTTGTGTTGCAGTTTGAGGGTCTCAGGATCGTTTCGTTTTGCAGTTTGAGGATCTCAGGGGTGTTTTGTGTTGCAGTTTGAGGGTCTCGGGAGTGTTTTGTTTTGTAGTTTGAGGATCTCAGGGGTGTTTTGTGTTGAAGTTTGAGGGTCTCAGGAGTGTTTTGTGTTGCAGTTTGAGGGTCTCAGTAGTATTTTGTGGTTAGAGGGTCTCAGGGGTGTTTTGTGTTGCAGTTTGAGGGTCTCAGGAGTGTTTTGTGTTACAGTTTGAAGGTCTCAGGAGTGTTTTGTGTTGCAGTTTGAGGGTCTCAGGAGTGTTTTGTGTTGCAGTTTGATGGTCTCAGGAGTGTTTTGTGTTGCAGTTAGTGGGTCTCAGGAGTGTTTTGTGTTGCAGTTAGAGGGTCTCAGGAGTGTTTTGTGTTGCAGTTAGAGGGTCTCAGGAGTGTTTTGTGTTGCAGTTTGAGGGTCTCAGGAGTGTTTTGTGTTGCAGTTTGAGGGTCTCAGGAGTGTTTTGTGTTGCAGTTAGAGGGTCTCAGGAGTGTTTTGTGTTGCAGTTTGAGGGTCTCAGGAGTGTTTTGTGTTGCAGTAGAGGGTCTCAGGAGTGTTTTGTGTTGCAGTTAGAGGGTCTCAGGAGTGTTTTGTGTTGCAGTTAGAGGGTCTCAGGAGTGTTTTGTGTTGCAGTTAGAGGGTCTCAGGGGTGTTTTGTGTTGGTATTTGAGGGTCTCAGGGGTGTTTTGTGTTGCAGTTTGAGGGGAAGACGTCCTTCGGCATGTCTGTGTTTAACCTGAGTAATGCCATCATGGGCAGTGGCATCCTGGGCCTGTCCTACGCCATGTCCAACACCGGCATCATCCTCTTCCTGTGAGTACTAAAAACACTACTACCGTACTACTACTACTACTACTACAAACTAATTTTACTGCTGCTGCTGATAGTTCTGTCCTGCCTTGCCAGCCACACTCTCACTTTGTGCACATAACTCCTTCTAATCATAATGAAACCATTTGTCGACTAACACAAAAATGTGGCTGATCGGCCGATAGTGTCTTAGTCTTTTATGACTTTTTTTGTTATTTATTGTTTTAGGCTGAATCGTATAATAATCATATCGTATAAAGGTATTCTCTTGGTTTTACTGGTTTTATGTTGAGCACTGCTCAGTGTACTCACATGTTAAAGATGTTTAGTTGGAGTAAATCACACCCCTGTGGAGCAATACAATACAAAAGTAGGCTGAGGTGACCATTAGCGCTGCAGCACACATCGCAATCAAATACAATTACCATTTGAATGGTCACAAGTGGCAAATGGCAAAGACGTAAGTTATTTAGCATATTTAACATCAGTTACTTTACAAAGAGCAAATTTGCCTGGCACATGTAAACAAAACACAAACACTTATCCTGCAGATACGACCTTTACAAACCAGTATATGAATGCTCCTAAACAGGTTTAAAATGATGGATGTTGAACAGAATCCAACTGTCCAAACATCTCCCTGAGCACATGGTTCTGTGTTAGGGCCGAAACTGACAATTATTTATTAATTATTCTTTCGATTAAACAACCAATCGCTGTTTAGACTGTGAAATCCTGAGATCTTTTCTGAATTAAACCCAGATGTAGTGAAAGTCATGCCACGAGGACTTAAAAACCTTCTGCAGATGTAAACACAGCCACATTTGTTTTTTTTCCCATAAAAAACACAAACTTGACACTTTTATGTCATATTGAGGTAGTTTCGGCTCCATCAGGTCATAAAACCTCTTCACTCGACACACGGCATGTTCTGGAGTGTAAACCTCAAACCATGATTACTCAATTACTAAAATAGATTATAACAATAATCAATTAGTTTAAGGATTGGCTTTTGAATTGTTCTCACTGTTTTTTGTATTTTGTGTTATAACTAAATTAAGAAACATTTGAAGGACACATATCAGGCAAATGGACTTTTATAAGCTTTTAACCATGTTATCTCATTATTCCCTCATCAAAAACACACCTAGAGTTGTATTTAGCTTCTTTCACACTTGTTTCATTAATCCTGTTTACATGGTCTTCTCCTTCTGAGTCTCACAAAACACAGTTTTGTGAGGTCAAAGGTCGAGCTCAGATATTTCCTGTTCTGTTTTTAAGTTCATAAATCATCTTTAGGCTCGTTCATATAATTTCTGTCTCTGTCATTTCTGCATATTTTCCCTTTATAATCCCCTCTGCTGCCAGTAGATGGAGCGCTAACCCAATTCCTGACATGGGAATCACATGACTGATATGAAGCAATGTGTGTATTCAATACATGCATTATTTTAAGTTCTGAAACATAAGATGACAAAGTAAAGGTACAAGAGCAACTTTAAAGGACAGTAACGATACAAGTAATGAATAATATGTGTCCTTTAAATATAATCAGTTGGTGTGGGTGAATAGATGAGCTGTTTCAGCGCCTGTTTCAGTGCTTGTTTCAACGCCTGTTTCAGCGCTTGTTTCAGCACTTGTTTCAGCACCTGTTTCAACGCCTGTTTCAGAGATTGTTTCAGCACCTGTTTCAGCGCCTGTTTCAGCGCTGCTCTGTGTGTTTCAGGATCTTGCTGACGTGCATCGCCGGTCTGTCCTGTTACTCTGTGCACCTGCTGCTGAAGAGTGCAGGGGTGGTGGGTACGTGCGCTGCTCTGTGTGCGTGTGTGTGTGTGTGTGTGTGTGTGCGCGCGTCTGTGTGTGTGTGTGTGACCATGACGACTGTGACTGCTCTCTGCTGCACAGGGATCCGAGCGTACGAGCAGCTGGGCTTTCGAGCGTTTGGGCATCCGGGCAAGATCCTGGCAGGAGTCATCATAACGCTGCACAACATCGGAGGTGAGGAGTGTGACCGCTGTTGTACAAGGAACAGCTTATAAATACTACTACCACTGCAACTACTACTAATACTACTACTACTACTACTACTACTACTAGTAGTACTAATTTTTACCATTATTATTAGTATTATCTTGTCTTACGCTAGCTGTTTTTATTTTATTTTATTTTATCTTTATTTTTCCCCTCCATTCCTTATTAGAAAATGAGAGGTTTTGTTTATAAGAGTTCTTCTATTAAGAGTGTTTTTTGAACTTCCTATAAGTTATCTGTCCTTTTCCTCTGTATCTACCTGCGTTGCAACAATGTAATTTCCCCATGTGTGGACAATAAAGGAATATCTTATCTTAGTTTCACCATTCAAATAACGTCATGTTCCTCTTCACGTTTGCTTTTGACAAACTTCAAAGGGTTTATTACTGCTGCTGCTGCTGCTGCTTACCAGTCCAAACTGTTGCTTTTACTGTACCTTTCTAATGCAAAACTAAATAATAACCATTATAACCTCAATAATAAACACTGAAATGTGATTTAGGCCTAACATTACCATTCCACGTCATATTAAAGGTGAGACAAATGTATTCATAAAGCACAATTCAAGTGCTTCACTTAAAGACCAATAAAGTAACTTACAGCAGTTCATAATGTTGAAATATCGGTATCGGCAAATATCGGTTATATGCCACAGCAGCAAGCCAAATATGGCATGTATACGGTATTGGCTCAGAAACATAAATATATATGAGTTCCTATTGTTCAAAAATACCTTGAAAAAAACCTGCATTTTTATTGTGTGCTGGGTCGCCACTCCACAGATCTGACCTGGAACTTGATCCGGTGGCGTCACCAACTTGTTTCCATGGAGATAGTCAGATTTGTTTAAAACCATACTGCGCAATTTCTCGCTAAAGCAATAGTGTCTCCATGGCAACGCCTCCCATCAGAAAATCTGCATATTTCACCTCTCATGCCAGTCTGGAGCTGGTTCTGGTTTATGTCTGGTGTTCCAGGTTTTGTTTGAGTCCTACTTTGGCCCAGGGCCTCACGCCTCACGCCTCACGCCTCACGCCTCACGCCTCACGCCTCATGCCTCATGCCTCATGCCTCATGCCTTTGCTCTTGTGCTGTGCAGCCATGTCCAGTTATCTGTTCATCGTCAAGTACGAGCTGCCTCTGGTGATCCAGGCCTTCCTGGGACAAACCTCCAGCTCAGAGTGAGTACTGCACTTTTTATACTACTACTTTATACTACTGCCACTGAAAGGATTTCCATAATACAAGCTTGATTTGTACCATTTATTTAGCATTTACTTCTACATTCATAGCAACATATTATGCCAAATCATCTTTTCTGAGTTATTAACCAAACTATAACGGGTATTTTGATTAATGGATTCCTTCATGTTTGAGTAGGCCAGAAACCATATGATTATTCTAGTAGTCAACAGTCAAATGATTCTTTTTATTGAACATTGAGACATTTTAGATACATTTGAACCAAATAAAGGTTGAAATATGGTGACTTTAGGCTTCTAGGTTGAGATTATTTGATAATAAGTTTATAATGTATTCATTCAATTTAATAAAGGTACTGTCTTTGTTATCAAATGTATTTTCGTATGTGTTTTAGAGTCTGTATAGTCCTGATAATAATAACGATTATTGAAATTCCACTTTGGAGGCGGGGCCGAATGCAAATAATTAGTCCCGCAATTATGAACAGGAAGTCAATATTTGTATTACTAAGCTGTTTTAGCTCAATATTGTGGTTCATAATGAACAAAATGTAACATCATGATCTATGCATGTTATAATTCAATAATAAATACCCAAAAACAGCATAATACGTCATGTTTAGATAAAATGAAAGACGCCTGTATAATGATATCAAACATAAGAGTATGAAATCAACAGCTGCCTGTGTGTTTGCAGTGACTGGTTCATGAACGGGAACTACCTGATCATCATCGTCAGCGTGTGTGTCATCCTGCCGCTGGCCCTGATGAAGCACCTAGGTGAGATTGTATAGTTCACATGTGAATCTTAAAAGAAAGTTACTGTCGGTGAGATCTGAGTTATTTCTGCGTTTCACATGAAGCTAGCAGTTCAGGATTTTGATGGAAGATCTGCCAGCTGCTTGTGTCCATGGAGATGTTATTGCTTTGCCTGAAGAATGGCATTAAACATAACTATTGCATTTGTAAAAAATACAAACTTGATGGCTCCCCACTCCGAAGATCTGGCCTGTAACTTGTTTCATAAATGTAATGCCATATTGTGGAATAGTCAAAGGAAAGCAACATCTCCATGGAGACAACCAGAAAAGTTAATTATTTTGGTTTTATTAAACATTTAACCACAAAATGTATAGTCATTTGCTACGTCAAAGGTGAAACATGTCATCAACTCTGCTTTTAATTATATAGACATTTAGTTTCTATTGTCAGTGTTTCAACTTTAACAAACTGCACGCAAAGTTAAATATGATGTGTTTGTGAGGCAGAGGCAGAGGTGTCGGTACATCCTGTTCTCCTTGTGAAGTGACCGTCTCAAAAATCACACATACTAACCAATACTTATGTCTGAAGGCGCAGAAGTTTGTCTTTGTCCCCCAATGATTTATTTGCAGGTCTAAACATGGTTTTGCGGTTTCGGTGTTCAAATCCCATCTTAAAGCTATTATAAATCCACAGTTGATCTCATTTAATCACTGCATATTAACATAAAGCACTCTTTTGGTTGTAAAATGAGGTTTTAACTGGTAATTGTAAATCGAAAGCAAGAGTTTTTAATTGTCCATTATTGCATATTGCTTTTGCCGTATGATTTCTTTTACTAGAAAAAGGTAGTGACCCAAAATCTGAGGTATAATTGGATACGGATTTGAACAAAGAATATTGACTTAAATCATACATCTTTATTCTTTAGACTTTATGTTCTTCTTCTTCTTCTTCTTCTTCTTCTTCTTCTTCTTCTTCTTCTTCTTCTTCTTCTTCTTCTTCTTCTTCTTCTTCTTCTTCTTCTTCTTCTTCTTCTTCTTCTTCTTCTTCTTCTTCTTCTTCTTCTTCTTCTTCTTCTTCTTCTTCTTCTTCTTCTTCTTCTTGGAATGGCATTCCTTAGACTAAGAAGGCCCCCCTCTTCTTCTTCTTTGGTGTTGATGATGTCATAGAGAACATCACCGGTCTCAAAAATAAAGTCGAAAGTCTAGAGAGTCTAGACGGCTTGAGGAGGAGGAAGACGGGGGCACAGAAAGCTCATTTATTTTGGAGTTTGGCAACATGTTTGAAAGTGCAGATGATGAGTCAGCCGACTCTGGAGCTCCACTACAGAGAAGGAGTCCAGAAAACCTAACCCACCATGAAAAAGAAGGCTCTTTTGCAAATATAGCAAAAATCTGCACCAAATCTGGAGTGGAAGACTCGGGAACAGACAGCTCAGTACTTGGATACAGTCCAATCAACTTAACCTATTCTGGAGAGGAAGGCGTTCCAGCAAAACACATGGGAATTTTCCTGTCTGAAAACATCAAATGGAGAAGAGAAGCGGCAGAATGCTCTCAAAGCAAACCTACACCAGGGGGTATGTTCAAAAGTGAGATGTCAGCAATCTGCCACTCAATGAGCCGACGTCTGGCATTTTCATCTAAAGAGAAAGGCTCAACCCAAAGGTCAAGAGTCACCAGCAACGACACAATGGATGCAGACACTTCCAATGGAGTAAATCCTTACAATCATCTCCTCAAACACGTTGTGATCGACAATGAGGACATTCCAATGGGTTTCTGTCTGGGCCCGTCTTTTGCTCATTTTATCTGTGCCTCTTTCTCTCGGATGCACTTTTGAGCACTTTTGGACCACAAACAAAATCACATTGTCCTTTTACGGTTTACTTCAGTTCAATACAAGATAAACATTAACAACTAGAGTAATTGTTCTTCTTTTCATATGCATTTCAAATATTTTTCATGGTCTGTATATTCAGACACTTGTGTTAATGTGGTATTTTGTTCACCATTCAGACTTTTATGTTTATGTAAACTCACTTCTCTGGACTGAAAGACTGCAAACTTTACAAAGACTTCAAAACCCATTTCAGGCAGAACTCTGTTGGAAGACTTTGTACTGGCTAAATAAAGGTAAATGAAGAAAAATAAAATGATAAAAACTTTTATCCAAATATTTCACATTTATTGATTAATTCTGAACCATTTATACTTAACAGAGTAAATCTGTTTCATTGGAGTTAATGAAGGACTTTTAACACAGGCCAAAGACAATCTTTTTTAGGAAGTTGGAGGTTTCAAAACAAAAGTCATGCTCTTTCAGGAGATTCTAAATTGAGTCGAAGACAAACTTCGACAGTCTCATGACTAGTGTGGCGTAAAAATGCAAGGTAAAACAGCGATGTAGGAAGAGACATATAATACACATGTTTATATAGGCTGTGTTGTGTAGATGAGGAAAAGACAATGATAGCTTTAAAACACACATAATAGGAATTCTAAAGCCTGCACACAGCACAGGCGATTTAGGCCCCAATTTAGGTCGCGATTTAGGCCCCGATTTAGGCCTAGGAAGGTGAGACCTGAGTTTGGATCCTCATAAGCGATTTTAAAGCTAAGATAAGATAAGATAAGATATTCCTTTATTGTCCCACATGGGGAAATTTCATTGGTGCAACGCAGGTAGATACAGAGGTAGATACAGAAGAACAGATCACTAAAGCTACAGTGCTTTTCATGTTTGTGGTGTCAGTGCGACATCTGTGTTATGATAACCATAAAACATCTCGTTGCAACAGCGAAATAGAGGGTCAGAAGAAGATGCCTAATTTCCAACAGTCCGGGTGTTATATTTTATTTTCAGTTCACTCAACCTCAAACAAAGGCTTTGAGGACTTGTCTGGTGCACAGAGGTCTTGTGGATTAAGAAGCTTGTATACAAAGTCTACCAAAGTCAGCAAAGTCTTCAAAATGGTGACTACAAATAAGTCACATGACTGAAACCCATGAAAACATTTCAACTGCAGTGTTCTCATTCATGTCCGTGACCTCAAATGACGCCCCGCCCACAATACATCACTACAGTGATGTGGTCAGGGCAATCAAGACAATCAGTGATTGACCAATAACATTTTAAAGTACTGTGTGTTACAACTATATTTGAATTATTCTAAAATATAGTCTGTTTTCCCCTCACTTCACAGTGTCTCTTAGCGGCCTCTACAGGCCACTGAGCTGTACTGCAGGAACCTTGTTTCTTCTTCCACAGCTGCTCAGTCTGTGGCCGTGTTCAGAGGCCCGTTCATGCTCCGCTCTCTAACATGAGCTTTCAGAACCAGAGCGGACAGCAGCTTCTTTTAGAGCTCTGCACATGTGCTCTGAGGACCACTAAGTCTTTGTCTGTAGCTGAGGCGCTGTTCGTGTTTATTATGATTAGATTAGATGATTAGTTATAAATAAAGTCAATAATTTAACAACATAGAGTGCAGTGGCGGCTGGTGAATTTTTTTTTAGGTGGGGCTATTTAAAAATTTTAATTTCGTAGATGTGATTTCCTGCATTCTGGTGCATTTTAGGCATACTTCTCAACCTATTTGTCATCCCAGGGGGAGATAGCGCGTAGTAAAGCGGGAGATTCCCCCCCAGAGCGACCGCGGTAAAGTGGCCCGCACGAGAAAAATCTGCTGCGCGATGTGGCTGTTAATTACGGTAATCGTAAAAAGCACGGCGGCGGTGTTTGCTAAAACCACACATAACTACTAATTTAACACAACAGTGTGTCATCCCAAACAAATAATCGAATCAGCCATGCAATAGCATAGCGCTCCGTTAAAACTAGTGTGCTCACATTAAAACTAGCTAACTAGCTCGCTAGCCGGCATCACTTTGTTTAATCGGCTGTCACTCCGCTATTAATGGAAAATACCTTTCAAACTCTGTGATTGTATTCACAACTAATGTGTCCTTCATCCTACCAAATATAATGAAACGGCATGTAGTATTGCACCCGTGAGCCAAGCGGGAGTAGAGTTTTGTTCGGTTATCCTTCAATCTACTCTATGTAAACAATGACATCATGAATCCACATGGCTGAGCACAATACTAGAACTTCCTATAAATATCACAATTTCATCACCACAAAAAAAATGATAGTCTACCTGATGTATGCTGTGAGTGAACCTCTGGGTAATCCCTGCCATGAAGACAGAGTCGAACTATCACACGCACAATCTCGGGAAAAGATTCTGGTGTATGTTTTCCCCTTTTCTCTCGTCTGTTGGGTTATGTTCACTTCTGGCTTGTCAGGTCCGAGTTGTTTTAAAATTAGCTTTTCCTCAAAAGTTCTTCTTCAGAAGCAGATGTAAGGATTTGACTGAATTTGCGGCAAATTCATCCGACGTTGCCATTTTACACACTTCGCTGCTGGAATGAAAACATCTGTAAAATATAGCCGCAAGCGGCAATGATCGGCCCTCGCCACGCCGCCGCCGCCACGCCGCAAGAGGAGGGGGCGCTAACGCGCCCCAATTGTCCTTTTATTACGCCTACTGCTGAATCTGTGACGCTGTCACATCTTCTCCCCTTTGTTTTACCATCAAAAAGCAATTTTATTTTGAATTCTTGGCAAAATGTGCGGCTTTGCCGCACAGACACCATGACTCTTTGAATAAAAATGTGGATAACTTTTGATGGTCCACCCCTGCAGATGAGTCTCACCAAATTTCAGGTTAATAGGCTAACGCCCTAGGAGGAGGTTGTGAAAGTCTAAAGTGTAAACATATTCTGGCGATTTCCCCATTGGAATAACATGGGAGGTTTTGGTCATCGCTACGGCAAAGCCATAACAATTAACGTGTTTGTAGCCACATAGCTAACGTCAGCAGTGACTTAGCGGACTTTGATTGACATATTATTCTAGCCAATAAAAATAGCTTTCGAAAGAGGGGCTGGACTTAGAACTTATCCACACAGAATCCTCTGTAATTCTCCTGCGTAAGGCTGTAAAGAGGAGAAGAGGAGAGGAGAAGAGGGGACTAGAATTTGCGCATAACGTTTTCTGATTTGATTAGCCTTTTGAACGCGCATTTTGTTAGATATCTGTATTATTATATCAATACAAAAATAAAATAAAAATATGATATATATATATATTTTTTTCACCTCTATGTGGGAAATTCATGGGTAAACTCATATTTACACATTTTCACATACATTGTTTTTAGCAGTTATAATGGGTATTAGTGGCCTACAAAACATCTAAATGTATGTTTTATGATCATAGAGGAGCTAAAATTGTAATAAAGCAGTTTGGCGCAGTTGGCACATATTTGGATCACTTGTTCCGAATATACTTTTTGATACAAAAAGGTCAACAGCACCAAAATGCCTGTTCCCAGGGATCTGAAACTTTACACAGTTGTTTTCAACAAGATAAGCAGCATGTACAGTGAACAGCATATGCACACAATGAAGTATGTCTTGCTCAGGACCATTACAAATTGACAATATTCAGGCGAGACTAAAAAAAAGGATGTTTTGTTTATGTTTAGGCCTCTGTAGTGTAAGTTCTGAAGCCCTGACTGTGTTCATGTGCACATCTGCAGAAACTAGAAGGCTAAGCTTTCTAATGATGCATCACACTTGCATGTGGGCTGTAAGATCCTCTTTTATTAAGCAATGCCATTTGGGTATGTCAAACCATTGTGCACAGGGCGAAAATAGGTGGGTGGTAACTATTTCAAAATGAGAGATTATTTAAAAAATAAAATAAAATAAAAACAGGCCAGGTCAGGTGGGGCGGCGCCCCAGCGCCCCCTATGGGCAAGCCGCCACTGATAGAGTGATAATTTATGTAATGAATTGGTCATCTTATTCAATCCAATCAGCATCCATCTCAGGTTTGAAAGATTAGCTCAGTATGAAAGGCCTTTGCCCTTCATGTGGGAGGCTGGGCTACTTAGTCCTAGTTCAACTCTAATTTAATCCTGAACACCATAGTCCTGCTTAATGTGCTGTATCTGATTTTTACTTATTCAAAAACATGAAAAACAGAGCAGTTTGCAGCGGTCCAAATGTATTTCCCACTTTGTTAATGCATTCTGAAGATCCTAATTACTCGCTGCGATTACTTTATAACAGCTTTTTACAACTTTTTGAAATAGATCTTTTTGGTTGTCAACTGAAGACATCTGTTCTGATGTGTTTCGCAGGATACCTGGGCTACACCAGCGGCTTCTCTCTGTCCTGCATGGTCTTCTTTCTCTCTGCTGTGAGTTTAGTTTTCTCTTGTGTTAAGCCAGAGATTGATTTATCGATCTTGTGGTAACACTGTGCATGATTTGCAGGTCATCTACAAAAAGTTCCACATCCCCTGTCCTCTGGAAGTGTTCGGGAACCACTCTGCCACTGCCCTGGACCCAGAGGACTCATGCACCGCCAAACTCTTCACCATGAACTCACAGGTTAACCTCGCCTTTTGTTTGATGGATTTACTTTTATTCATATTTTGTTTTGGTTTTTTCTACGTTCCACATATGAAACAACCTCGAGCTACATTACACAGAGAAAACTGGTCAATAATAATATTTCCTCAGTTTGCCATCATATTGATAAAAACCACACGAAGAGGATACTTTTACCTTTTAAATAGTCAGTGTCAGTGTCAATCCATATTTTTTATGTTTTGGTTATATAAAGTCTGAAGTGAGAGTTATTAGAATGTCTGTATTTGATATGATATGTCTTCTTTAGTTATTTTAAGCCATGAGTCTTAATTAAATCATTTTTTGGCATTTCCTTTTATATATAATTGTATTTATTTATTTTCCCAATTTTAAATGTCGAAAATGAAACCGAAAAACATAGTACACAACGAGAAAGAAAAATAAATAAAGGCAACAAAAGACTAATTAAGTTACTTCACACATTGTCCAATACAACGGTTCCATTTAGTCCAAAGAACAAATGTAATTGTTTCTATTTTTCTAATGTCAAGTCACTCCAGTCTTTGGTCGCCGGTTCAGTTTGTGTTATCCATTTTTTGTGATGGCCTTTTCCCTTCTGCCAGAAGTATGTTCCAAAGGTATCCACTTACTGTGTCCACGGCAGGAGTTCAGTTTCTGACATTCCCAGGTGCAAGTGCATGAATTCCCTCAGATGAATGACACTTTGTACAAAACTTAGAGATTTTTCATATTTGAAATTGGCATATGTTGGATTATTACGCATTTTCACAAAGTTATTCCCAGATCTATTATTTTATGGTATGTTTAAATCAAAAGTCTGTGGTGCATACAGTATATAGTGTGATCATTTAGTCAGTCTGTAAAACATGTGGGCTAACCTCCTTTAGTATATCTGTATAATGCATGTATGCAGTATATTGAGTGATGTTCTCCTGCATGGTGACGTCCCGTTTGTGTTCCAGACGGCGTACACTGTCCCGATCCTGGCCTTTGCTTTTGTGTGTCACCCGGAGGTGCTGCCCATCTACACAGAACTGAAAAAGTAAGAGACACGCCCAGCTCTGCTCCGCCACAGTCCTGCTAAACCCATCTGTCGAGTAAAGACAGTGGAGTTGTGCGCTGGTTTCCAGTGCCCAAACACAATAAAAAGGTCTCGGATGTCACTGGTTGGCTTCAATAAACCATGACAGTAGCATGTGTAGAACATAGAAATCCTAGATTATTCTTTTCCTTTTCTCGTACCTGCTAACCACATCAAGATACTCTTAAAGTTTCATTTCAACTCAAGGTGAGAGAAATGATTTAAGACAACGTTATGCTTTTGTCAGTAAATCTAGTCTATCTAAATATTGATCTAAAATGACTTCATGTCTGACGGGCAGGGCCTTTCTCCATGGGGCCCGTTCAGGCACAGCTTAAGGAGGAACCATCAGGGGCCGCTGCAGAGAGATCTGGGGCGCAGTGGAAGGCTGGGGCCACAGAAACTGGCTCTGGACAAAAGTGCAGCGTCTGTAGATGTGCTGTATCAGATGAAAGGCAAAGCTCTCGATTTACAGCTCAGTCTCCGTTCCTGACCCCACCTGTGGTCATGAGCTTTGGGTAATGACCCTGAGGACAAGTATCTGCCCGACCAACACTTCAATTCAAGCTGAAGCTGTTCCTGAACCCTTTGGAGCACAAACAAATGTCTGGGCTCTTTGTGAAGCTGAGACGCTGTAGTTTTGGCCTCTGATTCAGATTTAGTCTGATAAAGTGGTCACAAGCTCTGCGCAGAGGAACATCACATTTTATACACTTTCTTTGGTAACTATAAGGAGTAAATAGACTGACCGGAGATTCCTCTTTCATAGACGAAGCCAAAGTGGGTTGTAGCTTTCTTTTTATGTTTTAAATGCCCATAAACTTGATAGTTATTTTTTTTTTTATCAGATAGTTGACAAAAGGGAATAAATGAAGAAAAAGTATTTTAAGAAATAAAATCGGAGGATGTGAGTGAGTGTGAAGTGAGTGTGGAGCAGTGGGTAAATACAGACAGCTCAACAAATGATTCTAAATACAACTTTGAGAGGGTAAATGTGAAGGGAAAACAAACTTAAAAGCTCTTAAAAGCCATTGTTTCATTATTATATATCTCCTTTATGAACTCAAGATGAAGCATTGTAAGTTGTGAGTTGTAATCAGATCACTCATCTTGTGTTTCCTTTCAGTCCGACCAAGAGAAGAATGCAGAATATTGGTAATGTGTCCATCTTGGGAATGTTCACCATGTACTTCTTCACGGGCATATTTGGATATCTGACCTACTACGGTGAGCCCCGGTGTTCTTTGTCTGAAGAAAAAAAAAATCCACATTTGTTTGACCTGTTTTTTACTGAGATCTGTTCCACAAACTCATTCTATCAAATGTCGGGCTTAAACTTAAAGGTGCACTATGTAACTAACCAGTGGCGGCTGGTGGTACAAATTATAGGGGGGGCTATTTGACATGACCGTGTTTTTGTTTTTAAATGTCCAAAATTAGAAAATTTAACATTGACTGTATGGATCATCACAGCCATTATTGCTGTATGGAAAGTTGTCATTTATAGCTTTCTTTCATGGGTTTTCTAAACAAAAGCATATTTTTATCAATAGAAGTTAAGCGATACTTAATGCTTAGCGTTAGCCTTATGCAAGTAATAAACAAAAAAAACCTGCTGTTTGTTGTCATGGTAACGGAGCACGGGGTTTGACAGATCACATGTCTCGGCTCGGATTGATACGAAATCAGCCGCTTTCATTTCAACACGAATAAAGCCTGCAAACAGTTGAGCAGGTCATTCTGAGTCGTTTTGGACGTACCTTTTGTACACAGAGGTCTATAGATGCAGTTTTAAGACGTAAACATGGAAAACACGGCGTGTGTGGCACTTCCGCGTAGGCGCGCGCACATGCCTCTGTCTCTAACGTAAAAAGCGTAGCTCCGTGGCGTAATGTGATAAAATGTGAATATATGATTATATTTCTGTGATGTATTTTATCTGCATAATAGTGATATTGTATCTGCATCATTAGTCTAAGAGAAGAACGGGTGTGTGACAAACTGCATTTGTGAAGGGGTCGTAAAGATGGCCAAAGGATGTTTACCCTAGGGGGGGGTGATAACCCAGACGAGTCTGGGTAATGTTTACCCAAGGCTTGATCTCTACGGAAAAATACCAAGTGCCTTGATGTGAGGCTGACCAATGAGAAATGTGACCCGCCTTTTCCAGAATATCTAATAAAACCAACCAGCATGGGAAAAAACGGGGTGAGACGCGGGGGTGAGACGCAGGAGGGTCAGCCAGGCTCCTTACAACGGCTTGGCTGACACAGTCCCCGCGTTTTCTCCCATGCATGCCACACAAATGTCTGATGTTTCTGTGTCGTTTCATATTCTAAGTTGAATTGTGTTCTCTATGTGTTAAGGAATAGCATCGGGTGTATGTCTAATTCCATGACACGTAACTACTACGTTCAAAAGGGCGCTTTCTGGAGCGCCCCATAGTCTCTATTTTCCTATGCAGAAAACCATAGTGACGTAGTCACTTTTGATTGTGATTTGATTGTCTAAAAATTCCCATTGATTTTCTATGAGGCTCTGGGGCGCTTTTCAAACCGCCCCACGAGAATGTAGAAAAGTGACGCAGGCTGCGCCAGGCAGCAGACCACGCACCGTGCAAAGTATACATCTATATCTATTTATATATATATATATGCATACATATTATTATTTTACACATTTACACTAATAAGAATATAAGATATTTTTGAATAAATTATATTGTTTTTAGACACAAAAAAATTGACGTAGTTTGCAGATTGACAGTCAATCCGCAGCTGTAACTAACTCTGTCTTCAATTACAACTGAGCAAAAGTAACTAGACTCAGTAAGATCCCAGGCAGAGTATCTGACAGACGCATGTGTCGTGTCTCAGGGAACACGGAGCCCGAGCTGCTGCACACCTACAGCCTGGTGGACCCTCTGGACACGCTCATCCTGTGTGTGAGGCTGGCTGTGCTGGTGGCCGTCACCCTCACCGTGCCCGTGGTGCTCTTCCCGGTAAGACACAACCCAAAACGCTCACGTGTTCAGCTTCTTTTACACTTAGACATAATAAAGCTCAAATAAATTAAACCCCGCCCAGAGCACACATTAGATGTGCACTATGGGGTTTTTCTGGAGGAAAGTCTGCCACCTGCTTGTTTCCATGGAGATGCTTTTGCTTGGCCTGGGATGTTCCACAGTATTGTATTAAACATGCTAACTGACATGTATTTTTCTTTTCACATGTATTTATGTTCTCTCCAAAGCTGGTGTCAAACTATGGACTGACTTCAGCCTAGATTTGAGTCAATATCAATGAAATATATGATCTATGAATGAAAAGTGTTCTGTATACTGTTAACACGCAATAGGAAATTGAAAATGTTTGAGTTATCACTAGGAAAGTGGGTGGGATTAAAGAAGTTCTACTTCTTCCCACTCTATTTGAACTTAAATCTGTGTAGTCCGTGTGCAGAATCCTTTATTCTGACTTGTGACTTGTGATGGCGTTATTTGTGACTTGTGACTTGCATTTGCAGGTTTGAAATACATTCATTCATTTATTTATTGAATTGCAGGTGTAAATAAACATTCTTACTGTGCGCATACTCACCTCTCCACAGATCTGACCTGACATCACCTGCTCGTTTCCACGGAGAGTTGGAACATTTTAAGCAAAACTTAACATTCTGAAGCAAATCTCCATGGAGACAAGCCAGTAGCAGACCAATGAGTTATAAAATAGATCATAGAAGTATTTGATGCAGAATTAAACTATGTTTGTGTCGCTACATATTATGGACACAACCATTGATCATTATTCTATTTCCTAAAATAAAAAAGTGTATGCGTTTGTATGGGGTCTTTAGTAGAATTTTCCAACACAACTCATGTGGTGGACCCTCCACCAGAAAAGCTACACAGCTACACATCTTTAACTAAGTGGTTCAAGTGCCAGCCCACCCTCATTATCCTGGTCGCCTTAAACTAACTGAGAACATGCTTTACACACCAGTTACCCAGTTATCCCAGTTCGGTTGTCATCTCCCAGTTATCCCAGTGTGGTGGTCATCTCCCAGTTATCCCAGTGCGGTGGTCATCCCCCAATTAGGTGGTCATCTCCCAGTTATCCCAGTGCGGTGGTCATCTCCCAGTTATCCCAGTGTGGTGGTCATCTCCCAGTTATCCCAGTGCGGTGGTCATCCCCCAATTAGGTGGTCATCTCCCAGTTATCCCAGTGCGGTGGTCATCTCCCAGTTATCCCAGTGTGGTGGTCATCTCCCAGTTATCCCAGTGCGGTGGTCATCCTCCAGTTAGGTGGTCATCTCCCAGTTATCCCAGTGTGGTGGTCATCTCCCAGTTATCCCAGTGCGGTGGTCATCCTCCAGTTAGGTGGTCATCTCCCAGTTATCCCAGTGCGGTGGTCATCTCCCAGTTATCCCAGTGCGGTGGTCATCTCCCAGTTATCCCAGTGCGGCGGTCATCTCCCTGACCTCCCAGCGCGATGGTCATCTCCCTGTGTCGTCCACAGATCCGCCGCGCTCTGCTGCAGCTGCTCTTCCCTGAAAAGCCCTTTCACTGGTGTCGTCACACCTGCATCGCCGTGGGCCTGCTCTTCGTCGTCAACCTGCTCGTCATCTTGGTCCCTAACATCCGGGACATCTTCGGCATCTCGGGTAGGACAGTGGAGACGCGTGAGGGTCTTCTGTGGAGGTGAGCTTCAGTGAGGTGTAACGTCCTGTCGTGTGTGCCTGTGCAGGAGCCACCACCGCCCCCAGCCTCATCTTCATCCTCCCAGGCCTCTTCTACATCCGCATCATCCCCGCAGAGCAGGAGGCCCTGAGCTCCAGACCAAAGATCCTGGTGCGTTTCCTCAACACATACGAGCGTGCGCAGGGCTGTGGCTTTTTCTAAAACAATGCAGACACTTAGGCGTTAGTGGCTCCTGGCACGACTAAATGAGGCAAAGGATCTCAGAGCTTTCAAGTCGATTCTCTATAATCTGACCCTGTGTCCGCTCTAACTGCACTCACACAATAACAAATGAATTGCGTATTTGTTTGTCGAAAGGCAGAATAAGCTCACAATTCAGTCCCAAATCTCCAGCTAACTCATGTCTTACTGCAGTTGTCCATATAAATCCTTATAATGTTTTAGTGTAAGATTGTGAGCAGAAACATCGCACTGTTAGAACTATGACCGAAAAAGTTCAAAATTCCAAAAAAGTGTGAAAGTCCTGCGTTTGTGTGTAAGTGCTGCGTTTTTGTGTACGCGCCGCGTTTGTGTGTAAGGGCTGTGTTTGTGTTTGTTCCGCAGGCCGCCTGCTTCACTTCTCTGGGCTTCATCTTCATGGCCATGAGTCTGACCTTCATTGCCTTGGACTGGACGAGCGGAGAACAGAGGAGTCTGGGTGGACATTAGCGTGGCCCCTGCAGAGTGTTAGCAGCGCCTTGGCCCTGGACCCCGGCCCCCTGTGGGCCCTGGGTGTGGACGCTGCAGGACTTCTCCACATGGGTGTACTGGAGTCTGGACTCTGGGCTGTAGACTTGGTTCCTCAGGTTCTTGGGTTGAAGCGCCCGTGTGTGCTGATCATGGTTCTTCACCGTGAGAGAACTCTGACGTTGTTATTGTAAAGTCGTGTAGCAGCTAAAGCTAATTTGACTCATGTGTGAATCAGCAGAGCAGGTAAGTCTGTGCAGTGGGACTTTGGAGACTAACTGTGGCTCAAGGTCCTGTCAGTGATTAATTGTGCCATGAAATAGTGTAAATGCTAAAATAAACTATTTTACATTTGCTTTAGTTCTTGTATTATCTCACAACCGTATCTTCTTTCTTCATTCTGTAATTTTGAAAAATAGAAATGATGCAATGTCAAAATTAAGCCAAAAGGAAGAAAAATAAACAAATATAGCCGCAAGCGGCAATGATCGGCCCTCGCCACGCCGCCGCCACACTGCCGCCACGCCGCAAGAGGAGGGGGCGCTAACGCGCCCCAATTGTCCTTTTATTACGCTAAACATAACTAAACATTTAACCTCCATATAAAATCTGTAGGGGGCGCTGTGGCGCCAAATGAATTTATTTCACTTCAAGTAGGTTTAGGGCAAAGAGTTTAACAACTGATTCTAATTTGACGCAATTCGGACTTTATCTGCGCAAACGGCAGAAATTTTAAATATGGGAGATTTCTGAAATTCTAGCTACAGTTTGCGGCTTCGCCGCACAGAGACCGTGAGAGGTATCAATGTAATTTGGATAACTTTTCATGTCCCACTCCTCAGTAGCATTTTCACCAAATTTCAGCTTTTTAGGGCCAACGCCCTTGGAGGAGTTCGTAAAAGTACGACGTTTGGAAAAACTCCGAAGTCATGTTTAGCCATTTTTGAAGCAATATGGCCGACATTTGGTTGGGCGGACGGCGTTGCCGTAATAATATTTTTTACTTCTCTTGTCACCATCTACCTCTGCGCCAAATTTCATGATTCTACGATCATATTTTTTTTGGGTCATTTCCCATCTCTCAATGCATTTTTGGTACATTTGGTGGCGCTGACGCGCCATTTTTTTTTATTTTAGAAAAGGGAAATAGCCAGAATGTAGAGAGGCACGATTTTTAGAGGCGTGCAAATTTTTGTGACTTTTCGTCAATGTTCACTGGGTGAAAAATAGGGGGGTTGGTCCCGAGAAGAAGAAAGAAAGAAAGAAAGAAAGAAAGAAAGAATAATATTCCGATGCGAAAACAATGTTTCCCATTTTTCAAATATCATAAACTATACATTTTCGGAAAGCGCTCGCGCTTTCCTACCTCATGGTGTGGGTCCCTGGTCACTGACGGGTACTTTCGATAATTTTGAGTGGGCTCCGCCCACTTTGTGTTTTTGGCCCTCTATACAGTAATAATGTTCAATTTTTGCATTACATGCTTATATGCACGGAACATGCAAGAGATGGGGAACGTATTCGTGAGCTACTTAGCGCAAATGAGTGCTTTATATGGGGATGACGACCGCTTCGCGGTCGTCATCCCAATGTAAAGTGCTCGTTTAGTGCGAACTTTTGCACGGGCTTCGCCCGTTTACAACGGTAATGTTCCATTTTCCTACAACTAATTAGTATGCACGGGGCGTGCATGAGTGGAGGAGTGCGTTAGTGAGTGTTTGGAAGTGGGCGAGCGCTTCGCGCTCGATTTCGTGCGCACTACGTGCGCACTTTCGCAGCCGTGCTTCGCACGGCCTTACGAGATTAATAGGCCTCTCGCCAGCTTGTGGCGCTCGGGCCTAATAAATCACCAGCAAAATGTGTGGAAGTTTTGTCCAGTTTCACCAATATAAAACTCATTTGGACAGTTGGTCCAAATGAGTTTGGTGAGTCTGGAGTGGACCGACTGGTGTCCTGGTGGACTTCAGGAAAATCACAGCCCCCCCTCACCTTGACAGACTGCCCCATCCCCACCGTGGACTCCTTCCGCTTCCTCGGCACCACCATCATCCAGGACCTCAAGTGGGAGCCCACCATCAACTCCCTCATCAAGAAGGCCCAGCAGAGGATGTACTTCCTGCAGCAGCTGAGGAAAGCCAAGCCCCTTCCCCGGCCCCATCCTGGAGCCAGACCTAGTGCTTTGTGGATCTGGAGAAGGCTTTCGACCATGTCCCTCAAGGTGTCCTTTGGGGGGGTGTTCCGAAGTACGGGGTCCGGGGCCCTTTTCTCAGGGCTGTCCGGTCCCTGTATGACCGGAGCAGGAGCTGTGTTCGCATTGCCAGCAGTAAGTCAGACCTGTTCCCAGTGCATGTTGGGCTCCGCCAGGGCTGCTCTTTGTCACCGGTTCTGTTCATAATTTTTATGGACAGAATTTCTAGGTGCAGTCAGGGGTCGGAGGGTGTCCGGTTTGGGGACCACAGGATCTCATCTCTGCTGTTTGCAGACGATGTTGTCCTGATGGCTCCATCAAACCTGCAAACCCGGACCTGCAACATGCACTGGGACGGTTTGCAGCCGAGTGTGAAGCGGCTGGGATGAGAATCAGTACCTCCAAATCCGAGGCCATGGTTCTCAACCGGAAAAAGGTCTCTCTCTCTAAAATAATTCACTTGAGCGTTAGATGTTTATCGCTTTATTTGAGCAGCCCTTTGTCTTAAACGTGTCACCAGTGAAGCTCGGCGATGGAGCTCGACGATGGAGCTCGACGATGGCGCTCGACGATGGAGCTCGACGATGGAGATTGACGATGGAGATCGACGATGGAGATCGACGGTGTAGCCACGATCGAGCCACGATCGAGCTACGATGTAGCGACGATGCAGCGACGATCGAGCATGAGAGTTGGCTGGGTAGAGACTCAGGATGGGGGCTCTGTCTCGGGTAATCAGCCCAGCCGATTCAGAACCCCCCCTCCATAGATGGTGATGTGTTAAGGTGAAGATGATAGATACGGGGTGGGAGGGTGGGGTCGAGAGAGCTGAGATGACAAGATATGCTGTGAATAGGCCTTATAAATAGGGCTTCTGGGTAATTAGAGGTGTGGTTAGAGAGTGGGGCGTGTTTACTAGTGGAGTAGAGGTTGAGGCGTGGTCCCGCTCCTGAACCTCAGCGATTAACATCTCCAACTCCTTTTATGATGGTCATGATTTTGTTTAATTTCTTGGTTTCTTGGTCCTAATAATAACTCCTGTTTCTCTAAGCCAAAGTATTCTCCAATAAGGGATTTCCATTTTGTATTTTTGTAATTATGCACACTAGAGTCAGTTTGATTTTTTTACCTAAACAAATACACCTATGAAAGCATCTAAAAATCTACAACTTAATTCACTTAATTTCAATTAGGCTCCTGAAATAACATGGCAATTTCAGCTCTGTAGACACTCCCAAAAAACAAATCCAGCTTTCAGGCACGCCTTGAGTGATAAAAACAATCAACACTTTTTCTAAGACATCCATTTATTTTTGATCATACCTTTTTTGGGTATGAGGGGAATGGATGAGAATCAGCACCTCCAAATCCGAGACCATGGTTCTCAACCGGAAAAAGGTCCAAGTGGAGGAGTTCAAGTATCTTGGGGTCTTGTTCACGAGTGAGGGAAGGATGGAGCGTGAGATTGACAGGCGGATCGGTGCAGCGGCTGCAGTGATGCAGTCGCTGCATCGGACTGTTGTGGTAAAGAAGGAGCTGAGTCGAAAGACAAAGCTCTCTATTTACCGGTCTGTCTACGTTCCTACCCTCACCTATGGTCATGAGCTTTGGGTAATGACCGAAAGAACAAGATCGCGGATACAAGCGGTCGAAATAAGTTTCCTCCGCGGGTGGCTGGGCGCTCCCTTAGAGATAGGGTGAGGAGCTCAGTCACAAGGGAGGAGCTCGGTGTAGAGCCGCGTCTCCTCCAGCTGAGGTGGCTCGGGCACCCGTTCCAGATGCCTCCTGGACGCCTCCCTGGGGGAGTGGTCTGGGGAAGTGTCTGGGGAGGGAGAGGTCTGGTAGTCCCTTCTTAGACTGCTGAGATAGAAGAAGATGGATGGATGGAGTTTCATCTACTGCAATCAGGAAAAAAGTATCACAAACATAATAATGAACTTCTCAACTACTACAGCTTCAGTAGGGCTAAACCAGAACTATATATTTATTGTTCTTTTACTGCACAATACACTATAAGAAGTGAATCATGTGTGAAACACAATGTATTCATTTATTTATTTTATTTTTCCAAGCCACACCAGATACTGTCGCTCAGGTCATTCCAGCCAGCAGAAGCTGTACTCTTCATAAATAGAAAGCAGGGAAATAAAGTCTAATTTTCGTAAATGTGACGTCTGTGATATTAGAGAGCATCAGCTTCACCAAGACAAGAGTGAAATGTAAACTGCAGAGGGCATTGTGGTGCACCTCACAAGGAAAGACGGGTGAATAATTAACTTGAGCATTAGAGGTTTAGTCCTTATCACTTTATTTGAGCTGCTCTTTGTCTTAAACGTGTCACCAGTGAAGCTCAGCGGGAAGCGTGTGGGCCTCAGCCTGTATAACCTCTAAAAGGCCTTCTGTCACGTCTTCAGGGCAGACTGCAGCACTTTGTTACTTTCAGTTTATTGAAGGCCTTCAATTAAATGTATTTTTGTAACGCCCAAAACAGTTGCCTCTGAGGGCGACAGTGAAAAATGAATCAAACAATGTCTGTGGTGGCGAGGGACGATGTCCCAGAGTCCTCTGTCCCTAGACCCTCCTTCTCGGCCAGGAAAAACTACAAAAAACCTTCTTGGGAAAAAGTAGAAACCTGGAGGAGTTCCAGAGTGAAGGAGAGATCTGAAGGCCTTGTAAACTTTATTTCATCAATAATTTAGAGAGTCATATTTTAATTTTGGACTTTGATACATAGTATTCTATCATAGTGTCAGGCCATTTTCTGCTGCCCTGAGCTAAGTCTCTACAGAGCGACAGCTCTAGAAGAGAAGACCTAAACCCAGGTAAGGACGTTCTTTCTTTTGTCTTTCTCGCGCTGACCTCGGTGCAATTGTCCATTTGTTGAAACCCACAGTTTGAATGGGACTTGTGCCTTTACCCAGTGGAACTTCCTCTTTCTCTAATCTAACTCAATGCCACAAGCAGCAGCTCACATCAGCTGCTGTTACTTTCTCTGATGTATTTCTATATATTAAGGCTGAAAAATCCAACAGAACATTGACAAAAGTAAATCTGCTCAGGACACTTCTAAAAGACATGCTTTATTAAACAATCATCTCATAGAACACTTTGTCCACAAACACTCGTGAGCCTTTTCCAGGGCGCTATTTTGCTTAACCCTGGCGCAAAGAGGCGGGACTTGGCCGCTGGAGGCTGGAGTGGGAGGTGCCAGTCCATATATGCTGATAGGGCTTGATCCAATGATTAAGAACTGTGGCATTCAAAAGCACCTCCTGTGATGTTTGTCATGGCTCATGTACACGCAATGAAAGCAATAAAACGTGTCGATTTCCATTTTTTCATGAGTTCCCTTAATTTAGAAAATTAAATAAATAAATACATTTTATAAATGAATAAGCAGACAAAAGGTACGTTTTAGTCTCTTCTTTATTGACTTCCATCAATCAACCACACCTGTGTTACAACAATCAATTTAAATACCTTCACCCCTCTACTACTTCCTTCACCCTTTCACAATAAAATACATTTTGTGTGTGAGACATAATACAGGTTTGCCATACAGGTCCCCCCCCCGAACACACAAAATAACAAAATAGAACAAAAGTCAATAGTAACGCTTAGGAACTATAATAGTCCTACCCCTACCACTGCAACTGACCACAACTGAGGGTGAGACTGGCCTATGCAAACTATCCCTGATAAAGACGGAGGCAGGGGGGTGGCCACGGCGAGCAGGGGAACGGCCACGGTGAGCAGGGGGGCGGCCACGGCGAGCAAGGGGGCGTCCATGGCGAGCAGGGAGGGCCAACTGCAGATCCTCGTCCTTAAGCACATGGACCAGTTTTAAACAATCCAACAAAACAGCTCGTGACAAGTCCCCCGCTCCACCAGAAAGGGCCTTAGGCCCAGCTTCCAGAACGCGAAAGGGGCCATCATACGGTGGCAGTAGTGGCAAACGATGTGCATCATGGCGGATGAAAACATACTTTGCCAACATCAGGTCCTGCGGCACATACAACAGAGGGAGACAATGATGAGCAGGAACAGGAGCAAAAACCTCAGCTTCCCTTTGATAACCTGTCCGGCTAGCCACGCTAGGGCCTACCCCCGAAGAGTCCGGAAGAAACTCCCCAGGGACCCTTAAAGTCTGTCCGAGAACCAACTCCGCAGAAGAGGAATTGAGGTCGTCTTTGGGGGCTGAACGCAGGCCCAACAGGACCCAGGGCAGCCTGTCCACCCAACTACTGTCGATAAGAGAGGCGCGGAGAGCAGCTTTCAAAGTGCGGTGAAAACGTTCACACAGCCCATTAGCTTGTGGGTGATATGCAGTTGTCCGGTGGAGTTTAACCCCCAAACTACCAGCCACAGCATTCCACAGCTTGGAAGTAAACTGCGGGCCCCTATCTGAGGTCATGTCCAAGGGAACCCCAAAACGCGCGACCCAGGAAAAAATTAATGCCCGTGCCACCTCAGCTCAAGTAGTAGATGACAGAGGAACTGCTTCAGGCCAACGCGTAGTCCGGTCTACGACAGTCAATATATGCGTAAATCAGTGGCGGCTCGCACATAGGGGGCGCTGGCCCACCTGACCTGACCTGTTTTTATTTTATTTCTTAAATAATCTCTCATTTTGAAAAAATAACCTGTGTTAATTAGATGCTATTGATGATTTTGCTTTATGGGTTTAGAACTCTCCAGAATTATATTTACATTAACTTGCAAGTTCCATGTTTAAAACGTGAACGTTTATCATGTTTGGTGTAGAAGCCAATAGGCTGTCTTGCCGGGGCGCTGTGATAAAATGTAAATATATGATTATATTTCTGTGATGTATTTCATCTGCATAATAGTTGTATATTATCTGCATCATTAGTCTAAGAGAAAAACGCCATGTGACATTTGTTTGTGAAGGTGTCGTAAAGATGGGCCAAAGAATGTTTACCCTAGGGAAGGGTGTAACACCCCAGGGGGGTTTAGGTAAACATTACCCATGCTTATCTCTAAGGAAGAAAGACAGCTGTAAAAGTACCTTGATGTGAAGCTGACCAATGAGAAATGTGACCCGCCTATTCCATAATATCTAATAAAACCAACCTGCATGAGAAAAAACGTTGTGAGACCAGGAGGGTCGCCACGCTGCTTACAACAGCCTGGGAGACCCGGCCCGGCGTTTTTCCCATGCATGCCACACAAATGTCTGATGTTTCTGTGTTGTTTCATATTCTAAGTTGAATTGTGTTCTCTGTGTGTTAAGGAATAGCATTGGTGTATGTCTCATTCCCTGACAGGCGCTTGTTTGATCAGCCCCAAACACCACTGCCGTGCTTTTTACGATTACCGTAATTAACAGCCACATCACGCAACAGATTTTATCGTGCGGGCCACTTTACCGCTGTCGCTCTGGGGGGGAACCTCCCGCTTTACTACGCGTTTTCTCCCCCTGGGATGACAAATAGGTTGAGAAGTATGCCTAAAATGCACCAGAATGCAGGAAATCACATCTACAAAATTCAAAATTTTAAATAGCCCCTAGATATCCCCTGGAAGGAGGAAAAGGACCAACCAAATCTACATGGACATGCTCAAACCGCCTGTCAGGAATCAGGAAAGGGCCCAGGGGAGCTTTGGTGTGGCGTTGCACCTTAGCGCGCTGGCAGGCAACACATGTAGTGGCCCAAGTCTTAACATCCTTACGGAGGCCAGGCCACACAAACTTTGCCCCCACCAGTTTCACGGAGGCCTTAACCCCGGGGTGAGACAAGGAATGAACAGCATCAAAAATCCGTTGACACCAGCTGACAGGAACCAAAGGCCGCGGTTTGCCTGTAGACACATCGCAGAGAAGGGTTGCACCACTGTTGTGAAAAGTTGTCCAAAGTCAAACTACACTCAGCTGTACGCAACATTTTAATTTCTGCATCCGTAAGCTGATCTGCTGCCATAGCGGCATAGTCCACCCCCAAATGTATAGCCCCAATCCGAGCTCGAGAGAGACAGTCGGCCACAAAATTTTCTTTCCCGGCCAAGTATTGGATGTACGTGGTAAATTCCAAAATAGCGGAAAGCTGCCGCTGTTGCTGCGCTGACCACGGTTCAGAAACCTTGGCCATGGCAAATGTTAGCGGCTTGTGATCAACAAACGCAGTAAAGCCCCGACCTTCCAAAAGGAACCTAAAATGCTGGGTGGCTAGAAAAAGTGCCAGGAGCTCTCTGTCAAACGTACTGTACTTCCTCTCCGAGTCACGCAGCTTCATACTGAAGAAGGTCAGGGGCTGCCAGGCTCCATTAACCCACTGTTCACAAACCACTCCTACAGCATAATCCGATGCATCTGTAGTCAGAGGTCTGGATGGGCCAACAAGGCGGCTTCAGCAAGTGCAGTCTTAGCTCTGTCAAAAGCCTGCAACCTCTCTGGGGTCCACTCCACCTCCTGATTACCCTTCTTGCCCGTGTGTTTCGTACAAAGGGTGCATAATGTGGGCAGCCCGCGGAATGAAGCCGTTATAAAAGTTTTCCATACCCAAAAACTCCTGAAGGGGTTTCACTGAACGGGGACACGGAAACGCTGCAATAGTTTCGGTTTTAGTAGGAAGTGGAACAGTACCATCAGAAATTCAATCTCAGATAAGCCAAACTGACCCTTTGCCGGGTTCACAATCAATCCATGTTCATTAAGGCGCTCAAACAGCAGGCGGAGGTGTGACATGTGCACATCTACTGTGGAACTGGCTACCAGAATGTCATCAAGATAGACAAGCAGAAAAGGCATTTCACGTAACACAGAGTCCATAAGCTGCTGAAACGTGTGTGCAGCACCTTTCAGCCTGAACGGCATCCTCAGAAACTCAAATAATCCAAAAGGAGTAATCACCGCTGTCTTCGGCACATCTTGAGGATGAACTGGGACCTGGTGATAACCTCTCACCAGATCTACTTTTGAAAAAACAAAAACGTGTGGGACTGGGTATCCGTCATTAGTGGTGGCGTTGTTGAGGCGTCGAAAATCTCCACATGGTCGCCACCCACCGTCGGACTTAGGAACCATGTGCAAAGGGGCTGTTAGAGCGGCGTACAATGCCGAGCCGCTCCATAATTGCAAACTCCTTTTTGGCTATTACGAACTTAGCCGCATCTAAACGGCGTGCCCGAGCAAAAACCGGCGGGCCCTCTGTGGTAATATAATGCTCCACCCCATGTTTAGCTACAGCAGCAGAAAATGTAGGGACAGTTAGGGCAGGAAACTCTGCTAAAAGTCACTGGTATGTCCCCTGCTGCTAGCATGTTAGCAAGGAGTGGTCCAGTCCCCCCAAGCGTACATGGATAAGAACTAAATGATACATCGTCAGACACCTATTAGCAACATCCACTAAAAGTCTATAAGCACACAAAAAATCTGCACCTAGAATGGGAACCGTAACAGAAGCCACTACGAAGTCCCAGCTGAACACATGTCCATTAAAACAAACAGAAATGAACCTGGTGCCGAAGGTGCGGATGGCGGTCCTGTTGGCTGCATCCAACGAAGGCCCCAATCCAGGTTCCAAAGTATCAGCAGAGGAAGGGGGAACGATGCTCCGCTGCGCCCCTGAATCCACCAGGAAAAGTCTTCCTGACATGCCGTCCTCAACGAAAAGCAGCTTGTCTGATCCGCCAATGCACGAAGCTGCTAGTGTGCACCGACTCTCTCGTTTCCCTGCTGCTGAAAGGAGCACGGCGGAATACAGCGCCGGGCTTTCACTCCAAAACGACGATTATAGAAGCACAGCGGGCGCTCCCTCCACTGACGCTCCGTGACCGCAGCGACGTACATCAACACCCAGGTCCATCAGCTCACCTGGCAGCAGCGTGTGCACGGCGGAGTAGTCACGGGACGCCAGCCAGAGTTTATCTGCTTCTTCAGCCAAACCCCGGTAATCCTGCCTGTTCACGAGCTCCGAAGAGGCCAGGGCGGTGCGCACGGGAGGCGGGAGCTGGCGCAGGAACAGGTGGGTGAACAGAAAAGATGCATCACCGGGTCCAAGCAAGGCTAACATGTTCTCCATGAGCTCTGAAGGTTTCCTGTCACCTAAACCTGACATCGACAGCAGGCGATCAGCTCGCTCCATGTCATACAGCTGGTACAAACGTAGTAACTCAGTCTTCAGCGCCTCATACTTGTTGCCATGCGGCGGGGCACGGAGCAGTCCCATCAGCCTGCGAGTAGTGGCAGAATCCAACACCAAAACGACATGAAAATACTTTGTGTCGTTGGCAGTGATGCCTCGTAGTTGAAACTGCGCCTCAACATAATAGAACCAGGGCTCTGGGTCGTATTGCCAAAACTCTGGGAGCTTAATAGTAGCCGCAAAAATTGCTGTCGCAGACGGGACAGCGGCCGCGGAAGAGCTCCCAATTGACATATTCCCAACGTCAGGGTCACCAATGTGGAAGTTTGAATAAGCAGACAAAAAAGTACGTTTTAGTCTCTTCTTTATTGACTTCCATCAATCAACCCCACCTGTGCAACAAGAATCAATTTAAATACCTTCACCCTTTCACAATAAAATACATTTTGTGTGTGAGACATAATACAGGTTCGCCACAATACTGTATTTAATTAAAAATTATCATGTCACATTTTCACTTTGTCGATATTCTCATTTAGGTCACCTCCTGCTCAGAGCAGTGTCTCTCTACAGAGCGACAACTCCAGAAGAGAAGCTCTAGACTTTAGTGAACCCAGGTAAGAGCCTGTAAACAAATTGATCACTTATACTGGGACTAAAACTGTTCTCAGCAGGATCACATGACATTTCACTGAATATTGGCTCTATTATTTCTTTGAATTTTGAATTGTCCTTTTCATTATAACTTTATTCTGTGGGGCTGGATGATCTTTAAAATTAAACTGAAAGGTAATTAGGAAATGATCTGACAATATAGGGTTTTGAGAGAAGACAATGAGGTCACTAATCTCTATTCCATACGTTAGGACAAGATCCAGAGTGTGCTTATGACTGTGAGTCGGTTTATTTACATTTTGAGTGAAACCAATGCTGTCTAACAAGGCGCTGAAGGCATTACTAAGAGCGTCATCACTCACGTTCACGTGGATATTAAAGTCTCCAGCTATAACTATTTTATCCCAGGCTAGCACTAAGTTTGATATAAAGTCAGAAAACTCTGTTAAAATCTGTCGGTGTAATCCCTCATTCGTCCAGGCGTGTTCCATAGTAGAAAAAGCTTCAGTTGTAGTCATCTGGACTCAGTTATAAAAATAGACGTTTCGACTCTCATCCAAGAGTCATTGTCAATAAAAGAATTTAGATCGAGAACTCCGATATTAATACTGTTCTGTGGTAAGACCCGCCCATTGGGCGGGGCCTTCCTGCAGTAGAAAGAGTTGTTTGTTTCAACAGAAACTCCCCCCTTGTATCTACCGAGCTAGCCTATTCAGAATTTGAATGGGCTAATAGAATCCTCTTTGTCTTTGTGAGACCCTGGCTCAACCACCCTGAGTACCTGATTAGCATCTAAATGTCCTGGTCCTGGTCCTCTACCTTTCCAGGGGTTCAGTATACCATTATAGATACCAGGAAGATTGAATCTTAGCCCTCCATTTCTGTTTAAAGAAGGTCTTTCTTTTTTAACAAAAATAGCTACCTTGACTCCTCTTTCAAACCATCTTTTCTCCCTGCTTAAAACCTTCACCTCACCGTCTTCAAACGAGTGATTAGAGGCTTCAAGATGGAGATGCACGGCACTCTGTGGTCCTGAACTTGTATTTCTTCTGTGCTGATAGAGCCTCTTGTGTAGAGGCTGTTTCGTCTCACCTATGTAACGTTCTTTACAGCTTTCTTCACTGCATTGGATCGAATAAACTACATTGCTCTGTTTTTGAGTCGGCAACTTGTCCTTAGGATGAACCAGTTTTTGTCTTAAAGTGTTTCCTGGTTTAAAATAAACAGGGACTTCGTGTTGTCTAAAAATTCTCTGCAGTTTTTCCGACAGGCCAGAGACATAAGGGATAGAAACACCCTTCCTTCTCTGTTCAGTTTCCCTTTTGTCCTGCTTCTTGGTTCTCTTCACTCTGTTGAGAGCCCAAGCGGGGTAACCACAGGCTGAGAGGGCATTTCGGGCATGTTTTTTCCTCTTTCTTCTTGCCCTCTGAGCTGGTGGGCACACCTTGAGCTCTGTGTTGTAAGGTTCTGATCACTCCCAGCTTGTGCTGTAGTGGGTGGTTGGAACCAAAGAGCAGATACTGGTCCACTTCAGGAAGGCTCCGCCCAATGGGCTGGACTTACCACAGAATAGTACAAATATCGGAGTTCTCGACCTAAATTCTCTTATTGACAATGACTCTTGGATGAGAGCCGAAACGTCTATTTTTTCTAACTGAGTCCAGATGACTACAACTGAAGCTTTTTCTACAATAGGCCAATAGTTTCACAACAGGAGGTTTAAGAGCACCATGACACTAGCAGCACTTTGTGAATGTGGCTTCTGCAGGTGTCACAGCAGAATATGTTAGACATGTCTCACTTTGTCCATCATCTCATTCAGGTCACCTTCTCCTGCTCAGAGCAGTGTCTCTCTACAGAGCGACCGCTCCCTAAGAGAAGCTCCAGACTTTAGTGAACCGAGGTAAGAGCTTTCTAATGAAAATAAAACACTGCCTCAACATAAAGCTCATGTTACACAGTTGAACTTTAAATCTTGATGTGATGCTGTTTGTTCATTTGTCCGTGTTTTCTGACCTGTGGTGCTTGAACACTACAGCTGTCTTGTCCTTACATAAATGACGAAAAGTGACTCTGGACCACTTTCTCTGAAAGGGCTCGTTTCTAAAGCCACATGTAAAAAGAGCTCATATGGGTCTGACGTGGTGGCCGTGTTTAACATGAACCTAAAAACATCACATTATCAGCCTAATATTTTATCTTTTCATCAGATCACCTTCTCCTGCTCAGAGCAGTGTCTCTCTACAGAGCGACAACTCCAGAACAGAAGCTCCAAACTTTAGTGAACACAGGTAAGAGCTTTCTAATGGTGCTACGTATGAGCATAAAGTGTCAGTTTGTCCATCATCATTCACAACCAAAGACAGACAGACTCTGCACTGGTGGTTTGGACTGAAAGTATAAGACGCTGTAAAGTAGTAAAGTGTAGGATGTCCTGCATTAGTCCTGCATTAGTCTTGTTTTAGTCCTGCTTTAAACTTGCTTTAGTCCTGCTTTAGTCCTCTTGTTTTAGTCCTGCTTTAGTCCTGCTTAAGTCCTGCTTAAGTCCTGCATTAGTTCTGCATTAGTCTTGTTTTAGCCCTGCTTTAGTCCTATATTAGTCCTGCTTTAGTCCTGCTGTAGTCCAGCTTTAGACCTGCTTTAGTCCTGCTTTAGTCCTGCTTTAGTCCTGGTTTAGTCCTGCTTTAGTCCTGCTTTAGACCTGCTTTAGTCCTGCTTTAGTCCTGCTTTAGTCCTGCTTTAGACCTGCTTTAGTCCTGCTTTAGTCCTGCTTTAGTCTGCTTGATTGGTTTTGTTTTGTCTTGGTTTAACCCTGGTCTTGGTCCAGGTCTGCTTTGCACTCATCGAGTCAGGTTTCTGGTAAACACTGGGTTTGCGTTGTCTGGGTTTTAGTGCTTTTGTCCTGTTTTTAGTCATTTAATATTGTTATGATGTATGTGATTTTGTTGACCGGCCCCTGGACCTTAGCCCTCTGAAAAATATAATTGAAGGCCCCCGTTGTAGCCTGAATCGTATTACATATTTCATGATCAGAAACCAAAGTTCAAATGTTTCAGCACAACAGGTTAAATAACACAATATGCCAATAGTTTCACAACAGGGGGTTTAAGAGCACCATGACACTAGCAGCACTTTGTGAATGTGGCTTCTGCAGGTGTCACAGCAGAACATGTTAGACATGTCTCACTTTGTCCATCATCTCATTCAGGTCACCTTCTCCTGCTCAGAGCAGTGTCTCTCTACAGAGCGACAACTCCAGAAGAGAAGCTCAAGACTTTAGTGAACCCAGGTAAGAGCTTTCTAATGAAAATAAAACACTGCCTCAACATAAAGCTCATGTTACACAGTTGAACTTTAAATCTTGATGTGATGCTGTTTGTTCATTTGTCCGTGTTTTCTGACCTGTGGTGCTTGAACACTACAGCTGTCTTGTCCTTACATAAATGACGAAAAGTGACTCTGGACCACTTGCTCTGAAAGGGCTCGTTTCTAAAGCCACATGTAAAAAGAGCTCATATGGGTCTGATGTGGTGGCCGTGTTTAACATGAACCTAAAAACATCACATTATCAGCGTAATATTTTATCTTTTCATCAGATCACCTTCTCCTGCCCTGAGCAGTGTCTCTCTACAGAGCGACAACTCCAGAACAGAAGCTCCAAACTTTAGTGAACACAGGTAAGAGCTTTCTAATGGTGCTACGTATGAGCATAAAGTGTCAGTTTGTCCATCATCATTCACAACCAAAGACAGACAGACTCTGCACTGGTGGTTTGGACTGAAGGTATAAGACGCTGTAAAGTAGTAAAGTGTAGGATGTCCTGCATTAGTCCTGCATTAGTCTTGTTTTAGTCCTGCATTAGTCCTCTTGTTTTAGCCCTGCTTTAGACCTGCTTTAGTCCTGGTTTAGACCTGATTTAGTCCTGGTTTAGTCCCACTTTAGACCTGCATTAGACCTGCTTTAGTCTGGTAGATTTGGTTATTTTAGTCTTGGTTTAACCCTGGTCTTGGTCCAGGTCTGCTTTGCACTAGTCGAGTCAGGTTTCTGGTAAACACTGGGTTTGCGTTGTCTGGGTTGTAGTGCTTTTGTCTTGTTTTTAGTCATGTAATATTGTTATGATGTATGTGATTTTGTTGTCCAGCCCCTGGACCTTAGCCCTCCGAAAAATCTGGCCCCCTGGAAAATCCTATTGAAGACCGAATCGTATTACATATTTCATGATCAGAAACCAAAGTTCAAATGTTTCAGCACAACAGGTTAAATAACACAATATGCCAATAGTTTCACAACAGAGGGTTTAAGAGCACCATGACACTAGCAGCACTTTGTGAATGTGGCTTCTGCAGGTGTCACAGCAGAACATGTTAGACATGTCTCACTTTGTCCATCATCTCATTCAGGTCACCTTCTCCTGCTCAGAGCAGTGTCTCTCTACAGAGCGACAACTCCAGAAGAGAAGCTCAAGACTTTAGTGAACCCAGGTAAGAGCTTTCTAATGGTGCTACGTAATAGCATAAAGTGTCAGTTTGTCCATCATCATTCACAACTAAAGGCAGACGTTAACTAAGTTAACGTTAAGGATGTTAACTCACAATGAGCTCTAGCAGTCTGCACACATTCTGTCCCATAGTAGTCTTGCCCTGTTCACATCGCAAATGCCTATTCGGGCCTATTGGCGAAGTTGGACGTAAGTACGTATGAAGAAAAACGCGAATAAGCCGCGTTCTCGACGCAAGGGAGCAGAGCCGAAATATAATAAGCAGACGCGCGTTCGCCGCGTGTGCATGCGCAGTGGAGGTGTTGTCAGTCTGGCTTCTCTGGCGTAATGGCGGATCAAAGTTGAGAAAGTGCCTTTTGCGTATTTGCACTTCAAAGCCCAAAAACGGAGAAGCTCGGCGGCGTGTCTGGATCCACCAGTGATCCGAGTTGAGTTAATACCATCATTTGCTTCAAGACTGGATAAATCTCGCTCTCAGCTTTACTTTCGTCTGTCCCGGGTCCTGACTTGTTTTCCCGCATTGGTGCACGGATATGTACCAGGACAACAACTACAGGCGCCTGTCCATCTGTCCATCAGGTCAGTACACAAATATTCACGTCTGAGCGCAATGATAAAGTGTATCTGCTGTGTATCTGCTGTGTACGTGCTGTGTACGTGCTGTGTACGTGCTGTGTATGTGCTTGTGGTTGTGTATAAAACCAATGAAAAGTACATAAGATAGTAAAAATTAAACATAGTTTTCATAGCGTTAATATTTTGTTATAGTGCACCATTTAAAATTCAATTGTGGTATATTTAATGAAAGTATAAGTAAACTAAATTTAGGCTATATAGTTATTTGTTTGTTTTATTATTCAGATCTCTTGCCACTGGGGATTTCTACAGGACACCAGCAGCTTCAGGTCCACAACAGAGGACTGGACGTCCACAACACAGAAGTGTTTTTGATAAAGTGATTTTCATATTTATAGCAAAGACCACATGCTCACTCAAGATTGAGCCCAAATGTCTGGTTGTTTACACAGAATGAGATAAAGTTAAATGAATAAAACAGTGATAAGCTTCTCAGCTCTTAAGTTCTCTGTTCTCTTTACTTCTGCACCTACTTGTGCGTTGTAACACTGAAATTTCCCCATTGTGTGGACTAATAAAGGATTATCTCATCTTGTCCTTGTTTGTTTTTGTTTATGATCTTAAATTGTGGTAAATTAAATAAGCACATCTTTAAATAGCCACTGATTTTCCCACAGACTACCCAGTATTATATATATGAAAAAGATGCATGTAAACAGGACACACATTTTATAATATAAAATAATTTATTTTGTGGAAAAATAGAACAGTAAATAACTATATATATATATATATATATATATATATATATATATATATATATAATCTCAGGGCTCAGATTAAGGATTTTCACTTGTATAGCGGTGCTGCTAAACAATCCGTTAATTTTTCGAAATTTGTATAGCAATTTCATAATTGCATAGCAAAACACGAAAGTGACTAACAATCAATATTTTCCATTGATATAACACGATTATTTATTTAAAATGTATTTGCAAACACTCTATTTAAAAAAACTCTTAACAAATTAACTTTTAAACATTTTTTTCTTTAAATAAAACAGAAAACTTGCAAATAAAATTAGTTGTTGAACAAATTAATCAACACACAGTCAGATGGCCTTATTTACAACTTTCTTCCATATCATCATCAACCACATGACTATTTGCAGGAGTCTCATTTACATATTAATTGTCATTATACTCACAAAAAATATGTATTAAGCTTCTGATGGAAAAATAAATGTTGCTGTGGCGTCCATCATGGTGTATTTTATGCGTTATTCAAATTGTAACGCTCTATTTGACGTTCCATTCCATTTTTCGTTTTTCTACTTGATGACGGTCCCTAAGTACTCTCGTCTCAGCTCCGGCTGCACATTTGATGACGGTTCCTAAGCACTCGTCTCGGCTCCGGCTGTGCATTCGGATCAGTGTAATTCGCTGCGCCCAAAATACGCATCTGATTGTTAAAAACGAGGTTGTAGTCACTTGGCAGTGTAAATATGAGTATTTGGGGATGTGTATGATCTGCAAAGACTTTTGCGTTTAGGAGCTATTGACCTCGGAAGTCTGAATCCGACGCAAACTTTACCGCACGTGGCTCCTCCCACTTTCAGACTCGCGATCTGTGACAGCAGCGGGACTCGTCATGTCAACACAGCGTCTCTACATGTGTCACCCCGTTATTGACGATCGATTGACGAGTGATCAGTACTTTTTAGGCGCTTTGGTTCTACAATTGAACACACATTTTTGTATCGCAAAAGCTGCGATACAAAAGCACTTTTTTATGACGAATGCATCGCATTTGAGAGAAATTGCGTCGCATTTTGCGATGCGATACCGCTTATTCTGAACCCTGTATATATATATATATATATATATATATATATATATATATATATATATATATATATATATATATATATATATATATATATATAATTACACAGAACAGGAACAAAATTGACCATGGCGTGGAGTTGTAGAAGAGTGGGGGACACCGAGGAAAAATAAGTCTTTCCTCTCTTGCAGAAGATGCAGCTCATTCATCTAATCTTCAGGCTCCAATGGTTCCAGATTGAAATCAATTAAGTATCTGTTATTTTACACATTCTTTTGAATGAGCTGGAACCCTCTGCAGGAGAGGAAGCAGATGGAACATGAGGAGGGTCAGTCCCAGAGCGCTGCCAGCACCTCCCTCTCAAAGCTGGAGGACTCTGGCTCCAGGACCTCTTCCTCGTGGGCCTAAAAAAAAACACATCTTGCAATTTAGATGGCCCAGGTTAAAAAACAAATTGTAATCCAACCAAATGCTTTTACACACCTGTGGGTGCAGCAGAAGGGCCAGCATCCCCTGAAGGAGCAGGAGCAGCAGGAGCAACAGGAGCAGCAGGAGCAGCAGGAGCAACAGGAGCAGGAACAGGGAGAACAGGGAGGGCTGAAGGCAAATCCAGATCTTCAAAAAGAACATTGTACAGCAGTTATATTTTAGCCCAGTACATTTACTGCAATATTATTCAAACTTTTACTATTATAATACAGCATATTTAATGAGGCAAACATATGTTACGTAATGTGATCTCAAATGCATCAAAGTATTTTTGAAGTCTCATTTCAAAGTGGATGAGATCTCTTGTTAGCATTAGCTCGTAGCCTAGCTCTCTGCTAGTTGAGCAGAACAACAACAGCCCTGCTGCTGCTTCTTCTGGCCCCTTCATGTGTCCCTACTCTTCTGCACATGTCCTCTGTCTTCTGGCCCCTTCATGTGTCCCTACTCTTCTGCACATGTCCTCTGTCTTCTGGCCCCTTCGTGTGTCCCTACTCTTCTGCACATGTCCTCTGTCTTCTGGCCCCTTCATGTGTCCCTACTCTTCTGCAGATGTCCTCTGTCTTCTGGCCCCTTCATGGGTCCATACTCTTCTGCACATGTCAAACACAAACCAGCGCAAATTATTTTGGCCGTATCAACTATCAACACATAGATTTTAATTGTCTCAAAGTTGTAATAACTTACCCCACAGTCCAGTCTCCTCTGATCCTCCTCCAGGCTCGGTCCTTCTTGTATTCCACCAAAGACACACCATAAAGCTCCTTGTGTTGACACACCGCACATCGTCTGCCATTGTTGTGGTGCCGGTTCTTCTCGGGGGAAATGTGTACGTACATCACCGGAGCGTCATCTCTGACGAACTGTTTTGAGGCATTGAACCTTATACGCCCGTCAAAGCGTCTCGAGCGGAAAACGCAAAAGCGCCCCCGCCTCGCCGCGCTCCACGGCGCCGCAAAAACGCAGGAGGTGCTCGACGCGCGTTTACATAGACTTTGAATGTAAACTGGACACTTTTGCCTCACCGGTCCAAACAGACCATTAGACCTGCTTTAGTCCTGCTTTAGTCCTGCTTTAGTCATTTATTAGCCCCGCTTTAGTCCTGCATTAATCTGTGAGAGTCAGATCTCTCCTTCACTGTGGAACTCCTCCAGGTTTTTTGTAGTTTTTCCTGGCCGAGAAGGAGGGTCTAAGGACAGAGGACTCTGGAACATCGTCCCTCGCCACCACAGACATTGCTTAATATACGTTTTTCATTGTGGCCCTTAGAGGCAACTGTTGTTGTGATTTTGGGCGTTACAAAAATGAATTGAATAGTCTGCATTACTGCATTAGACCTGCTTTATTCTTGCTTTAGTCCTGCTTTAGACCTACTTTAGTCCTGCTTTAGTCCTGCTGTAGTCCTGCTTTAGTCCTGCTTTAGTCCTGCTTTAGTCCTGTTGTAGTCCTGCGTTAGACCCAGTGGCGGGCCATGGGTCTGGGGCTGAGTAAAGTCCTACAGTCCCACCCGAATTAATCCACCTTTTTTTATTTCCATTATTATGATGCCATGGCTCTGGACACTATACATTTAGACAGAAACGCAGTATAACCAGGTGTAACCGAGAGAAAATGGTACCTTTAAAAATATAATTTAAAACTAGTAGATAGTTTTGCAGGTGGCCAAAGGAGAGGCTGAGACAGTGTAACTGTTTAACATTTTAATAGAGGTATAAAACAGAAACACAGGTTATTTATTCTTCAAGGCTAAAAGAATATTTAAAACACTATCACTCTACTTAAACAAGACAGCGGCTGGCAATTCACACACAAACTAAATAAACTTCAAGGATAACCAATCAAGCAAAAAGTGAGGATGTGAACAAAATACCACGACATACGGGAGTGATGGGGCCGAAGTGAGACGGTCAAACACCAGCCCCCACACCGGGCGAGTGACCACGCCCAGGCCAGACACAGCAGCAGAGAACGTACAATCAATAACAGACAGAATAAATAACAGACAGTAAAACCCGATACAATAAAAACAATGTTTAGACCCAAATAAAACACCAATAATAAAACAGCAGCTTGCCAATGGCCTCTATAAAAGGAAACAAACGTTGGTCCAATATTAAAATCCTACTGAAGGTGCTTTGAGTAGCTAACCGCACGCTGAAGAGCTAGCAAACACTGAGGAGGAGCAGTGACGGCAGCGTCACATCCAGCTGTAGCGAGGGAGAGAGGGGGAGAAATCACACAGCGTACTAAACGAACAAGAAGTCTGTCCTACACTTACCTAATGCCTCAGGAGCAGCAGCTTACCTGCACGCGCCATCCTCCACCTTAAATAATGAGTGCGCCATGGGCATGTGGAAGCGGCGCATGCCGGCAAGCTGGTACGGTGGCTCCCGTGGGTCAAACTACAGCCCGTTACACAGGCGTTTGGTCACCTTGAATTGCAGGGGGAAAGTACAATACAGGACAGTTCAACTAAGTTCAATATGTCCCTATTTTTCTTTACCTTTTCATTGTGCAGCTTCATTGCCCTGCGCGCGGCGCTGCCCGTGTGTTGCCCGCTCCGTTGCAGTGCCCCCGCTCCGTTGTGGTGCCCCCGCTCCGATGTTGCCCCCTCTGTTGCTCGCTCCGTCGCGGTGCCCCCGCGCTGTTGCCCGCTCCGTTCCGGTGCCCCCGCGCCGTTGCGGTGCCCCCGCGCTGTTGCCCGCTCCGTTCCTATGTCCCCGCTCCGTTGCCCGCTCCGTTGCCCTGCGCTCGTGTGGGTTGAAAAAACAGGTACGCAAATTAATTTGTTTATCAAATTCAGTTTCCTCATTCTGAGGTTCTGCATAGCCCCGCCCATAGGACCTGCCTCTCAATATTGGTGATCCAATCAAAAGACATGCACGTGATGCACCTGCTAGCTGGCTCCTGTGTAACAACCAGCAGACGTACCTGAGCCAACACTGAAGCTGATTGGTTGACACATAATTTTCATTTCCCTCACTGTTGAGTCTGAAGGTCAGAGGGCTGATTTCAGACGCCTGGCAACACATCATGGCTGACCAAGACCAGACCTCCAAATCTCAACCTGGGGCAGAAGCAGTGCAACCAAGAGGGAAACCATGAAATGAAGAGTACAGTACAGACCAAATGTTTGGACACACACCGCAGAGTGAAGGCAAAAGGGCCAACAAGTGCTAAGCATCTCTGGGAACTCCTTCAAGACTGATGGAAGACCATTTCAGGTGACGACCTCTTGATGCTCATCAAGAGAATACCAAGAGTGTGCGAAGCAGTAATCAAAGCTAAAGGTGGCTACTTTGAAGAACCTAGAATATAAGACATATTTTTAAAGTATATAATTCCACATTAATTCCGCGTTTATTCATAGTTTTGATGCCTTCAGTGTGAATCTACAAATTTCATGTTTCATGTTTCAGGTGTGTCCAAACTTTTGGTCTGTACTGTATGTATATAATTTTTTGATTATATTCTGTTATATTATGCCAGTTTGCCGGCAGAGAAGGCCTTGCTGGCCCTGACGGCCCACCACTGGTTATTCCCGCTTTAGTCCTTCTTTTAGTCTAGATTAGGTTTGTTTCGTCTTGGTTTAACCCTGACTCGATGAGGTCTGCGTTGCACTCGTCGAGTCAGGTTTCTGGTAAACACTGGGTTTGCGTTGTCTGGGTTTTAGTGCTTTTGTCCTGTTTTTAGTCATTTAATATAGTTATGATGTATGTTTTTTGTAGTCCGGCCCCTGGACCTTAGCCCTCCAAACAATCTGACCCCCTGGAAAAGACCCCCATTGTTGCCTGAATTGTATTACATATTTAATGATCAGAAGCCATTCCTCCAGTTTGGGGGTCACTGCCCCAAGTGCTCCGATCACTACGGTTACCACCGATACCTTCACGCTCCAGGCCTTCTCCAGGTAATCTGAGGCCTTGGTATTTCTCTAGTTTCTCATGTTCTTTTTTCCGGATGTTTTCATCCCATGTACTGCAATGTCCACCACCACGGCTTTCCTCTGACCCTTATCGACCACCACTATGTCCGGTTGGTTCCATTACCATTCGGTCTGTCTGTATCTGGAAGTCCCAGAGGACCTTTGCTCGGTCGTTCTCCACCACCTTTGTTTCCCTCTTTGTCCTTGGGATCTCCAGCCCGTACTCTGCACAGATGTTTCTGTACTCTATGCCACCTGGTTATGGCGCTCCATGTATGCTGTCCCTGCCAGCAACTTACACCCTGCAGTTATGTGCGGGATTGTCTCAGGGCCCCCTTTGCACAAGAGACAATCCCGCTCATAACTGCAGGGTGCAATATCAGAATCAGAATCAGAATAGGGGTTTATTGCCATTTGTCAATGAACAAAATTCACAGACATAGGAACTTGTCCTGGTGATTTGGTGCAACACAAACAACAAAACATGGAACACTGAATACAAAACGGCGTGATCTGTACATAATAGAATATAAAGTTCAGGGTTCAGAATAAGCGGTATCCCATCGCAAAATGCGACGCAATTTCTCTCAAATGCGATGCATTCGTCAGATAAAACTGGTTTTGTATCGCAACTTTTGCAATACAAAAATGTGTGTTCAATTGTATAAACCAAAGCACCTAAAAAGTACTGATCACTCGTCAATCTATCGTCAATAACGGTATGACACATGTAGGACGCTGTGTTGACATGACAAGTCAACTACCGCTGCTGTCTCAGATCGCGAGTCTGAAAGTGGGAGGAGCCACGTGCGGTAAAGTTAGTGTCACAGATTCGGACTTCCGAAGTCAATAGCTCCTAAACGCAAAAGTCTTTGCAGATCATTCACATGCCAAAATACTCAGCAACCTTTATTTTTCCATCAGAAGCTTAATACATATTTTTTTGTGAGTGTAATGGCAATTAATATGTAAATGAGACTCATCTGATTGATGATGATATGGAAGAAAATTGTGTTGATTAATTTGTTCAACAACTAATTTTATTTGCAAGTTTTCTGTTTTATTTAAAAAAAAAAAAAAGTGTTTAAAAGTTAATTTGTTAAGAGTTTTTTTTTTTTTTTTTTTAAATAGAATGTTTACAAATACATTTTAAATATAAAATCATGTTATATTAATGGAAAATATTGATTGTTAGTCACTTTCGTGTTTTGCTATGCAATTATCAAATTGCTATACAAATTTGGAAAAATTAACGGATTGTTTAGCAGCACCGCTATATAAGTGAAAATCCTTAATCTGAGCCCTGAAGTTATGTAGTGCAATATGAAGTGAAGAAGTGTTCGTGAGTTCAACGGTGAGTTCAATTATATATATATATATATTTATTTATTTTTTAAACAAAAAACAAACAAACAAAAAATAAAACAATTTTTAAAAAAGAAACATTTTAAATACATACATTTAAAAAATCTAAATTGTATTTGCATTGTTTAAAGGCCTATTGAAACGACACCCTCCAGCAGTGTTTCCAGTTCTTCAGAGGCACGTCCTTTCAACTCGGATCAGCTGTAACCCCTGATATATGATAGAAGGATATGATCATGTTGTATTTGTAATGGTTTCTATTTTCTCTCTCAAAAGTTAGTATTCTTCCCCTTCAGAGTTGTGACAGCAGATAGTGTGCATGGTCAGGTGTGTCTGCCCAGACCACAGTGAAAACAGTCTGACTGATCTAGGCACTTCAGAAAGACTTTTTTTCCTGTTGCAATTAGACGTAATAGAGTACTGGCTGAATGACTGAAGTATTGTTGTGTTTTTGCTGTTTGTACAAATGATCTGCTGCAACAAAATAATTTCCTGTCTGTGAAACATAAAGTATATCTATCTGACATAGCAGGAATATAATCTCACAATGTAGCGCTGTTTTATGTCCCTCAGTGAAGTATGAAAAGAATTGGATGCCTCTGTGGCCCTCTGTTCATCTCTGTCAGCAGCACTCACAAGTAACAAGCATTAAATACATAAACAAACCTCACACTCTACATGAGAAAATGTATCTGACATTTCTGGCAAAGTAACTGGACTAAAAAGCAGAAGATGCTTTGTCACTCCATGAGTGAGTGTAAAGCTGTCCAGATGCTGCTCAAATGGAAACAAATCCCTCCTCTGGATTTGCCTCACTGTTGTTCCCCCGTGTAATCTTCTGAAAGTCCTTTTTAGAATAGATCGATCTTCAGGGTAAGTACAGCAGCCCAGGGTGGTACTTGTTTCAGCAGCAGTTGCCATAGTAAATCCTCTGCATTAGATTCTCAGTCTGGTCACTGCTCTGTTCTTCTCCTCTGTGTCAGGCCAGACTCAGAGCCATGTCTCCCATGCCTTCTTAGACCAGAGATGTGTCTATGGAAACTACTGGCGAGAATAAAAAAACATTGTCATGCGTTTCTATAAATTTATATTTTCCAGTTTATCTAAGAAAGATGAAGAGGAGAAAGGCAGAGATGAAATGGGCTTCCCTGTTTCTTCACAAGGTTCATTTATTCAAGCATTATTCAAGTCATACTGTTACTTTCACCCTCCCCTGGTGAAGTGGTCCCTGCCCTGTGTGGACGGTCCCTCATCTGCCTGAAGAGTGGCTCCAGTTCGCCTCAGTCGGTCCCTCTTCTGCCTGAAGAGTGGGTCCAGCTCGCCTCCGACGGTCCCTCATCTGCCTGAAGAGTGGGTCCAGCTCGCCTCCGACGGTCCCTCTTCTGCCTGAAGAGTGGGTCCAGCTCGACTCAGACGGTCCCTCTTCTGCCTGAAGAGTGGGTCCAGCTCGACTCAGACGGTCCCTCTTCTGCCTGAAGAGTGGGTCCAGCTCGACTCAGACGGTCCCTCATCTGCCTGAAGAGTGGGTCCAGCTCCAGTCTCCTCGTGTCCGTCTGTGAGAGTCGGATCTCTCCTTCACTGGAACTCCTCCAGGTTTCTACGCTTTTTTCCCAAAGAGGTTTTTTTTGTAGTTTTTCCTGGCCGAGAAGGAGAGTCTAAGGACAGAGGACCCTGGGACATCGTCCCTCGCCACCACAGACATTGTCTGACTTCATCGCCACCACAGACATTGTCTGACTTCATCGCCACCACAGACATTGTTGATTCATTTCTCCCTGTGGCCCTCAGAGGCAACTGTTGTTGTGATTTTGGGCCTTACAAAAATAAATTGATTTGATTTGATTTGACTTTTTATCATTGAACTAACTTCAGTTTCATACATTTAGAAGATGCAGCTAAAGCACAGACAACAGCTGACGTCAAGAGGTTAGACACAGAACTCTATGTGATGAAAACCGAGTCTGTTGAGAAGAACATTGATGTTTTGCTCAAACATGGGCGAACAGTACTGACTGTGGGTGTGGCCGGGATTGGAAAGACTTTTCAAGCCAAGAAATATGAGGAGGACAAGCAAAAGTCTAAAAAAACAAAACTGAAGATCTTTCTGGATTTTGAGGAGCTGAATCTTAAAAAAAACCAAAGTATCACAGATCTGCTCAATGACAGCTCTGAGGGTTTGAACATAAGTGTCAATAATAAAATGACTATCATCCTGGATGGACTGGACAAGTGTAAACTCCCTCTGGACTTTGAAAACAACCAGAAACTGAGCAGTATCACAGCAGCAGCTCCAGTGGACCAGCTGCTGACAAACCTGGTGCAGGGGAACCTGCTTCCTTCTGCCCGACTGTGGATCCTGACCAGGCCTTCAGGACAGAACAAGATCCCAGAGCAGCACATCCACACAGTCACACAGTGCAGAGGTACCATGACACCGTTTGTTACACATTGTCATATAGTTATTAGGGATTATTTGATTAATTGATAATCAGGATTGTTAGGTCACATCCTAATCGTAAGAGCTAAAAAACGATTAATTCATTTTATAGTTAAAAAGAATACATCTAAATTAAGGCTGGGCAATGCTTAAAATTTTTAATTGCGATTAATCCCATTATTTCCCTGATTAATCACGATTAATCGCATTTTTACGTGCAAAATTCAAAATGAATTCAAAAGAAGTGTAAAGTGCATCAGCATTTTTATTCAGTAGCAGTTAAATAAAATATTAAGTATTCACTTGCCACAAAATCCTGAGCCACAATCATTAAAGATGAACAGGCCACTTCGGAGGTAACGTCAGAAACATTGTAATCTCATTAAACATTAGACACTCAAAACACATTTTAGGAGCAGCATAACCAGTCTAGTACCAAATGTCCCTAAACCAGAAAACACTTCAGTACAGTTTTTAAATTCTTAGAACTTGACACTAAAGCGCCATAACATTAGTTGTGCAAACAAACACTTAACCAGTTAAATAAAAATAAATACATTGTGTACATTTTAACTTAAACAATGTTATCAAACATAAAACTAAAGCTTATTGCCACTGCCAGGGCATTGAAAAGAACCAGAAAAGTTTGTAGATTCCTAAAACTGGGTGTTTTTTTACTCCTCTGCACTAAGCCAGTTGCTAAGGCACCAGATTATTCACGTTTTCAGCTGATAAAGACGCGCCGGATCTCCCCAGCTACGGCGCCCGGCGGGACCTGCTCACGCGGGCCCCCGGCGGGTTGCCTCGTCTGGCGCCTAGCAGCTGACTTTGTAAAGTTAATAAATCAAAGCCATGATCCAACATTAAAATTCATTTACACCACGAGAAAAGCAACACAGCACAACTCCTCCACTGAGCATGTGCAGGACGACTCGGACGCACGTCATGTCCGTGTATTCTACGGACATGAGTCCGGCGCGTCTAGAACGCGCGTCCGGTGCGTTTGTCTTTCTAAAGTACACGCGCTCAAATTCTGCGTCGGGCGCAATTCGGCCGCAGCGGTTTGTACGAGGCTTTAGAACTGGTGCGGACCAGGGGAATCCGACCTGCGTTAATGCGTGTTAAAATAATTGATCGCGTTAAATAAGTGATGAGTTAACGCGATAATAACGCGTTAACTTGCCCAGCCCTAATCTAAATATAACGTACATTTTTAATCGGGCAGATTTGTTCAAATTTGCATTATTTTGTCATTTAAGAAAGTTCAATTTGATAACGCTGGTCACAAATCTGAGGAATAGTAATGAGTTAGACAATATTTCACTGGCAGTTATTCTCAAATACAAAATGAAGAAATGTAGTGGGATGTAATTGTATATGTGTGTATTCATACAGAGTCTGTGGAGCGCCAGAAGAGGCTTGTATCAAACCTGAAGGAAAGATTTAAACAGGAGCTCCAGACCACAAACAAAAGTCATCAGAAGAAGACAGACACAGAGCTCATGCTTATGAACACAGACACAAAGCCTGTGAACCTCACATCACTCTCGGGTTTATTTAAAGCAGAGAAAGGAGAGAAGGTCCGGACTGTGCTGACAGTGGCAGAGAAGGACTTGGACTGGTCTCACCATGTGCAGCAATTCATCCAAGACTGGGCCAAAGCAGAATCTTTGGTAGGATGGATTGTAAACAGTTTACCATCTTGGATGGGGCGAAAAGGTAAAGATGAGGTAGTCCTCCTGTTTCCACTCAAGCTATCAAAGCTTCCACCAGAGAATCTGAGCTTTGTGGAACTTCTGAACCAAGTCCACAAAGAAACTGAGCAGTGTGTCATGTCCGACTACAACAAGCTGAGCTGTGTGTTCATCCTGGACGGTCTGGAGGACTTTAAACTGGACTGGACCATGGAGGACAGAGTGAGAGATGAGCACGAGGCCGCCCCAGTGACTGTGCTCCTGAGCAGCCTGATCAGAGGGGACCTGCTCCCCTCTGCTCTGGTCTGGATCACCTCCAGACCTGCTGCTGCTGAACAAGTGCCCTCAGCCCTCCTGCACAGGACCACCCACATACGAGGTAACCCCGGCCTACAGCGGCTTACTGTTAGAGATGGACATACATTAACAGAAAGAGAATATTATAATGGTTTTGAAGATGTAAAATTAGAATTGATTTAAGTCAAAAATCTAGAAAAATAATTATAAATGAAAGGATAAATGTGTGTTTTCTTTGTCCAGATAAAAATGCCAAAGATGAACTCTCCAAGCAACTGAAAAACAAAATAAAGCTCAATGTGAAGAGAAAAGAGCTGGAAACTGAACTGTATGAGATCAAATCTGAGTCCAAAGAAGAACAGATCCTCTCCTCACTCTTATTAACCCGTCCCAAAGGGGGAACAGTGATCACCGGAGTCCCTCGAATTGGAAAAACCTCTCACTCAGAACACTTCATGTTGGATTGGGCTGAAGGGAAGTTTAAAATTGACGTTGACTTTGTGCTTTCAATTCCTTTGGCTGAGCTCAATCAAACCACACACAGAAGTCTGCAGGATCTGCTTAACCAGTGCGTTAACAGTGAAGTGTCCAAGGTCTGTTACTACAGTGAATATAAGATCATCATCATCCTAGATGGACTGGACAGGTGTGAACTCCCTCTGGACTTTGAAAACAACCAGGAACTGAGCAGTATCACAGCAGCAGCTCCAGTGGACCAGCTGCTGACAAACCTGGTGCAGGGGAACCTGCTTCCTTCTGCCCGACTGTGGATCCTGACCAGGCCTTCAGGACAGAACAAGATCCCAGAGCAGCACATCCACACAGTCACACAGTGCAGAGGTACCATGACACCGTTTGTTATACATTGTCATATAGTTATTAGGGATTATTTGATTTATCGACAATTAGGATTATTAGGTCACATTTTAATCGTAAGAGGTAAACAATGATTAATTCATGTTGTAGTTAAAAAATAATACATCTAAATATAAAGTACATTTTAAATCAGATTTCACTTCCATTTATTCTCAAATACAAAATTAAGAAATGTAGTGGGATGTAATTGTATATGTGTGTATTCATACAGAGTCTGTGGATTGTCAGATGAGGCTTGTATCAAACCTGAAGGAAAGATTTAAACAGGAGCTCCAGACCACAAACAAAAGTCATCAGAAGAAGACAGACACAGAGCTCGTGCTTATGAACACAGACACAAAGCCTGTGAACCTCACATCACTCTCAGGTTTATTTAAAGCAGAGAAAGGAGAGAAGGTCCGGACTGTGCTGACAGTGGCAGAGAAGGACTTGGACTGGTCTCACCATGTGCAGCAATTCATCCAAGACTGGGCCAAAGCAGAATCTTTGTTAGGAAGGATTGGAAGTAGTTTATCATCTTGGATGGGGCGAAAAGATAAAGATGAGGTAGTCCTCCTGTTTCCACTCAAGCTATCAAAGCTTCCACAAGAGAATCTGAGCTTTGTGGAACTTCTGAACCAAGTCCACAAAGAAACTGAGCAGTGTGTCATGTCCGACTACAACAAGCTGAGCTGTGTGTTCATCCTGGACGGTCTGGAGGACTTTAAACTGGACTGGACCATGGAGGACAGAGTGAGAGATGAGCACGAGGCCGCCCCAGTGACTGTGCTCCTGAGCAGCCTGATCAGAGGAGACCTGCTCCCCTCTGCTCTGGTCTGGATCACCTCCAGACCTGCTGCTGCTGAACAAGTGCCCCCAGCCCTCCTGCACAGGACCACCCACATACGAGGTAACCCCGGCCTACAGCGGCTTACTGTTAGAGATGGACATACATTAACAGAAGGCCGTGGCTGCAGAGCCGCGGCGCGGTCAAATGGCCTCATGACTAACCCTAACCCTAACCTTAACCCTAACCCTAACACTGACACTGACCCTGACCCTAACCCTAACCTTAAACCGGCACGGTCTAAAACGGCGCGGTCAAATAGCCCAGCAGTTTCAGGAGCCGCGGCACAAAATAACATGGCAGTTTCGGCCGCGCTCCGCGGCTCTGTGTAGACACTCCCTTAACGGAAAGAGAATATTATAATGGTTTTGAAGATGTAAAATTAGAATTGATTTAAGTCAAAAATCTAGAAAAAATAAATATAAATTTAAGGATAAATGTGTGTTTTCTTTGTCCAGATAAAAATGCCAAAGATGAACTCTCCAAGCAACTGAAAGACAAAATAAAGCTCAATGTGAAGAGAAAAGAGCTGGAAACTGATCTGTATGAGATCAAATCTGAGTCCAAAGAAGAACAGATCCTCTCCTCACTCTTATTAACCCGTCCCAAAGGGGGAACAGTGATCACCACAGGAGTCCCTCGAATTGGAAAAACCTCTCACTCAGAACACTTCATGTTGGATTGGGCTGAAGGGAAGTTTAAAAATGACATTGACTTTGTGCTTTCAATTCCTTTGGCTGAGCTCAATCAAACCACACACAGAAGTCTGCAGGATCTGCTTAACCAGTACTTGAACCGTAAAGTGTCCAGGGGCTGTTACTACAGTGAATATAAGATCATCATCATCCTGGATGGACTGGACAGGTGTGAACTCCCTCTGGACTTTGAAAACAACCAGAAACTGAGCAGTATCACAGCAGCAGCTCCAGTGGACCAGCTGCTGACAAACCTGGTGCAGGGGAACCTGCTTCCTTCTGCCCGACTGTGGATCCTGACCAGGCCTTCAGGACAGAACAAGATCCCAGAGCAGCACATCCACACAGTCACACAGTGCAGAGGTGAGTATACGCAAACATTTCAGCTCCTTTGCGCCGATTCAGCTTTTGTTCTGAAATTTGCAGAACAATTAGTAATTTTCTTCACTGTGAGTAAAGCACCAGTGGAATACTTCTGTAACCAGCAGCATGACAATAACTCAAATACTTCAAAAACAGGCGCAAAGATGCTAAACTTAAACATGTGCTGCCCGCTGGTCAAGTGGTTTAAGCAGCAGCACATATGCAGCCTCCTGAGTCCCAGCTCCAACATTTTGCTGAATGTCCTTCTACTCTTGAACCCATTTCACGTTAGACTGTTCTGTCTAATAAACCCTATGGGTCCCAAAATCCTTTAAATTGTACAGAGAGTTGGCCTTCTGGCATCATTAGCTAAATGACTTAAAAATAAAAATATGTGCTGCCTTGGTTTGATTAAATGTTCTTATTTATGATTTTCAGAGACAAAGAAGAGGCAGCAGATGTTGGTGTTCAATCTGAAGAATTTCTTTTCCCAAAACTATACTTTTAAAGAGGACCCATCCCACCCAAACCAGAAAAACACAGAACACATCAGACCAGACAGAGTGGATGTAAATGGAAAAAAGCAACAAATCACAATGTCTGATCTGTTCATAAAAGAAGCAGATCGTCCGATAAGAACTGTGTTGACCGCCGGAGAAGCCGAGGTCGGCAAATCTTACCTGGTGAGGAAATTCATACACAGATGGCTTTGTAGTGACAAGAAAGAGACAAAAGTATTATTTCTTCTCACATATTCAAAACTCCACACGCTCACACAAAATGTGAGCTTTGTGGAACTTCTGAACCGAGTCCACAAAGAAACTGAGCAGTGTGTCATGTCCGACTACAACAAGCTGAGCTGTGTGTTCATCCTGGACGGTCTGGAGGACTTTAAACTGGACTGGACCATGGAGGACAGAGTGAGAGATGAGCACGAGGCCGCCCCAGTGACTGTGCTCCTGAGCAGCCTGATCAGAGGGGACCTGCTCCCCTCTGCTCTGGTCTGGATCACCTCCAGACCTGCTGCTGCTGAACAAGTGCCCTCAGCCCTCCTGCACAGGACCAGCCACATACGAGGTAACACCCCCCTACATAACTGTACCTTATATTTAGGCCCGAGCTCCACAAGCTGGCCAAAGGTTAGGAAGTGTGAAGCACTAAACAAAAGGTAAAATGCACCAAATTGGTGCAAAAACAAGTACCGTATTTTCCGCACTATAAGGCGCACGTAAAAGTCTTTAACGTCCTCAAAAGCCGTCCGTGCGCTTAATAGTCCGGTGCGCATAATATATGGTTTATTTCTGGTTGTGCTTACTGACCGCGAAGATATTTTGTGTGGTACACGGTGTATAAAGAAGATTTGGGACATGAGACGCGATGCGCGAGAAGAGTTACAGTACTCCGGAACCGGAAGTCCCAACAACATGTGTGCAAAGCATTCTGGGAATAGTAGTCTTCTGCTACACACGGCTCACGCGAAACTTTGTCAAAACGTAAACAACATTTTCAGTCAGGCACAACGCAGACACCTACCGGTAAATGAAGGACCCCAAGAGTCCCAAGATGACTACTACCTAGAGACCATTGGATCTGTTATATTATCACAAGAAATGCGCTAAATTATCAGTCAACTGTGGTCAGAGGCCGGAAGGCAGGAAGGCCGGAATCATCACTGAACTGCCGCGTGGATCCGAGATGCGGCATCACATGACCAAAGAGATTTTAGCAAGGAGCCCTATCGGTGTTTTGGCTGCTTTTATCATTATGCGCCCCAGCAGACATTAAACCGGACACACGGGACAAAGTCCGTGCAAAACCAGGACAAATGCACCGGAACACGGGACGTAAACAATCGGGGCTGTCCCAGGTAAATTGGGTCGTCTGGTCATAGCTATGCGGGATTTGAAGGATTTGATGACGAGGAATGAACTGAAAAAGTGAGTGTATTGTATTTTACCTGTTGCAACTGAACGAGGCTGAGAGTTGTTGTGAATACGCTAACGTGTCTTTTAGCGGTAGCAGAGTGTGTTTTGATGTTGAACAATGTTGATCTGAATGAGTTGAACGCGTTTAATAAAGCTCAACTGACTCTGACTTATCCGTCTGTTTTGTTTATCGTATGCGCTTTATCGTCCGGTGCGCTTTATGTATGGACCAGTACACATGGTACACAGATAGCTGATGGTGCGCTTAATAATCCGGTGCGCCTTTTCGTGCGCAAAATACGGTAGCAAAAAAGCAATGAAAGTCATGTTTTTTAAATGAAAATAATAAATTATTTTTGGCCACACCATGTGACACAAAAAAAAGACAAAAAAAAAACCAAGACATTTTATCTAAACTATCCAAAAAAAAATATCTTTTCAGATCCTTCAAGTTTGTACTGGACAAATACTTATCTATTCATAAAACAGAAAAAAAGGGACTGTTATACAACCAAAACACATATTGATGCAGGTCTGAGGTAGTGATAGTGATCTGTTCCAGTTGAGCTCAGGAAGGGCTCCTCTCACGTCTCATTGCTGATCAGATCATGCTACACTGGAAAATAATTGAAAATAATTGAAAATATTTTTTCCTGAATTGTATTTACAGAGAAACCAGATGTTGTGAGCCAGCGTTACCTGAAGAGGGCGTTGATAAAGCGGTACGAGTCGGTGGCTGAAGGCGTAGACAGAGCTTCAACCACTGCGGTTTCCCTAAAGGACATCTACACTGACCTTTACATCATCGAAGAAGAGAAGGCTGAGGTCTACCAACAAAGTGAGACCAGACAGGTTCAACAGGGAAAAAACGTTGAAGTGCGGAAGGAGATCCCCATTAAGTACCAGGACATTTTCAAGGCGTCTGCTGACAGACCAAAAGATGACATCAAAACAGTGCTTACAACTGGAGTGGCTGGAATTGGAAAAACTTTTGCTTCGATGAAGTACATGTTGGACTGGGCTGAGGGAACGTCCAGTCCGAACATAAACATGACTTTCCCTCTTCCTTTTCGGGAACTGAACCTGAGGAAGGACCTGGAGCTGAGTTTGGAGGAACTTCTTTATGAGTTCTTCCCATGCATGAAGACATCAGAAATAACCAACTACGAGCAGTACAAAGTCCTGATTGTTCTCGATGGCCTGGATGAGTGTCGCCTGGATCTTAACTTTGGCCAGACCCAGATTTTGTCAGATATTGGGCAGAAAACAACAGTGAATAACCTTTTGACTAACTTGATACTTGGGAACTTGCTTCCCAAAGCTCAGGTCTGGATCACCTCTCGCCCTGCTGCATCGCTGTGTATTCCTGCGGACAAGGTCGAGCGAGTGACCGAGGTCAGAGGATTCAACGATGAGCAGAAAGAAGAATATTTCAAAAAGCGATTTGATTCAGATTTGGCTGAAAAAGTCTTGGGTTATGTAAAAGAGTCCAGATGCATTTACTTGATGTGTAAAATTCCTGTTTTCTGTTGGATCACAGAAAAGGTTCTGGAGTCTTTTGTACAAAACCATCACCATGGGATACCAAAGACTCTGACAGACCTGTTCATTCACTTCCTCCTTCTGCAGTGCAGACAGGCCAATGCAAAATACAATGAAGCCACAGAAGAAGGTTCAAAGATCTGGAATAAAAGAAATGTGAAATGCATTTTAGGTTTGAGCCAAATGGCTTTTGAAGAGCTGGAGAAAGGAAACCTCCTGTTCACTGAAGACGACCTGACCAGCTACGAGCTGGATGTGGAAGAATCAGCCGTCTACTCTGGCCTGCTCACGAAGGTCAGACGAGATGAAAGTGAAGTTTATCCAACAGTGTTTTTCAGCTTTGTCCATCTGAGCGTCCAAGAGTTCCTGGCAGCTTTTTATGTCTTCCACACTTTCAATAATGAGGGCAAAAATGTGCTCAGCTCCCCGCCCTCTTCAGAGCAGTCTGCTTCAGACTTCTACAAGTCTGCTGTGGATAAAGCTTTGGAGAATACAAACGGAGACTTGGATTTGTTCTTGCGTTTTCTTCTTGGTCTTTCGCTCCAGACCAATCATGATCTCTTGAAGGAGGTGCTAAAAATGTTTGAAAACATGGAGAAGATAAATAAAGAAACCATTGCCTACATCAAAACAAAGATTGATGAAAAACACAGTGACACAGAGACGAGCATGAATCTGTTCCACTGTCTGAATGAGCTCAACGACCACTCGCTTGTGGAGGAGATCAAGAAGTATCTGCACTCAGAGAAAAATGACTATGAATCCTTCTCTCCTTCTAAGTGGTCTGCGCTCACCTTCGTGTTGCTGACTTCAGATCAAAACCTGGACTTGTTTGATTTGAAAAAATATTGCAAATCAGAGGATGATGCCAGTGGTAAAAGTAGCAAAAACGGCTGCGTAAGTATTGTTTCTACTAATTAAATTCCCCCGCACACAATGTCACTCTTTAGACCTCACTTTACGTAGCATACTATGTCGCAACAGTTCATCCATGAGCATCTCTTTAAGACTCATTTCAAACTCCTTTGCTGCTCCTGCACCAGTAAAGTTCACTACCACATCTGGTATGGAAGGCAGAAACATCGCTTCTGAATAACATAGTGTGCGATACAGTACAATCTCATGAAATATAATTTAAAAACATGAATTACAGATGGTTTTCCATAACCTTCATTGCAGGTTAAGTTGGTGTGGACTCTCTGAGCGGGCTAGTGGTGCTCTGTCAAACATCTTAACGTCTCCTTGCTCCAATCTCACTGAACTGGACCTGAGCCACAACGAGCTGATGGATTCAGGCGTGGAAAAGGTCTCAGACGGTTTAAAGTACCCCCACTGTAAACTCAAGATTCTCAGGTGAAACACCTTTATACTCACAGTTTAGCTGAGGTGCCCACACTACACTAAAATAACACAACAGCAGTCAGTGTTTGGAAGCATGACTGAGCGGATCATACCTATGATCATACATGACTTTTCTTTGCAGCGTCTCAGCTTCAGGGTTATGGCCACTACTCTCTGTGTTTGAATTCAAAAGGTCCCATATTATACATGATGGGTCATTCTATAGAGAAGGGACATCAGTAACAACTGTAATTTATTCATAATTATTTTTGAAATGGAAAGAATGTTATAAGGTTATAAAGACAGATTAACAGATGGAGCAAAAATCTGTTGCTTCTGTCTAACTCTATTAGAAAAGAAATAGATTTTCAAAGTTAGGGGCCAGGGGGGCCAGATAAATGTGTTGTTTTAAACCTCGTTATTAGCATGTAAAACAATTTAAAGTACTATTATCTTTTATTTGATATGAAGAGCACAAATACTGAATTCCTCTAAACCAGAGATCATGATCTTTCAATACAGTTTAATTCAATATAATAATGTTTCTAAGATACAAAATAAATACTGTTTACAGCATTTGACATAAGGAGATCTTATGGAATATATAAAATCACAGCCTACAAAATAAACTAACACATATACATTGCCCCGATGCTAACAACTCCAAAGGGCAGGGCTTTGGATACTTCCACATTGACACAGCTTTTGTTGCAAACAACTTTAAAAAGACTGAATTGTGGACTGAGTAGAGATTGACGCCCGCCAACCTAGATATCACTTTTGGCGCAAAATTAGACCGGGCATTTCCGAGTACAACGTGACCGAACAGAGCGGGCCAATCAGATGCCCGCTTTCATCGAAATTAGATCACGGACACCGCTCGGCCAATGAAACTTAAGCGATGAAAATGCCCCAAATATGGCCAAATTACTAGTTAAATCTTGATTTTTTTTCGAGGAATTTAGATACAGGGGCACGGCGGGCCCCTCCTAATTCAAACCCCAGGCCCACTGGCGATTTGAGGGCTTACGGCCCCCGGGCCCCCGTCTATTTCGCAGCCTGACATCAGATTCAGCAGGACAGAAATGTCTAAAACCTTTTCATTCCGTTTGTGTCCACAGGCTTGCAGGCTGCAGGGTTTCAGAAAGTGGATGCATGTTCCTGATTTCAGCTCTCAAATCCAACAAGTCTTCTCAACTGGAAGTGTTGGATTTGAGTTACAACCATCCTGGACCAGAGGGAGAGAGGCTGAAAACGTTGGAAACGGATCCAAATGTAAAGCTTAAAGAGGTTTGGTAAGTCAAACGTATACACCTAATGTGAGGCCCCAGGACCAGCCTTTCCCACAGCGAAAGAGGTGATCTAAACTGGCCCCTTATATTCACAAGCTTTAATGTTCAACAAAACTGATCTAAAATAATTCTATTGAACCAATCAGATAGTAAACCAATGTTCATGAACATGTTTCCTCTGCAGTCTGGACCACTGCTGTGCGCACAGATTAAAGTCAGGATTAAGGAAATGTAAATTGTCCTTTCATGAAGTGCTGATTGTCTTATTTCTGACCTAATGTGAGGTTTGTACCTGTGTTCAGACACTGCAGACCTGACCTTTGATGCAAAGCTGAAACACCCAAAGATCATTTTTGAAAATCAAAAGGCTCTGATCCGTGAGAAAGTGAGTGTGAATATTCCTGAGGCCCGTGGTGCGGTGAGCGTCCGTCATGTCTTCTGTGAGCAGGAACTGAGTGGGCTGTGCTACTGGGAGCTGGAGTGGGATGGAACCGTGGGCATCGGAGTCGCCTACAAAGGAGCTGCAACTAAAAATGTCTTAGGCTTTGACGACAAGTCCTGGAGCGTGTTCTGTTCAAATCAGCCAGACAATTGTCTAGAGTTTGAACAAAAACAAGCCCGCGTTCCAGTAAAAAACCAAAGGAAAATGCTTAAATTTCCATCTCAGAAAATGGCAGTGTATCTGGACTGGCAGGCTGGCACTCTGAGCTACTACAGTGTCACTCCAGAAGAGCTCTCCCTCATAACCACCTTTAAGGCTACGTTCAAACAACCTCTGGTGCCCACTTTCTGGATGCTCTGTGGCTCCGTCACGTTGTGTTGAATTCTCGAGACTCCAGACCATTCTACACTATGTGTTTTTTAATTTCATTTTTGCCAATGATAAAATATCATGTCTCTATGCGGGCTGGGGCATTTCATAGGTTCATAGGTTCTTCATTAGTGCCCTCCCACCATGAACTCTAACAGCTGTTACTATGGAGTCACAGTTGTAAGTGACCTGCATCTGACCTCAGACCTTTACCAGGGCTGGAGCAGGAAGCTGAAGGAATTTGGACCTACGTGGCTCTAAAATAAGCAGAAACACGTTTTGCAAGTTGGAATAAATAATATGGCCCTGTGTGTCCCACTTAAACTAAGCTAAGCTAGAAGACGAAGACCTTACAGAGAGGAAAAGGAAGATAACTTTACCCTCTCCCCCATCAGCGTGATGTGGACTGAAAAACGCTCAAGATAAGCACTTTTTGCAGCTTTTATTTTGGCTCAAGGACGAGCTTCAAATCGGCCTCATCTCTGGACCAGTGCAACTGCTTTTGGAGGAAAGCCTCAGAGCCAAGGATAATTCAGGTTGTAGCTCTGGTTGTAGCTTGCTCACATTTTTGACAGTTTGGCTGATAAGATCTTCTTAGAATCAACTTTAACACACAACAAGATAGATCTAGAACAATCATATCTAGTGTCTTCATCTGTTAATCACTAATTTGCATATTCCATATTCATATTTATCTGTTCAATTATTTGGTTACTAAATCTTCATAAACCGTATTTGGTTAAGTGTTCATTTTATTTACAGAAAAGTGGTCAATGTCATGGTTACGTTCTCAGTCATTTTGAAACATTATTCATTTAGATGTATGATCTGAGTATTGTTAATTGCCTAATAAAGGCTGGTGCCCCACATAACTCTTAAAATATGATGACAAACATACCCAGACTCCTGCAGCGCGTCACGTTTGAAAGAATGTTGCACTCTCATAAGTGAGGACATTGTGCCTTCGCACAATCAGCCTTTTCTTTTTTAATTATCAGACAGTGGAATCAACTCCCAGATAGTCTGAAATTGTCTGTAGATATGAATAACTTCACTCGAAACTTGAAAAAGCACATCCTAGATAATCAACGGTGCCAACATCAGCCAACTTAGTTTTTATCTGTATTTTTTTATCTGTCTGTATTAATTCTGTAACTCTTAGAAATTAATTTGTTTTATAGTGTATTTTACTGAGCTAATGTTAATGATGAAATGTAACGTGTTGTAATTGTAATGAAACGTGTACTTTTATTATTGTAATGTATCTTTTCTCTTGAAGATTAATGATTTTGGTCCTTGACAAATAGAGACTAAACTAAACTATGAATAACACTGCAGTACTTGTACTAGTAGAATTACTAAACATATTTGATAATGCTATGTTAATAAAATGGCTAAAATCTTAACTCCACAAAAATAAAATACATTTGCAATAATCTAAGGTGACCACACCACAGATCAGAGATGTAAGGTCTGGATAAAAATGTTTAGTGTTTTTTAACCAAGAAATTAAACAAATTAAACAAATTCTTTACCAAGAATCAAGTAAATAAACAAAGCAATTATAACGCTCTGAATTTTTTTTCAGCTTATAAATCAGAACATTCAAGGGGAATAATGTATAAATTATATAAATGCATTAATAATTTGGACAACTGCTCTACTAAATACATGAAAAAACAAATGGGAACGAGAAGGTCATCTTGTGTTGACGGATGAAGAGTGGGAAAGAGTGTGTACATGCCAGTGGAGGAACACAAAGTCACATGTCCGGAGGGAAAAATGTGTCAGTTATTTTTATAACACCATGTCAAAGTGCCCATTACTCACAGGGAAATGCAGACTGTTGGAGAAACTGTGGCAGCAGGAGACAAACCACTATCACATGTTCTGGAACTGTCCTGTTGCTCCATGGTTCATTTCAGTCTAATACTTTAGTATTAGACTGAAATGAACAATACTCTACAGACAGGTCCTGACATTGCCATTCCTCTCTATCTTAGAACCATGAACTTGGGCCTCAGAACTGCCATGGACACAATAAACCTTCGGAACATACTTTGGGGAAAAAGCGATCAGCGATCACGAACTTACAAACAAACATCAGACAAATGGAAAAATTAACATTTGGAGTTATTTTTGGAAATTGACAAATTTGACAGACTTGTGTTCTTTTTATTTTGTTTTTTGCTCTCTATGTTTCTATGTTTTGTAAATTGATAAATAAATAAATGAATACATAAAATAAAAATGTAAATCAAGTATCTAGAATCTAAATTTTAGAAAGCTACACCAGGTCATCAGAGTAAACAAATACGTCCTGGTATTAACTCAGGACTGAATTGGGACATCGAGTCTGATCCATGGTCTGAACCAGGACACACCACAAGATGGCGGTAGTGCACGTGGTGTCATTTCCTCCACGAAGCAGGAGCCAAAATGGCGGCTCACGGTAAGTGTTGTTTTATTTATTTTTCTTTAAATGTATTTTTACACAGAAATCTTTTGTCTATTTTATTCCAGACACTTTATCTTTATGAAAGCATTTCTAATCCATATTTGTGCTCGTGCTGATGGTTGTGCTTTATCCCGCGCTCCGAGTGAAGGACTTTCAGTGAAGTAAAGCCTAAACATGACATAACCATTTGCAGCAATGTGCTTTTTGAGTTTGCATCTTCTGTTCTCACATTTGTCTCTCTACATCGATCATTCTCTTCTGTTTGGCCCTTCTGCTCATGTCCTCCTCTGTACCACACTCTGGCCTGTTTGTCTCTTGTTTGTCTCTTGTTTGTCTCTTGTTTGTCTCTTGTTTGTCTCTTGTTTGTCTCCTGTTTGTCTCCTGTTTGTCTCCATGAACTAAACGCAAGACAAATATATTAAACTGTGAAACATTCCACGACATAAAATGACGTCACTATTTTAGGCTTCGGCTGCAATCACTGTTTGACTAATTGTTAACAGTTGACAATAAAAATAGTAGCAGTGAAAAAAGTGTTTAATTGAGCCAATGGCGCCTAATAAAATGATTAAAATGTACAGATATAAGTTTAACTGTACGACTATTATAATTCCCTTTATAATGGCCCTTTTTATTAGAGTGTAAGTGTGAAATGGGGGTGACAGAGAGGGGAAGATATGTACTTTTTGTGTACATAGTAAGCCTAGTTTTATTTTTACCCAATAGTAGGTTTAAATGTTTTTTTCTTGAACGCATGCCCTTCATGATTTGACATATCTTGTTTTATCATTGCTCATTGTTTTATGTTGCATCAAGACAAGTTCCCATGTTTGTGAATTCTGTTCGTTGGCAATGGCAATAAACCTTTTCTGATTCTGATTCTAAGAGAAAGTGAGCATTAATCCAGTCTGTTCTGTGAGAAAAACCATCTGACACAAACATTTGAATCCCGTCTAAGCTTTGGTCACAGTAGAAAATGAGTTTGGTCAAAGAAGAAATGACAATGTAATTTAACCAGATTTTAAGTAACATTCATTCATACATTTTAAGTAACGTTTATTTATTTCCTTTCCATCTTTCCAAAATGCAAAACATACTTTTGATTTAAGTTGATTTTTACTTTAGATCAACAATGGCTCTAAAACATTTTTTTTTGTGTGGACAGACTCTAAAACACATTCGAAAAGACCCTTTTATAACAAAGACAGCAGCATTATTAAATAAAACTGTCAAAAAAGACTCATTGGACTAATTTAAGACCATTATTATTTTCATCAATAATGGACTGTTTTTGTAAATATTCTCTCTCTTTAGTCACTATAGGTCAATATTAACTTGATTAATTGCTGAACAGTCAATGACTAAAGTAAAGATCTTCCCTGTTCGACTGCTCTGTAAATGTTCAAACATCTCAATCTGGAAGCCACACGTGTCAGACTAAATGTAATAAGATATTTATGTATTTATTTATGTATTTATTTATTTTTATCTTTATTATTTTTTCCCCTTCATCCCTTGTTGGGTTTTGTCTATGGGAGTTTTTGTTTATAGGAGATCTTCTACTGAAAGTGTTTTTTCAAACTTCCTATAAGTGATCTGTTCTTTTCTTCTGTATCTACCTCTGTATCTCCCTGCATTGCACCAATGAAATTTCCCCACGTGGGACAATAAAGGAATATCTCATCTTATTTTATAAATTGAGGTCATATCAGTTTTATGAAATTATGTTTTGTCTCTGCAGAATTGCTTCAAAGCCTGGTGCTCTACTCCCACAAGAGGCGGCCTTAAAGAAGAGGAGCTGCTGCCATGTCGTCGGAGGAGGACCCCGGCCCCGTCTCCTCCGTCAGCCGAATGAGCCAGTTTGAAAAGGGACAAATCGTGGGGGCGTATTTGGGCGGACTGTCTGTGAAAGACGTGTCCCAGATGTGCAACGTCTCCTGCCACGCCGTGTCGGAGATCCTGGACGTGTACAAGCTTTATTTAGACCTCACGCCGGGGCACAAGAGGAAGAGCGGGACGACCGTAGCCATGGAGACGAGGAAAAGGCGAAAGGAGGCACGAATCGGAGAGACTGAGGACACGCCGGTGAACCAGACGAAGGAGACGGACACGCAAAGGACCGGGATTGGGAGTAAAGCACGGTCCAGTAATGAGGATGGAAAAGAAAAATGACATAAATACTAATAACGGACAATGGATACAGACATGAGGAGGCTGTATGTATTCACAATCTTCATCAAGATCTAATTGTATTATTAAAGAGCTTTTATTTTTTACAAAACACATTTTTGTAGGGATTGCTATAGATTTGTCTGAATTTGTCATCTGCAGATATATATCGGCCACAACAGTAGAACACTCCTTAAAAATGATACTGAATATGTTATTAAATGTAATTATTCAAATCCTGCATTGAATGCACTTATTTTTGTGCAAATGTGATTATTTATTATTTGTCTACTAAGTTGATCTTTTTTTTTTTTTTTTTTTATGAACCTTATATTTTGTGTTATATTTAGTGGTAAATAAGTTGAACATTCCTAATATATTTGGTTGTTGTCTGTAACTCTTGTTTGACCAAAGTCTTTCTCATCTGTCAGTAAAGTGAGGCCCAGGTTACGTTTGTGCTGTACCACTGGATTTATATCAACTGCCTTTTTATTACGAGTTTTTGCACTGAAGTATTTTTTACTGGGATTATAACATACAGATAGTATTCTATTGCTGGGTTTCAGATGGCAGCCAAACATTAGAATACAGATATAGACTGGGGCAGCTAAAATTATCCAAATGCAGATTTTTGGGTCTAATATAAATATTCAGGTTCAACATTTGAGAATTTACACATTCACCTCTTGTATTACTGCAAACATCTGAATCTGAACTATATTTGTTCACCTCCACTTGTATTAAGACTAGAATGTTGTGATGTCATCAGAAACGCAGGAATAACACCTACATTTAGAGTCGGTGTATTTATGGGTATTTCTTTTCAGAATTCGCTACAGAAAAAAAAAAAGTTGATCTTGATTTTTGTTGCAAAATACAGAAAACACATGAAATACCATGCTTTTTTTTAATCAATGTTTCATTTTAATGTAATTTACTTTTTGCCACAGTATATTAAAAAAGCAAAAACACAAACAGAAACCGTGTCCACCTATGAATAACAAGTTTGGGACTTTTTTGGAGTAAAAAAGAGGTGAAAAGCTGTTATGGAGTGCATGACAAATACTGGTACATGGATATCACTTATGCCTCAGTGTCAGAGCATTGCACGTTCCTCTGAGTTGTGCTTGAACAACGTTGTGTGTCTTGTGGTTTGATACTTCGTTCATCCTTCGTTTGTTGCACCACATTGATACTTCATTCATCCTTCATTTGTTGCACCACATTGATACTTCATTCATCCTTCATTTGTTACACCACATTGGAACAAGGACACTGTCCAAACCAAGATCAACATCTGAATGATCCAATCTTTCTCAAGCTTTTCGAAACATTTCTCTTCATTCTAAAACAAAATTTGGGAAAACAGACAAATAACTCCACAAGTTGTTTATTTATTAATTATTTATTTATTCACAAAAAAAAACAGTAATGGTGAACAAAAACAGCAGACAAAAACACAGATGTTCTTCTTCTTTGATGTTTTTTTATATGAAGGTTATTTTGTGTTTTCATTAAGATTTTTTTTTTTTACATCAATGTTTGTTTGTTTCGAATCATCGAATCTAGTAAAAAATATTAATTGTATACAAATACGATTACTTTTTTTTTTTTTAATTTGATGTAAAAAAAAATCGTAAATAAAATAACAAAATAACCTTCATAGTTTTATGGCGGTGAGTATCCAAGCGTTACATTACCGCCACCTACTGTAGTTGTACATCTTATTCTTTAGACTTTATTCTTCAGAATTCATTCTTCCGACTTTAATCTTTAGATTTTTTAATCAAGAAACTTCAGAGCGTACGCGTGTGTGTGCGTGCGTGTGTGTTCATGTTATTATTATATTATTGCATATTAATGTGTTAGTATGCAAGTTGTTTTTCAAAATAATTAGATAATCTGCTTGAACATTAAAACTAAATAAGCTGGTATTTCTGATATTTTGGTATTTTGCTCTTAGATTCAAATTACGACTTAATATCTGATTTTAATACTGAATTCTGAAAAGTAAATCTAAATGACCAATGACAAAATGTCGCTAATAAATACAACAATAATACATATCAATAATTCCTACTTTATTTGTTTAAGTGACGCAACCAAAACACGACGTAAGGAGCGTGCTGCGTCATTGGTAAACACAGCAGAAGATGGTGTACGTGTCCAACGGTCAGTACTTTCTCTTGATTCTCTCAATACACTCAAAGATTTAGACACATTAACTTGTCCGGTGCTTTATGGTAACTAATATTAACAGTTTACCGTGTTGGATTCTGAAATAGTTTATGTAAAGAGTCCAAACCAAGCTGGAGCTAATGATGCTAAGCTTGTTGGCTAACAGATACCGGAAGTACATCTTGTACAATAATGTGTCGGTTACGGGCCTTAACTGTGAACACTTAAATGTGGTTCTGTGGAAAGTGTCTTACCACTAATGTAAACTCAGAGCCTGGATTAGATGGAACACTGGACATTTATCTTAAGGGCACTGGATGCTAGCCAAATCCCTATGAACATTTTAAAATATTTTTTACTGTCGCCCCTCGAGGCAACTGCTGTTGTAATTTTGGCCGTTGCACAAATACATTTAATTCAAAATTGAATCATTTCACGTTATGTGGGACTTTGGCCAGTTGACATGTATACAACGTTAGCATTAACCCAACTAGCCTGGCAACTAATGATTGATTTACAGTTCAATTATTTGATTATTGACGTTCTTGTAAGTTAATTTATTAATCCATGAACTAGTTTTAACCCTAAATTTAACATGAACCTTAGATTGTTTTGTGCTGCTGTAGCGTACACCACACTTTAACAATTAGGAAAAGTAATGGTCAGAAGATTTGACAGCTAAAATCAGTTACACAATACATCACACAAGTTAAAGTGTGTTTTATGAATTGTATATCCAAACGTACTGTTGGCTGGAAATAAAAATGATCTAATATAATGATATGTCCCATTATAGGCCAGGTGTTGGACAACAGGACTCAGTCTCCATGGAGACTGTCTCTGCTGGCAGACCTGTTCTGGGGCGCAGTGGAGTTCTTCAGCCTCTTGTAAGTACTGCATAGCCTCTGTAGTAACCTTGAGTGGCCTTGTATTATAAAACCACATGTTGTTTGCGTCTCCAGTTTTAAGACAATCATCAATCCAGATATTTCCAAGAATGGGACAAGCGCCACGTCCCGGTTCAGTGATGGCAGAGGGTGAGATATGTCAACATGCCTTTATAAATGTAGTATATTGTGGATGTATTTTGAAAGATATGTGGCTGTTAAGTTATAAAATACTATAGAGCCCGGGATCAAATGTCCAAATAATGTTATTAGTCAAATTAGCCTTGTTTGTGTACAAGTTTGCTAAATGTCCAAAAGTAAACCAAAGAGCCGGAGAACAGCACAATCAGCTGCTGGGTCACTCCTGGTTAATACATTTATAACGCTCAGAATGCTTTTAAATGAACTCTACTTTAGTATATTTAGCATCTACACGCCTGCACTGCTTTAACATTAGGCCACAATCCTGAGCTCAATAAGCCAGTTTCTTTGAATCGACTTTTTCAGCTGTAAATGCTTTGGTTTGTTTCCCCTGCAGCCCCCCGGGGCCCCCTGGTGGCAGGAGGAGGATGGGCAGAATAACTCATGGAGGCGGTCCCAATTCTCCACCAATGGGAGGAGGAGGATGAGGAAGGTAGAACTGAATAATACAATTATCTAACTTCTATGATAAAGCCTGATAAACATTTGGGGAAATTGTATTGATATTGACAACTCAGCAGTTTTTTGTGGGTTTTATGTCACAGTTCTTAAAGTGTTTATGTACAGCTGCAATTATAATAACAGTAGTTCGATTTAAAGGTGCACTATGTCAGGGTGAGAAAAAGTGACAGTGGTAGTACAGGGTAGTTTACAATGCAGTTATATTTAATATATCATTATAGTTTAAAAAACGATTTTAATATATCTCATTATTATATAGATATTATTGCTGGACATTTTTACTCTTTGAGCATATGAACTTTGCAATGAACCACTTAAAATTTGAATCTATAACGGCTTTCTTGAGGTTTGAGTTATCATTCAGTGTTTAACATGTGTCTGTCCTCTGCAGGTAAATGCCTGCACTGTGAGTGTAGGCGTGAGGTCCAGCTGCTGACTGTCCAGTGCTGACCTCTCTCTCCAGCTGCTTCTGTGTCCTGCAGTTTATGAAGCTTCCTCGGGAACTCCTCAAGCCAGGGTCCGGGCCGGCCGATCCGCAGCTCCTCCCCCAACAATTTAGTGAATTTGCTTGTTATTATGACGGTTGTTGACATAGTTTTATCTTTTTGTTTCAATAAAATATGTGCTGTTAAAATGGGATTATTTCTCTTTTTTTGAGTGAAATGAGCAAAATTAAAAATAATTAACAAAATTAAGGCTGTGTGACATGACTTTTGAATCATTGCCAATTAACAGTCAAAGTCACATTTCTTCCTCCAATGTCTTCGATCAAACCACGTGCTTTTGGATTGCAGATCTCCATTAAAAAGAACCAAGCAGCTCATTGACTTTTAAAAATGACACAATATTGATCGCGACTGACCGTTGCACAGCCTTAAAATGTAAAGTATGAAAGTTTAAACATTAACATTAACAGTTTGCCTCATTTCAAATTATTTTTTGGGGGAACTAAATCAAACTAGAGCACAACATTACCATATATACCACTGATGTTATTTAAAAAAGTTTTATTCCTACATTTGTACACATTATTTACAGGGTGTTCCAGCTCACAAACGTCACCAGACAAAGGCAGCCCGCTCGCGCAGCATTCGGACCCCAAAGCGCCTCCACTCAGCCTGGTGGATCCACATCTCCTGAGTCGTGTCCAGACAGGCCAGCACTGCCCCGCCTTTCCACGAGATCAGACGAGGGTCCATGTCCTGCAGGCACAAGAGTTTCAATGGCCACAACACCATCACCACATGAGAATCACACTAAATACTACTCCAAAGGCCTGTCGCTAGAACCAGACGTGTAGAGAGCCGCAGCGCGTACTTAAAAGAGTATTGTTACTTCTAAATAATATTACTTGAGTAGAAGTATATTGGTGCCGTCATTGCCTCGGCCAAGTCCAGAGAAGACCCGGAGTGTCTCAAAAGGGAAGTTCAGGAAATGTGCAACCCACAACTCAACAAAACAATGGAAGTGCACAAGTTTCACACACGAAATAAAAAACAAGGTGAGACAATCGAGTCGTTCATCAGTGATCTGAAAATAAAGGCCGTGGCTGCAGAGCCGCGGCGCGGTCAAATGGCCCAGCAGTTTCAGGAACCGCGGCACTGCCATATAGCCTCATGGCTAACCCTAACCCTGACCCTGACCCCGACCCTGACCTTAACCCGGCGCGGTCTAAAAGGGCGCGGTCAAATAGCGCAGAAGTTTCAGGAGCCGCGGCACAGCCATATAGCCTCATGGCTAACCCTAACCTTAACCCTAACCCGGCGCGGTCAAATAGCCCAGCAGTTTCAGGAGCCGCGGCACAAAAAACCCATGCAGTTTCGGCCGCGCGCCGCGGCTCTGTAGACACTCCCGAAAATGAAAGCCAAAAGTTGTCACTTTGGAGAGCAAACAGATGAACTTGTTAAAAATCGTGTGTGGCCTTAACAATGGCAGTATCAGAAAGGCCCCGTTACGTGATAGTGACTTAACACTTGCAAAAGCTATGTCCATCTGCTGCGTTTATGAAGTGACGGAGGAGAATAGAAGCCTACAGGCAGTCACCTCCGTGGATGCACTACAACAAAGCTCCACTGGGGGGAGCCAAAGAGCAAGGTTTAGACAGAAACAAACAAGATACAAAGCTTATTTCAAACTAACAATTGCGGAGGCAGCCACCAAGCACAAAGAGACAAATGTCCAGCATTGGGCCAACAATGCCACAAATGCAAAAAAATGTATCACTACAAAAAGTGCTACAAATTCAAACCAGCGTTATGGAAAATAAATGATTTACAGAAGGCTACAGCAGGAAACATGTCCACAACTTGGATGTAGAGAAACCAGACTACACTGTCACGGATGACACTTTCTACGCTATGAAAATCGACACAGGTGCTAAATGCAATGTACAGGCATAAGACACTTACCAAACGCTTTCTGGACACAAAATTATAAAATGTGGCACAAACACCAACCTTGTCGCACATGGAGCAGAAAAAAAGAAGCTGCCGGTTTTGTCACACTGCCATGTCACTTTGATGGACAGCTACACATGCTACCTTTCTTCTTAGTAGAGCGTGATGTGCTACCACTGCTTGGACTTCGCTCATGTATGCGCCTCGGACTAGTCACAATGAGCTCTGCTGAACATGACTAACCTAAAGAAAGTGCATGTGAGGTCAAAATCAAACTAAACCCACAAAAGTGCAAGTGGACAACATGTTCACAAAAGAGGGTTTAAAGGCTGATCCGACAAAGACTGAAGCGATCTCAAATATGCCTGTCCCAGAAGATTCTCTCGCATAGTGAATTATCTCGGGAAGTTCATCCCAAACCTCAGCAGTAATGCTGCACTACTCAGACCACTCACTCATAAGGACACTGAATGGTGCTGGCTTCCACAACATCAACAAGATTTTGATAACCTCAAGTCATGTCTATCTCGTGCACCAGTCCTATCATACTATGATGTCAAAAAGCCAGTGACATTGACCTGCGATGCATCACGTTACGGACTGGGTGTAGCGTGTTTGCAAAATGAAAAACCTGTTGCATATGCATCTCAAACTCTCTCAACAGAAATCCGCTATGCACAGATTGAAAAAGAACTGCTTGCAGTCGTCTTGGCGTGCTCAAAGTTCAAAGAATACATTTATGAGAGCACACAGTCATTGAAACAGACCATCAGCCCCTGGTCACCATCTTGAAGAAGCCAATCCACACAGCTCCTGCTCGTTTGCAAAGGATGCCACTTCGGCCACAAGCTAATGACATCACTCTAGTCAAACACAAAAAGGGCAAACACATGTCAAGAACTCCAACCAATACTGGCTCCCAGACGCTAAGTCCAGACAAAACATTTGAAGTGATGTCTGTCAGTTTCATTTCTACAGCCATTCTAGAGCTCAGGGCACACACAGCTAGAGACAAACTTCTTCAAACTCTCAGCGCTGTGATTCAGAACGAACGGTCCATCAAGGAACGCCAGGTACCTCTTTCTGTCCCACCATTCTTTCTCTACAGAGATGAGTTGGTAGTGGAGGATGGCATTGTAGTGAAAAGCCACAGACACACTGTGCATGATTTGGATGTACTCAAGCTGTAGAGGTCACCCCGGTCTTGACTCAACAAAGTGCAGGGCCAGAAGCAGTGTTTTGGCCAACTATGAACAAGGACGTTACAAAAGAGCTGCCTCATATATGTGACACGCTCAGGTCGAATTTATAAGCCAAATCCAAAGTACAAGGACTAAATGTTTATGTGTAAAAAAACCCCCAAAAGAACAAGGAATGTAAGGAAAGTGACAATGTATATTTCCACGCCTAGAATTAATGTTTTTGTGCCAATTTCAAAATGCACACACAGGACTCTTGAATGTATTTTTTTTGTTGCGTCTTGAAGCCCATTTAAGCCATTTTTACTTGTTAACAGTGTGCATGCTCTACCTTATGGTACGCGCATGGAGTACAACTCTGCTGTTGTAAAGCTGTAACTACAGTGTGTGATTAAACACAAGCTAAACCTGGACAAAGACTCCACACTCATTTCAACATCAAGTCAAAATAATGAAGAGTAATGTTGTGGCCAGAGGAACTGGTCCAGCCAGAGTCATTTTGGAAACACAAGATGGCAAAAGTGGTCCAAAAGCAATAGCTGTTTCTGAGATATTTGACCATATCCTGTGAGGATTCCAGAAACAAAGACCAAAGGATTTTGTCAGAGAAAATGCAACAATACTTGATACTATGGAGTGTTTTTTTTATGTACAGATTTACAGGCACTAAGGTTGTCAAAAGAAATATATACCAAGAAACTGTTTGATACTAAAACTAGCATCAAAACTTAACACATAAGAAAATCCACATAACTATGACCTTAGTTTCGAAATAGAAACAGTTACATCTCTAAGTCTAACTCTGCATACAGTGGCTCTTGTAGAACAGAACAGACTTGTGCACCTTGGGTCTGGTGATGACGTCCACAGAGTCCAGCAAGCGTCTGAAGGAGGGGGGCATTTTGTTGATGATCCGGTGCAGCAGAAACTCCTGAGCTCCTCGGAACATGAGGCCCCCGCCCACCACCAGGATGGAGCTGTACATCTTACGCTTGGTCTCGTCTGACGCTGGAAAACAAGCGCCCGCACGTGTAAGAGCCTTGTAGGAGATATAGGGACTAACTAACTATTAATTCTGCTAATAGTTACTACTACTACTGCTCTGGGACTGTGCTGTTGGACTACATGCAGGGCTGGTTACCACGTGACCCTCCCAAGCGAGGCACCCGGGCAGTGTCTTTTGGAAGAGAAGGGGCAGGTACTATTAAGATGCTGTGGGAAAAGCAGCAAACTCCTAAACATAAAATGGCTAAGACTGCAGTGTGTGAGAGGGGGACAGGGGTCCATGGGGGGGGGAAGATGTGACTGAGCAATGGGGTCATTTTTGTACACACGTCTACAATTGTTAAAGGTTTAAGCTTGTACTTCTTACTTTTAAGATATAGAAGCTATAACCAGTAAGCTTTGTTATTTCCTGTCCTAAATGCAGTCATGTCTGTCCCGCCTCGCAGCAGCAGCTTTTGAGTTTGAGTTCTTTTCCCGATTTGTGCGAGCGTTCATGTCCATTTTTCCACCCGTAAAAACATTTTCCAGATCACATGAACGCAGTTTATTTCATCCCCATTGACGTTAGTCATGTTTTGAAAAAAACGCAATTAAAATATTACTGTAAACAAACGCATATTACTGTAATATTACTGTAAACAAACGCATATACAAAATGCCCTTCGAATCCCAACTCCGACATTTGCTGCATGTCCTTCTTTCTTTCTCAGTCCATCTACTGTCTAATAAAGCCTACAGCCAAAAAAAAAAATAAAAAAAAAAAAAGTTTTCTTCTTCTTCTTTTTTTTTTTTATTGCCCGACATTTGTTGCGTTGCTATTTCATGTTTTACTGCTTATTGATTTTACATGTATGAAGAAGTAACACACCATATTTTCAGCCCTGATTCCGTTGTTGTTGCTCCGAGACACTTCAAATGAGGCTCAAAGCCGTGATGCTCTGCTGCTCAGGGAAGAACAGTTAAGCACTGAGCGGTGAGGGGCAGCGCCTGTGTGTGAAGTGTGTGTGAAGCCTGTGTGTAAAGCGTGTGTGAAGCGTGTGTGAAGCGTGTGTGAAGCGTGTGTGTGAAGCGTGTGTGTGAAGCGTGTGTGTGAAGCGTGTTTGTGAAGCGTGTGTGTGAAGCGTGTGTGTGAAGCGTGTGTGTGAAGCATGTGTGTGAAGCGTGTGTGAAGCGTGTGTGAAGCATGTGTGAAGCATGTGTGAAGCATGTGTGTGAAGCATGTGTGAAGCGTGTGTGTGAAGCGTGTGTGTGAAGCGTGTGTGTGAAGCGTGTGTGTGAAGCATGTGTTTGAAGCATGTATGTGAAGCGTGTGTGAAGCATGTGTGTGAAGCATGTGTGAAGCGTGTGTGTGAAGCGTGTGTGTGAAGCATGTGTGTGAAGCGTGTGTGTGAAGCATGTGTGAAGCGTGTGTGTGAAGCGTGTGTGTGAAGCATGTGTGTGAAGCATGTGTGAAGCGTGTGTGTGAAGCATGTGTGTGAAGCATGTGTGTGAAGCGTGTGTGTGAAGCGTGTGTGTGAAGCATGTGTGAAGCATGTGTGTGAAGCATGTGTGAAGCGTGTGTGAAGCGTGTGTGAAGCGTGTGTGAAGCGTGTGTGAAGCGTGTGTGAAGCGTGTGTGTGAAGCATGTGTGAAGCATGTGTGTGAAGCATGTGTGAAGCGTGTGTGAAGCGTGTGTGAAGCATGTGTGTGAAGCATGTGTGAAGCGTGTGTGAAGCGTGTGTGTGAAGCATGTGTGAAGCGTGTGTGTGAAGCGTGTGTGTGAAGCATGTGTGTGAAGCATGTGTGAAGCGTGTGTGAAGCGTGTGTGTGAAGCATGTGTGAAGCGTGTGTGTGAAGCGTGTGTGTGAAGCATGTGTGTGAAGCGTGTGTGTGAAGCATGTGTGAAGCGTGTGTGTGAAGCGTGTGTGAAGCGTGTGTGTGAAGCATGTGTGTGAAGCATGTGTGTGAAGCATGTGTGTGAAGCATGTGTGAAGCGTGTGTGTGAAGCATGTGTGTGAAGCATGTGTGTGAAGCATGTGTGTGAAGCGTGTGTGTGAAGCATGTGTGAAGCATGTGTGAAGCGTGTGTGAAGCGTGTGTGAAGCGTGTGTGAAGCGTGTGTGAAGCGTGTGTGAAGCGTGTGTGAAGCGTGTGTGCTGCTCTCACCACAGCAGTCGATGCTGTGCAGAATGGCCTTGTCCAGTCCCAGGGCTTTGCTCTCAAACTGGTTTAAGATGGCCGTCTTCCTGGAGAGGTGAGCGGACAGGGGCTCGTCCATGTCGGCGCTCCCCAGCAGAGCCTCTCCCTGTGTGGAGCCCATGTCCAGCTCGCCTTGGGCCCCTGCTGAAACCCCACCCCCTGCTCCACAGGCTCTGGGCAGCTCGGACATGTCAGCACTGCCTCCTGGAGCGCTCATGTCGCCTTCCGCTCCTCCAGCCCGAGAGAGGGACTTTCGGTCTGCTGACGATTTGGAGGACTGTAAAATGACACCAAAACTTATTAGAGATGAATTATGTTATTCTTAGATTCTTCATATTGAACTGTAAGAGGATCATCATTTTACATTGTGTTCATTACAAACCACAAAACTGTCCTGACTCTGGGCACCAGCAGGAGGCCGGTCCATGTTTAGTCCTGACTCTGGGCACCAGCAGGAGGCCGGTCCATGTTTTGTCCTGACTCTGGCACCAGCAGGAGGCCGGTCCATGTTTAGTCCTGACTCTGGCACCAGCAGGAGGCCGGTCCATGTTTAGTCCTGACTCTGGCACCAGCAGGAGGCCGGTCCATGTTTAGTCCTGACTCTGGGCACCAGCAGGAGGCCGGTGCACAGTTAAACAGTGGGAGAAGGGACTCAGGATCTAGACCAGGGGTGGGCAAACTTTTTGACTCGAGGGCGTGTGTGTGTGTGGGTTTTAAAATTTGACCGGGGGGCCGGGCCAGGAAAATATGGTGTGTTTGTGTGAACTAATTACTATAAATTACACCCAAGATTTGACCTGTAACTTGTAACAAAGCAAACAAATGCAAGGCTCAATATACAAATTGTCCGCTTTAGTCCTGCTTTAGACCTGCTTTAGAAGAAATCACAGCTGTCTCTAGTGTCCCCTCTGTCCTTGATGACTCTGTGTGAGCTGATTTACCTGTGTCTTCACATCTGGATCATCTGCTCCTGAGCGCGTACTCGTTGAGTGAGTGTTACTGTGACATGAGATATTTACACAGAAATTGGTCCAGATAATGATGCACATGTGTATTTGACTCATGAGTCAGGTCTGGCCAAAAAAGTTTAATTTACACAATAGTGACACTATTGAATGCGCCCGCGGTCTGCTGCGCTGCGGGACTAATAAGACTAATTTCTCAGTGAATATGATTCTGATTGTAATAAAACACACAGCGTTTTGAAACTAAAACTATAGAGAACACAACGTGTCCCCTGGACAGTGCTTCTACTGTCCACAAGAGTCTTCTACAGTGTGTCAAACTCTGGCACTTCCTGCTTGATTGCCCCCGGTGGCCGTTTATGGTGAATTTTATTTTCTTGGATGTTCTTGTGTGCGCGCACTATGTGCGAGCAGTGCGCAATTGCGCAGGCGCAGTTTAGAGGGAACAGTGCCATCTCTTGGGGAAATGTGGGCATTACAGGCGAAAGGTAAAATAAACGGCCAGCCACAGTATCGTGAATTTGAATCCCAACTCCGACATTTGCTGCATGTCCTTCATTCTTTCTCATTCCATCTACTGTCTAATAAAGCCTACAAAGTCTAATAAACAGTTTTCTTCTTTTTTTTTTTAAATTATATTTTAATATTACTTGGACAAGCTTGGCGGGCCGGATTGAAAGGCCCAACGGGCCGGATGTGGCCCGCGGGCCGTAGTTTGCCCACCCCTGATCTAGACAAAGTTCTGTGCGGTCAGCGTGTGTGATCAGGGTTTGCACATGTGCAGGTTGTTTAGTTAGAGCAGATGCAGATGCAGATCATGCGTTCTAAAAAGGTGATAAAAGACGAACACTATCAACTGCATATTTTGTGAATGACACTATGCTTCACCTAGTAGTGGGAGGAGTCAGCACCAGCCGACCAATTAGAGGATTAGAAAAGGTATCAGACTAGTGAATGAGAAGCCTGGTTACCTGGTCCTGCTTGCTCTGAGTGGTCAGGAGGTAGTGCTCGTCATAAGGATCCTCGGCGTCTCCCTGGGAGCGGTGCTGCAGTGATGTCATCTTCTGACCCACAATCCCAAAGGTGCTCGGGTAGAACAGACCCATGGGTGCCTGACAAACAAAATGTCACACATATATTCAATATTTACATCATCATTCATTGTTAGAATCTGTGTTTGAGCCCTGTAGCACTGCAGTAGCACTGGGCAGCTAACGCTCACATACTGGAAACAGAAGAACAAGCAACTACTTTCATTTGTGACAGGGACATTAACTTCTTATCTGAAAACCAAACTGAATTGTTCAGTGGTTCCTGCAGGACTCTACGTAGTTTTCATTATAGGATGACTTTAGAAGTGAGCATTCCGTTATGCTGCTCCCACAGCTTGGAACAAGTGTGAGAATCCTATGAACAGCATCTGTGCTTTTCAGTAGTTCAGGATTAATCTCTTAAAATATGTTTTTATTTAGTGCAAAGGTGTAAATGTTTTTATGGCGTGTGCAGCAGTTTGCCCTGGAAAAAGAGATTTTGGTCTCAATTGTTAATTTCTCTGATTAAATAAAAAGGTTAGCAAAGAAATATAAGGCAGGTGTTGATGGTTTGTGTTGATGGTTTGTGTTGATGGTTTGTGTTGATGGTCAGCTGCACCTGGAGCTTCTCGTCTCCTAGGCGGATCTGGTACAGCAGAGCCTGGGCCTCAGGAAAGCGGGTCTGAAACTCATGATCCATCAGGCCACATATGTCCTGCACAGAGGGGCAGTAACGGTCAGAACAGCAGAGAGTAGTGTTTCTACTTTACTTTAAGAATACATGTTCACTCTTTCTATTGGTTTATGAATGATGAGAAATTAAGACCATTGTCATAGCAATCAACAATTTAAAAATAATATATATTTAGAATGAGAAAAAGTCCTCAAAATGTGGCATAAAACTGAAAACTGAAACCCATGGACACAGCCCACGTCTGGCTGTGGCTCTTGTTTACAGTATGGTCGCCAGGCAACGGCTGTGGAATCACTTGTACCTACATCACATCTGCTGCTCATGTCCAGCAAGGAAGTAACGTTCTAAACTTTGTGTGTGTGTAAGTTTGTGTGTGTGTGTGTAAGTTTGTGTGTGTGTGTAAGTTTGTGTGTGTGTGTAAGTTTGTGTGTGTGTGTAAGTTTGTGTGTGTGTGTGCGTGTGCGTGTGTGCGTGTGTGCGTGTGTGTGCCTAAGTTTGTGTGCGTGTGTGTGTGTGTGTGTGAGCGTGTAAGTTTGTGTGCGTGTGTAAGTTTGTGTGTGTAAGTGTGTGTGTGTGTAAGTTTGTGTGTGTGTGTGTAAGTTTGTGTGTGTGTGTGTAAGTTTGCGTGTGTGTGTGTAAGTTTGCGTGTGTGTGTGTAAGTTTGCGTGTGTGTGTGTAAGTTTGCGTGTGTGTAAGTTTGCGTGTGTGTAAGTTTGCGTGTGTGTACGTTTGCGTGTATGTAAGTTTGCGTGTGTGTAAGTTTGCGTGTGTGTAAGTTTGTGTGTAAGTGTATGTCCATATGTGTGTGTAAGTTTGCGTGTGTAAGTTTGCGTGTGTGTGTGTGTAAGTTTGCGTGTGTGTAAGTTTGCGTGTGTGTAAGTTTGCGTGTGTTTAAGTTTGCGTGTGTGTATAAGTGTATGTATATGTGTGTGTGAGACCTGGTCCAGGTGGCAGAAGGTCTCCTTGAGCTGCTGCAGGAGCACACAGTCCAGTCTGCTGCTGAGCTGACAGTCCCTGTAGGGGAAGCCCGCTCTCTGCAGGAGCCACAGCAGGGTCCGAGTCACATCTGAGCCGCCGTACGACAGGCACAACCTGCAGCACAGGGACAGGGTCAAGCACTCTGCTCTGTGTGTCATTTCCTCTGTCATCAGGGGCTCGGGAAGTGTCACACTTCAGCTTATCATCATTACGATCACAATCACTATCATCATCACGATCATCATCACTATCACGATCATCATCACTATCACGATCATCATCACTATCACTATCATGATCACTATCACGATCACGATCACTATCACGATCACGATCACTATCAAATCAAATCAAATCAAATCAATTTATTTTTGTAAGGCCCAAAATCACAACAACAGTTGCCTCTGAGGGCCACAGGGAGAAATGAATCAACAATGTCTGTGGTGGCGATGGAGTCAGACAATGTCTGTGGTGGCGAGGGACGATGTCCCAGGGTCCTCTGTCCTTAGACTCTCCTTCTCGGCCAGGAAAAACTACAAAAAAAACCTCTTTGGGAAAAAAGCGTAGAAACCTGGAGGAGTTCCAGTGAAGGAGAGATCCGACTCTCACAGACGGACAGACGGACACGAGGAGACTGGAGCTGGACCCACTCTTCAGGCAGATGAGGGACCGACTGAGGCGAACTGGACCCACTCTTCAGGCAGATGAGGGACCGTCGGAGTCGAGCAGGACCCACTCTTCAGGCAGATGAGGGACCGTCGGAGGCGAACTGGACCCACTCCTCAGGCAGATGAGGGACCGTGGGAGGCGAGCTGGACCCACTCTTCAGGTAGATGAGGCACCGTCGGAGGCGAGCTGGACCCACTCTTCAGGCAGATGAGGGACCGACTGAGGCGAACTGGAGCCACTCTTCAGGCAGATGAGGGACCGTCCACATGGGGCAGGGACCACTTCACCTATCACGATCATCATCACTAGGGCTGGGTATTGCCGAGACCCTTGCGATACGATACGTATCCCGATACAGGGGTCACGATACAATACGTATCCCGATGCTTGTATATTCCGATACAATTCCCTCATTACGATACGTATCCCGATACATTTTTGAAAAAAGGGTCTTAAAAATGTACCAAATGGGTAATGTTTTTACTCTGAATAAGAAAATGTATGAAATTTCATGTTTATTCACAAAGCACTTATTTATAAATCCATTCTGCTCTAATAATTTGGACCACCTCCGCTCCACCGTGAGTTCAGCCATGGACCCGCTGCAGTTTGCATATCGGCCTGGCATCGGAGTGGAGGACGCCGTCATCTCCCTGCTGCACCGCTCTCTCTCTCACCTGGAAAAACCTGGCAGCTCTGTGAGGATTCTGTTCTTCGATCTTTCCAGCGCCTTCAATACCATCCAGCCGCTGCTCCTGAGGGACAAGCTGGAGACTGCTGGTGTCCAGGATCCACTCTGACCTGGCAGAGTGGATCCTGGACTACCTCACGGACTCGGTGCAGGAGGTGGGGGACAGGAGGGTCCTGGCTAGATTCACATCTATGCTGGACCATGAGTGTCACCCCCTGCAGGACACTCTGTCCGTTCTGGAGAGCAGCTTCAGTGAGAGACTGATCCACCCTCGCTGTGTGAAGGAAAGGTTTCGTAGGTCTTTCCTTCCTGCTGCTGTCAGACTTTATAACAAACACTGTTAGTACTGAACACTCGCAATACTGACCTAACCATGTGCAATTCTGTCATATGTGCAATTGCTGTTGGAATTCATGTGCAATCTATGTGCTGTCGTGACACATATTCATGTGCAATTACTGTCGTGATCACATGCAATGGTATTTATGTATTTATTTATTTGTCTATGGGAGTTTTTATTTATTTGTAAGAGATCTTCTACTGAAAGTGTTTTTTCAGACTTCCTATAAGTGATCTGTTCTTCTGTGTCTGCCTCTGTATCTACCTGCGTTGCACCAATGAAATTTCCCCATGTGGGACAATAAAGGAATATCTTATCTTATCTTATCTTATAACTTCATACATCCAACCAACTGATCCAAATAGAAATATAAGGAACACATTCTAGTAAAGTATTGCATGTTTCTTGCCAAACAATTGGCCTGGTCTGAACATGCTGCAGCAGCATCTTCTGCACAGATCAGCTTCTGATCAGGTCCACAGCTCCTTCTCGAGAGAGGAGCGCAGCACAAACAGCAGATCAAAAGTACTATTTCACCTCGTTTATAGCCTACGGGCCACAAAAATCTTAATTTAAAAAAAAAAAGAAAAGAAAATTAAATAAAAAAAATATCGATACTTTAACTCAGTATCGATACGCATATCGATACGGAGTCCGTGACAATATATCGCCGTATCAATATTTTGAACACAGCCCTAATCACTATCATCATCACAATCACAATCACTATCATCATCACTATCATCATCACTATCATCATCACTATCATCATCACTATCATCATCACTATAATGATTATCATTATCATTATTAATAAACACGTCTCATAACGGCCCCTCTCGATGAGCTTGGATTCCCACCTGGAGTTGCGATGTGACACTCCGTCCTCCACACAGCACAGGCTGGTCTTCTGGTCGCCCACGTCCACCACACAGGCACTGCTCAGCCCACTGCCGAACGTGGCACACACAGACTCCTGGTGCACCAGGATCCCTGTGGGGCCGGAGTATGTTATACAGTTATACATGCAATACAAATACATGTAATACATGCAATACATGTTATACAGTTATACATGGGACAGGCAGCTGGAGACAGTAATACACAAGACGGCATCATCTATTCACTGTTGTAACAAACAATCACTTTTGAAACCAAACAATGTCTGTGTGTACTCTCCGGGTACAGTCCGTTAAATTTGATGTTAATCCTTTCAACAAATGATTCATCAAAAAAAACGAGTCAACAGTTTAGAGAGTTTTAAATTGTGACAAACAAATCATCACAAAGACTGCAATTATTTAGAGCCGAAATAATGAATAAGTAAGACAAAATGCCTCGCACGCACTCACGCACTCACGCGCACGCACTCACGCACTCACGCGCACGCGCACGCGCACGCGCACGCGCACGCGCACGCGCACGCGCACGCGCACACGCACACGCACACGCACACGCACACGCACACGCACACGCACACGCACACGCACACGCACACGCACACGCACACGCACACGCACACGCACACGCACACGCACACGCACACACACACACACACACACACACACACACACACACACACACACACACACACACACACACACACACACACACACACACACACACACACACACACTAAGGATAATAATAATACAAAAGTTGAAATAACTAAACAGAAAGTCTCAAATGGGCTTTTTCCCAGGAGGATGTGGATAAATGGCAGATTTGGTTGCAGTTGTGCACTGAATGTTCCAGTGGCTTATCGTAGTTTCATATGAAGCAAAAGCCTGTTTTTACAGTCTCTTACGTGTTTGTAATAACCACATTTTTACCGAGCAGAGAAGTACTGAGTGAGACTGAAACCTCAATAAACCACTGATCTGAACATATGATAGAAGACTGGAAAAGTCACACAGGAAACTAATAATCTCCTGTGAAGCAGGTTTATATCATCTAATGAGCTCACTTCAGAAGCCCTTTAGATCGAGGAGACCAAAACTCTTTCGCGGACAAACCTCTGCATAAAAACTACTTCTAGCCTGCCCGTTCCATCTTGTCAACCGTGATGCCACTGAGAAAAACAATGCTAAATGCAGTTAAAATGTTAAAGTTTATGTGAAATATCTACATTTTATTTTGTTTTAGAGATGGTCATCTGTTCTTTTGTTATCAACAAATGAACAATATTTTGAGACAAAACTCTAGATAACGTGATCTCCACGCTGTAAAGTCCACACGGCTTGACCTATGTAGGCACCTATGTGCACCATTCATTAGTTTAACATGAACGTGCTCAAGGCCTTATACAACAGGTGCTGTGTGGCCCCAAACGTCACTATGGCGACCACAAAAGAAATACTGCATCTCTTTGGAGTTAATCGAGTTGTGCGGATCATTTTTTTTCTTTATTGTGTCTAATGAGCATAAGATTTGAAGTACATCCTTATGACGGACACTTCTGTCACACACTGACATTACAGACTCTATACCTGAGAAGGCCATGTTGAGCAGCAGCATGTTGACCACTTCTTTAACGTGCTGTCGGTTGTAGATGTCAGGGACCAGCAGGATGCATCTGTAATACTGAGCACAATACAAGAACGTGTTCATGCTGCATTCATGTCAACTCGGAAATATCTACACAATCGTCCGACTCAGAGTGTCAATACAGCTGGTGAAAGACACATACGACTTAACCTTGAGCATCTTTGCTGATTCTGTGGAAAGATGTGTATAAATACTTTTAAAAGAGTTTTACTGGAAAATATAAGAGAATCATCTGAGAACATTCCTTAATCAGCACTTTGCAAACAGAAAACACCACATCACCTATTTCATTCCTCCTGACCGCCAGAGGACGGTGCTTAGCACCTGGATATCTACCTGTGCGCAGCACACAGGTCGAGATTAATACCAACAAAGTCACGTGGTGGACGTGACATGGGTGACGTCAGAACCAGCCCATATATATACCTGACGCACCCAGCGCTCTTTTCTTTCTACATTTCTCGCATCAGCGATAGGTCGAAGTTCCTTCTTGGAATATTGCTTTGGATCATATGCTTGGCGGCCAGCTTTTCTCAGCTAATTATCCGACAGTCTGCGGACTTTGATACATTAGCGCATCTATTCAGAACCTGCTAGGCTAGTACACTAGTGACGAGTGTTTTTCGCTCCTGCGGCACCGCCATTTCGTGAGTGTTTTTTTCTTTTAACGCCGCGTGTGAGCTCGTGATAACCTGCGCCCCGTGAGCGACTCCGCTCCTGTGGCTTGACCGTTTATTAGTTTGTCTTGTTGCTAGCTATACTTCGGTTGTATTGTATTTTTTACACCTGCGTGACCCGGTGCCTCCTGAGTGTTTTTTCGCTCCAACGGCACCGTGGTTACTGAATATTCTCAATCTCAACCGTTGTTCCGTGAGTGCTCTCCGCTCCTGTGACACCGCAAGTCTGGGACTCGTGAGTGTTTCTCCCGCTTACTAGCCCGTTGATACTGCCTCAGTTTGTGGCGTGCGTGTTCACCCGCGCCTTCTAATTAAACGCGGTACATGAGCCAGTGACTTGTGAGTGTTATTCGCTCCGGAAAGCTCACAACATGATGTCATCCTTGTTGCATGGTTGCAGTTGCTTGGCTCCTCTAAGACCAGAAGATGGCCATTCCCTATGTCCACATTGTCTGGGGATTGGACATCTGAAACAGGCTCTCACAGAAGATGCCCGTTTCAATTGTATCTCCATTCCATTCCACTGGCAGACAGGACCGCTAGATTGGCAGCGGTTGAGAGTACTATGCCCAAACTGACTCTTGCCTCTAGTCCTGTTAAGGACCATAAACGCCGCAAGCGTCCCCGCATGGAGGCCCCTGAGGCCAAGAGAAGTCATCCTGATCAGGCGTTGTCTGCCAAAGTGGACACTTTGGCTTCTGATTCTGAATTTGCTCAGATTAAGTCTTTGCTCCTCAGTCTAAAACCTAGTGGTCCTCCCACTGTGCCTAGCCCCATTCTGGATGATGAGGAAGACCAGACAGACTCCAGTGCTGATCATCCTCAGGAGGACGCTATATCCATTGCTGCTTCAGATACTTTGTCCAGAGCAGATGGTACAGTTTTTCTGGGGGATCGGGTAGAAGGCTGTCACTCTCCTAACCCCTCTGTTGTGAGCTCCCGCTCCTCAGACCTGGAGCCCTTGGAGACAGAGCCTGAGTTTTCCTCTGTTCACGAGTGATGCTTCACTTCAGGCGTTTGCTAACATGTCGAGAGAGCTTGGAAGGCTGATGTCCATTCTGACCATTGCTAGACGCCAGGTGTGGCTAGCCCAGTCCCCCCTGTCAGTCTTGCAGGGGTACTCTTCGCACTTTACCTGTTGTGCCAGGTCATGTGTTTGGACCCGCTGCCCAGCAGACCTTGGAGCGGGCTGTTGAGGCAAATAAATCTCGCAGACACTTTGCTGAACTGCATCGTGAACCCAGACCCCAGCCCAGAGGTGCCAGCTCTTTTCGCCCAGCGACAAGAGTCTCAACTTTACCAGGATCTGGACGTGTTTTTGATGGCCACGGTCAGGCCAGTCGACTCTCTCTCCAGCCCACGTTTCGGCCACCAAGGGGCAGGGCCACAAGAAATGACCGCCAGGTTCGCCGGGACCGCCCCCCCCCAGGCCTCAAGGCGGCCACAACAGTAGAGTTTGACACTCTACATCTGGCCCCCAGTAGTTTTTTCCGAAAGCCGCTGCGGTCGTTGGGAGGCCTTAGTTACAGACCCGTGGGTGATTTCAACCCTGTTCGAGGGCTACAAAATTCAGTTCAGACGGCGTCCCCCAAAGTTCGAGGGGGTAAAAAGAACCGTTGTTTCCGACCCAGTGAGGTCCATGGCCCTCCGACAGGAGATTCAGGAGCTTTTGCGGAAAGGTGCCATAGAAGTTGTTCAGAGTTCAGAACAGTTAAAGGGGTTCTATTCAATTTATTTTCTAGTTCCAAAAAAGGATGGAGGTTTTTCGTCCGATTCTCGATCTCAGGCGCCTAAATCATTATGTCAAGGTGCTACGTTTTCACATGCTCCGTACCACGGATGTCCTGCAGTCGGTCAGGGAAGGGGATTGGTTCACAAGTGTCGACTTAAAGAACGCTTATTTCCATGTACCTGTGGCACCACACCACAGAACGTTTCTTCGCTTTGCTTTCGAAGATCAAGCGTACCAGTTCAGAGTGCTCCCCTTCGGGCTCTCTCTGGCGCCCCGTACATTCACCAGGTGTGTGGCGGCAGTTCTTGCGCAGTTCTCGGTTTCGACTATTAAGGTTTATGTTGCGGCCATTTCAGCCTGCAATTCCTTGATTGATGGTCGTTCAGTGGGGTCGCATTCCTTAGTATGCCGGTTTTTAAAAGGGTGCCCTTCGCCTGCGGCCTCCAAGGCTTACTCGAGTGCCTTCTTGGGATCTTCCATTAGTCCCAAAAGGATTGTGTTCACCACCGTTTGAACCATTGGATGTGGCGGCTCCTCATCCAGTGGCTCCAGTGGTGTTGTCCGCTTCTGCAATCGGCAACTAATCCTGGTAAGAGCAGACTCTTCGTGACGTTGTTGGTATGAGTCATCCAGGTGCTAAGCACCGTCCTCTGGCGGTCAGGAGGAATTAAATAGGACCAGAGTTACGCATGGAACAAAGGTTCTATGAATTCCGGATGACCGCCAGAGATTCCTGTCTGTTCCTGTTTTTGCGAGTGCATTTAGAAAGAAAAGAGCGCTGGGTGCGTCAGGTATATATATATGGGCTGGTTCTGACGTCACCCATGTTACGTCCACCACGTGACTTTGTTGGTATTAATCTCGACCTGTGTGCTGCGCACATGTAGATATCCAGGTGCTAAGCACCGTCCTCTGGCGGTCATCCGGAATTCATAGAACCTTAGTTACATACGCAACTCTCGATTTAAGACAGTTTCTTTTTTTAATTCATATTTTATTTGTAAAGGAGAACCATCAGTGTGTAATGTTAAATCATTTGCTCTCAGTTTGTATCCTCCAGTCTCAAATGGAGTGTGTCCCTGTGACACTTCCACACGAGTTTCCCACCCAGCGTTTCCAAGGTCGAGATCACACAAATGATGAGAACTTAAGTAAAAGTTCATGTCATCCTTTATTGAGTGATTCAGTAATGTGTTGATGTACCCGTTTAAAAATGTTTAGAGTAAAACATTTAGAAAGATTTTGAGAACTTTTGAAGTGTCAAAAGTCTGCATCTGGATAAAACAAATTGCTGTTTTTTGTTCAACAGAAACAATTGAATCAATTTCCTGAGGTTTAGCTGGATGAATATTTTGATATCCTGTTCATATTTATTTGATTTTGAAGTTGCTCAATTTTGCCCATTAGATAATTAAAGGCAAGGCAAGGCAAGGCAAGTTTATTTGTAGAGCACATTTCATGCACAAAGCAATTCAAAGTGCTTCACAGCGGGAAAAATGCATTCAAATCACAAAGAAATTACAGAAACAGAAATACAATAAAATTAACTAAATTAAAAATTATCAATCCAACTGATTTTCTAAACTAATAAAATCACAAACAAAAGAGAAGAGTGCAAAGAAAAATCCTTTCAGTCATATGCGCAGCTAAACAAAACTGTTTTTAGCTTAGATTTGAACATTGTCAGAGTAGAAGCCTGTCTCACATCTTCAGGAAGACTGTTCCAGATTTTAGCTGCATAAAACTGAAACGCAGATTCCCCATGTTTTGTCCTGACTCTGGCACCAGCAGGAGGCCGGTCCCTGAGGTCCTCAGAGTCCGAGATGGTTCATATGGCACTAACATATCCAAGATGTACTTTGGTGCTAGGCCATGGAGAGACTTGTACACAAGCAGAGCTGCTTTAAAGTCTATTCTCTGAGCCACAGGGAGCCAGTGCAGAGACCTGAGAACAGGACTAATGTGATCATACTTCCTGGTTCTAGTCAGGACCCGAGCAGCAGCGTTCTGGATGTACTGCAGCTGTTTTACAACTCGTTTGGAGAGACCAGTGAGCAGGCCGTTACAGTAGTCTAATCTACTGGAGACAAACGCATGGATAAGTCTCTCTAAATCTGGTTTTGACACTATATTTTTGATTTTGGCAATGTTTTTTAGATGGTAAAAAGCTGCTGATGTTATTGATTTGACGTGGCTATTAAAGTTCAAGTCTGAGTCCATTATTACCCCCAGATTTCTAATTTGGTTTGTAGGTTTTAGAGCGAGACTCTGGAGGTGACCGCTAACACTTTCTCTTTGTTTCTGTGGGCCAAAAACGATTATTTCAGTCTTGTCTGAAAGGTGGTATGGACGATTTTTTTCAGCAAATTTTTCATCATATTTCCTCGTGGCGTGGATAAATCATTTGTCCTGCCACGTATCAATCATAAAACGCACCTACCGCTCACCTGCAGCCGCGTGCGGTTCGTGCCCACGTTTCCGCGTGCCTAAGTGCATGGATCTATCATAATACAGTTCCCTCAGTGTACGGGGCAAAATGAAGACGGAGAAAGACAGTTCGAGCTGACGCAGAAGTGGACAGAAATCTACGGGAGACGAGCGATGCGCTCCGTTGCGCTAATATAAACAAACGCACTATTTTGTGTGTGTTGTATCAGTCCGCACGGGGGAGTGCGCATGCGCACTTCCGCCTGCGTTCTCAAATCGCCGAAAAATCGTCCATACCGCCTTTAACCTTCAATACTTTGGAACACTTCTTAAAACAGGGAGCTGAAACCCATGAGTAAATATGAATATGAAGTAAATCCAAAGTAAAGGTGGGACTTTTCCCTTTAGAAATGTAGATAATCATAGACTCATAATTCTCAAACTCTTACCTTGACAAGTCAAGAGAAAATAATAAAATGTATGTCTCGCTCGAGTAAATCCATTAGAGATTCTGTGCAGTTCTAAAGTGACTGTAATGTGTTGATACCTTCAGGTCTCTGAGTGGGATGTCCAGATGTTTGTGAATGGTGTGGCTCCAGATGGTCTGGAGGTCGGCCAGCACAGCGGACAGCGACCCCCCAGGGCCCGAGTGCACGTTGAGCTGTCCTCTGCGGATGGGCCAGTGCACGTTGTAACAGTCTAAGGGGTTCACATACAGGGCCTAGAGGACACACCAGCTAGACATGAGACGGGAATCGTTTTGTGGGTGTTTGAGGTGGGACAGGACGAGTCCATGATGACGAGTCCACAAAACAAGATCTTCATTTCATTTGACAATTTTAGCCTCACAATTCTATATATATATATATATATATATATATATATATATATATATATATATATATATATATATATATATATATATATATATATATATATATATATATATATATATATATATATATATATATATATATATATATATATATATATATATATATATATATATATATATATATATATATATATATATATATATATATATATATATATATATATATATGCTGTCATTGTAGCACTGCTTTTTGAAGCTTCAGCTTCTCCTGAGATTTAACACAATCGGTTTTCACACGCTGCACAATCTTATGTGGTCATTTTATCTTGTAAGATCTTCTTCGTACTATGATCCCAGTAGATACTGTTGCAGGAACCAGACCTACGCTGACAAAGACTGCAAAACATTTTTTTTTTTAAAGATCAAAAACTTACAATGTTATTGTAATGTAATAATTTAAAGTTTTGGCTTCTCAAACATTTTGTGGTGCACCCATAGGGGATAAAAAATAAATCCATGTCCCCTATGGCCTCCAGAAATTATTAATTATTATAATTTATAAAAATATAACTACAAAAATAGCATTTTTACTATAAAAAGGCACAAATTAATTTGGAATAAAAGTAATAATTAGACTTAAATGCAGATTGCAATTGTTTTGATTGGTTTGTGCTACAAACTGACAACAGAGACCACCTCCTCTCCCTGTGTCTCCTCTCAGCTGCACAAACCTCCTCCTCCTCTCCCCATGTCTCCTCTCAGCTGCACAGACCTCCTCCTTCTCTCCCTGTGTCTCCTCTCAGCTGCACAGACCTCCTCCTTCTCTCCCCGTGTCTCCTCTCAGCTGCACAGACCTCCTCCTTCTCTCCCTGTGTCTCCTCTCAGCTGCACATACCTCCTCCTCCTACTCTCCCTGTTTCCTCTCAGCTGCAGACCTCCTCCTCCTCTCCCTGTGTCTCCTCTCAGCTGCACAGACCACCTCCTCCTCCTCTCCCTGTGTCTCCTCTCAGCTGCACAGACCTCCTCCTCTCCCCGTGTCTCTTCTCAGCTGCACAGACCTCCTCCTCCTCTCCCCGTCTCCTCTCAGCTGCATAGACCTCCTCCTCCTCTCCCTGTGTCTCCTCTCAGCTGCACAGACCTCCTCCTCCTCTCCCTGTGTCTCCTCTCAGCTGCACAGACCTCCTCTTATCCCTGCGTCTCCTCTCAGCTGCACAGACCTCCTCTTATCCCTGTGTCTCCTCTCAGCTGCACAGACCTCCTCCTCTACTTTCAGTATGGTCAGCGGTGGCTGCTGGGGCTTGGCTCCTGAGCCCCTGCTGGAGATTTGGGGCCCTGTGGCTGTGGCTACAGGCAACACTCTGCTCCTGGTGCGCACAGCTCCTCTGACGGTGCTTCCTCAACTGGTTCATCTGTACTCATGTATCTTAGCACCTGGGTGCATGTGCGTGAGGGTTGTTCTGCTGTGGGGGGTGGGCTGTATGATTTTAAGTTGTAAATAAAGCGTAGAGAAAGTGTGCTTTGTTGCTTCACTATATGAGGAAATAGAACGGAACCCTTTGATCCGAGGGGCCCCTCACTGACCTCCTCTCCCACCAGGTATTGCGGCTGCTGGCCCGTGTTGGTCCACTTGACTCTGGAGCAGCTGTCCAGCACTGCAGGCCGGACCTGACAGTTGTACGCTCGCGCCTGAACGCACCACACACACAACAACACAATATTATCAAAACAACAACACACAATCACTTCATAAGGTGCAGTTTCACGTCAGCCGTTGACCTGTTCAGCGGACACGGGCGTCCTCCTCACGCCGTTGGACATCTTCTTGGACCAAATGGCCTGGTCCACCATTTTCAGTCCATTCAGCCTCTGCTCACTGCTCTCGGGCTTCTATCAAAAAGAACAAAGAAATCTAGGGCTGTCACAAAACCTTTATATTCCAATACCAGTAGTGGAAAGTACTGCACTATTTTCTGTTTTTTTTCAAGGTATCCGTACTTTACTTTAGTCAGTTTCACAGTGGATACTTTTTACTTTAGATTTACTACATTTGAGATCAGGTATTGATACTTTCTACTGCACTACATTTTTCAACTGGTCTGAAAAGTAGAACGAGGGCTCATTTCTCGACACGTTCATGGTAACGTTCTACCTAAAGGTTTGGAATTGGGACCTTTTCTGAGCAAACTAAATAAAATAAACATGCTCTTTATCAAAATGTGATACTTTCACTTTCTCAGTATTTCTTTTGATCCTGTATCTGTAACAAAATAGAGTACTTCTTTCAACGCTACGTTTTGCAGCAATAACATTTTGTTACTAATTTATACAAATCAATGAATGTGCATGCCGTTAGTTTATAAAGAAATACTGTTTAAAATAGTGACATCACAACATGTTTAACTGTCGGATGTCAGGTGGTTTATGGTTCAGATCTCTGTCATTACTGGGCCTGTTCACATGAAACAAAAACTGACAAAAAGTTCACAAATAGGTCAAATTATCATCTCACAATACAATCAGAAACTTCAAAGATGTGATTGTTGTCAGTTGAAAGGACTTAAAGCCATAAGATTTATATGACAAGTTTGTGGAGCCAAACCCAAACAAATAATGAGAGAAGTTGAACTCAGACATTGACAGACATTTCTGATGCACTGCCATGACGTGCCTGGATCTCCTCCTCAGTATGAGTGCGTAGGTTTACGTGAGCGTACATTGAGTCCGTCTCTGAGCAGCCAGTCGTCCTCGTGCCGGGCCTGGTCGCTGTGTTTGTGTCTGCGGGCGATCACATGGGGCACGATGGAGGGCAGGGTGTCTGTGGCACGACCGATCCGCAGCGTCCGTGAGCCAGGGTGGATCACGATCACAAAGTTACTCTGGATTTGCTAAAAGCACAGGAAGCAGAAACATTGGAGTCAGGATATGTTCAAGAACAGAAAGTAACAACTCAAACATGAAATGTTTAATATAAGTGACCATAACAAACATCTCACGGAAGATCTCGTCTAGTGTTGATTTTGATGTAGGCAACTCCAATTCCACAACTGTTGCCTAGCAACCATACTGTAAAAAGGGCTCATTTACTCATTTAATTGATACTTTGTAGTGGCTGTTATTCCCCAATTTGAGTCAGTGCCAAATTTGGCAAAAATATTGTGATTGTTATTTGTTATGTCTCGCTTCAATTTATGTTGTGCTTGTGCTTTTAGCATGTTTTATTCTATTCTCTTAAGTATTGTATTTCACTGATCCTCATCGTATGGACTGAGTGTTACATGTCCTATTTTCTGTCTCCATCAACCTGCCAATGAGAATACAGATGAAAATGAGCCAGCACGGACTCTGGCACATTTACATGTAGGACTAACACGTGTGGATTCATGTGCACTGTCCCATTAAAGCTAAAATATAAACATAAATATAGTTAAAAAGCAGATTCAGGTTGTAATACAGTATGCTTTTAGACATTAGATTTGATTACACTGTACTTTGCCATGAAATATCTAAAAAGTAAATTCACAAATGTTGAACCTCATTATTTCATTTAGTGTCTGGACCAAAGAACTCACTATATTTCAACGTTCATTTTAGCTGCGCCCCAAATGTATTAAAATGTTATAGGCCTATAAAACATTGTCATATGAAACCCAGCAATGGAGAAAACTGTCTCTTCCCACGCATCCTGTGACATCATCACATTCTGGAAGCTGAAATCTACCAGTACATTTCTTTTATCTTTAAACATGTATATTTAAGGATTAAATAATGAGCTTGTACCATGGTCCCACAAGCCAGTAGGTGAATAAAAGCCAGTGAAGCCAGTAGGTGAATAAAACAACCTTTTTGCTCTGTATGGGATCAGTTATCTCAGTTTCAGTTGACCATGGTATAATTAAAGTTAAATATGAGTGCAACATTTGTGAAAAGCACAATATTGAACTGCTAATAAACCTGAGCAAACGGATAAGTGCAGAGAAACTTAGAGACCAACTGATCTTCTCTTTCTTTATCAAAAAACACTATGAAACTTTCTCAACAAACTCTATTTAACTTTGATGAATGGCAAACTAAAGCTACAACCGGCAGAACATTTTGAACTGTTTCTGGCCATTTAAATAATCAACTGAATAAAAACAAAACACTGGCAAAACTGACTCATATTTGGCAAATGACTCAAAGTGGGGACATCAAACTGGAGTGAGTGTATTTCTAAGGGGGGATACATCCACCGTTACCACAGTGACAAAGCAAGCATTAGCAAACATGCCATGAGTCTGGCGGTAATATAATACTTGGATACCAGCCGCCATTAAACACCAAAGAAGAAGAAGAAAAGATTCATGGTCCTGTTTAGTTGTTTGATTTTCAAACAAAATGTGAGGGTGAAAACAGTTAAACATTCATTACCGCCACGTTTCACCTACCACTATGGCAACCAACCACGGCTGCACAAGCTCTACTGATGGCTCCACTCACCTGTAATGTGGCTTTTATCTCTACACAATATTTTACTTCCTAACGGAACATTACGTAACCTGCACTCTCAAAAACGTGTGTGTTAAAAAAAAGTTCCTAGAATCCCAGCTGCTCCAGTGTTTCCTTCAGACACAGTGTTTGCCCTTCTCAGTTCAGGCCATGGCTCATGTGAAAGACACTCCAGAATCACTCATTGGGCAGTTCCCAATTGACGTGGATTCCCAATTCCAAGGAATCCACGTCATCAGCGCTGTGATGCATGGCGTTCCATTTCACCCATTTCCCAGCCTCTGCCGTACCCAGGAGGGCCCATTGGATTGGGTCCATGAAAGTATTATATGATCATATTCTACACTGCCTGGCCAAAAAAAAAACATTCCCATTAACAAAATGTGTCACGCGCTAATATTTGGTAAGATTACAGCAAATAATATTCGGTGTGGCATAGTTTCGATAAAACTCTATTTTCAGAGATCTTGTATTGATGATGAAGAGAGTGACCACTGCACAAAGCCTTCTCCAGCTCGTCACAGACACTCACTGGGGTTCAGATCTGGTGAAAATGATGTCTCATACTCCCTGAACCACTCTTCCACATATTGAGGCCAATTAATCCTGGCATCGTACTCTTGGAATATGCTCATTCCATTAGGGAAGAGGAAAATAATATGGAATAACCTGGTCAGTCAATATATTCAGACTGATGCACCACTACTGTTAATTCAACTGTAAATGTTGTTTACATACAAAGTACTAACTGTTCTTTATCTTATTAGTACATTTAGATTGGTTTTCTTTAATGCATGCCTTATTTGATAGATTTTGCTTTATCATTGTTCATTGTTGCATCGAATCCAGTTCCTAGTCTGTGAATTTTGTTCCCCGACAACAATGGCAATAAAACCTTTCTGATTCTGTTTCAGATGGTCAGTTGATCTGATTCATTGGGGACATAATGTTTCTGAATATAGACCTGACCAAATTCAGCGACTCTAGATCACCGCACTGGCCCCATGAGCGCGTACAGGGGGCCCCAAGCATGATTCTTCTTTCCCTGATGGGCCTGTCACTCTGGAACACGGTCAAACTGGACACATCAGACCATGTGACCTTCTTCCATTCCTCCAGAGTCCAGTCTTCGTGCTTTCTAGCAAACTGAAGTCTTTCTTTTCGGTTAGCCTTATATATATTACTGATGAGTGGTTTTCTGACGCATCCGTTCAGTCCCAATCCCTTAAATTCCCTTCATTGTTCTTGTTGTTGGACAATTCTTAACCCAATTATAGTAGTTTCTGCTTCTCCTTCACATGCCAATGATTTGACCCTTCTTAAACAGACGAACATCTTTTCCTCAACAAGATATATCTTTCGACCTGGTGGTTCAAGAAATTAGAAGTTATTAATTACCTCAGCTGGAGTTAAATAACTTTAAATAAATTGTACCTATTGGCTTAGTTAAATCCAGGTAGCTGCTTTTTTGACCAGGCAGTGTAAATCCATGGTTTCATTTTGGAACTAACTTTATTTAAACAGTAAAATATATTTTAATAAAATATAAGAGTATAAAATATCTAACACTGATGCAGATCATCATTATTAATAATAAAAAATAACAATAATATTCATAAATAACACTTCTATAGTGATTTCAAAGATGCCCAAAGACGCATTTGAGGGACAGACACAAAAACAGTAAGTATAAAGTAAGATAAAGTTATTGTGAGTAAGTCTCAGATGTGTCTGGGCCAGAGTTCCAGAAGGCTCTGTCCCCCCAGGTCTTAAGTGTTGTCCTCGGGGTGACAGGAGGTTTGCATCAGCGGATCTGAGGGAGCAGGTGGGGGTGTGGTAATGGTGGAGGGACGGAGATGTCGAGATGTGGCTATAAATGTTGCAGATTTTGTTTTGAAAAATTGACAGGAAGGAGTTACACTTTTCTGTGGTGAAGGATTGTGTGCCAAAGGGTTGAGGAGTTTGTTAATAGTAGTGGAAAGTGCTTTGGGGTTACCAGAGCCAGACTGAATGATTTAAGAGTTGAGGAGTGAAGCAGGGGGCAGAGTGATCGAATGAGAGCGTTTTAGTTTTACTGGGGGCGAGCTGATCCGGACAGGAGGAGAGGGTGTCATTGTAGAGAGTGGACAGTGTCAGATGTGTGGAGGGTAGGTTAGGGTCGAGCTTGCGGAAATGTAGCAGACGACTCCGTTTAAGCTGAGGGATGGGGATGGTCAGTGGTGAAGGTCCATCACAGTCCTCTGGTGTGGTCAGATATAGAGAGGTCAGTGCGGGAGAGGTTTGGTATGATCCAGAATATGTCCACAGTTATGAGTGAGAAAGTTTACATGTTGTGTGAAACAGTTAATATGTCAGAAAAGTCAGATGTTGCAGTGGAAGTAGTGGAGTCCAGAGGAGCAGAACATGTTTGGATCGTATATGGGGACACAGTAAGGTCAAGTTTATGAAATATTAAGTATAAATTCTACAGTACATAGCTTACTTTGACATTCAGAGAGAGACCAAACAGATAACAGTGAGGTAAAGGTTCTGTTCGGTTTTACAACCCGATATATTCTTCCACATTTGCATCTGGCTTTCTGACTTTAATCGTGTAACTGTACGAGCTATGGATCACAGAGTGGTGTGTCCGGGACTGGAACCAGGACCCGGGACCAGGACTCAGAACCCAGGACGCGTGACTGACCTCCTGCGGGAGCTCGGGCACCGCTGCGGGGGCGATGGGTCTCTTCACCCCGCGCTGCTGCTCCTTCTCTTTCTCCTTCTCTCGATCCTTTTCTTTCTCTCTGCCGTTTTCCTGGTCCTTCTCCGCCTGTGTCATGGTTCACTGTTGCAAATACGGCCGCTAAAGTCACTGGGAAAGGAAATGAAACGTCAACGCGAGAGGATCGATTATAACAGGTCCATGGGATCCGTTCACGCCGGAGAAATACAACTTCCGCGTTTGTTCACGTGACTCTAAACGACGATTTCTATTGGAGGATACAAGGTCAACATTAAAACACTGCTTTTAAAAAAACGAGTTTACTTACTTTCATTTGTAGAACAAATAAAAGCGTAGTGTTTTATCATCAGTAAATTGATGACAATTTTATTTAAAGCACTTTTATTGAAATGTTACAAATATAAAGTGCATCAAGAAGTAAATAACAAAGTATATAAATATAAATATAAAGAGAGCATATCAGATTAAGGGTAACATCTCTATCTATATCTTTTGAAGTGAAAAAATATATTGAAAAGACGATGTTGACAGATGACAATGGCCATAAAAGTGCACTTAATGAAAAATAATAATATATATATTTTCAGAACACTTTTTGCAATTTACAGGGATAAAAACAATACAGTAAAATAGGCATACATTAAAATACAATAGGCATCGGTGTTAAAATAAGAAGCATACAAAATCAGATTAAAAGAGTAAAGATGATTCTTATGTTGACCATACGCTGCAATGGCCTAGAGATAGCCAATAAGCCAATTGTCACTTTTCTTTTCTTTTTAAACATATTTCAGAAATGTGTGGATGCAAAACAACTTTCTCCAGCTGAACTCAGACTGAAATCCCACAGAAACAAAAACAAAGTGTTAGCAGTCACTTCCAATCTCTCGCTCTAAAACCTATAAATCAAGACTGGGGCTAACGATGGACTCAGACTTGAACTCCGGGCACAAAGTTGTAAGAACATTTGACTTACTGGATTTTATCTGCACCCTTCCCTTTTAAAGTCTAATTTAAAGAGATTATTTATGGTTTTATTTGTTTTTATAGTGATATTTATGCATTTTTTGTTCAGTAAAGCACTTTAATTTATTTGTGCTCTACAAATAAACTTACCTTGCCTTTCTTAATGGGTAAACTTGTGGTTTTCCTGCTTTGTGTATGTGGAATTGTATGTTAATTCAGCTTAAAGTTAAGGCTTATGGAAATCCCTCCTGTCAGGGTTTTGCCGATTGTGCATGTTTTGAGTTGATAGGATAAACCCATAGTTAACCCAGCCAGACCCAGGGAGAAAGAAACATGCAAACTCTGCACAGAAATGCCTCCCACAAGTTCTATACTAGACCAGTGGTTTTCTTTTTCACACCAAGTGCCACAGTCCGGGATAATATTTGGCTTTCCGAGAACTACCTGTTCTTTCAAACCTGGACTATATCAGGTCTATTTGGTCAAAACCAGGTCAAAAACGATACAAAACCAGATTTAAAACCAGACTAAACCCTGAGGTAGTTCTAAACAAGTATTAACCCAAAACATGAATAGATTTGTCTCCCAAAGAACAGTTTGAAATACACTGCTGTAGACCTTCTTCAGCAAAATAAAACTGAATTCCATTAACGTCATCGTCCAGTCATCCAGATACGTTTCATCACTAAATAAAATGTTGTAAATTGTAAACAAGTTTTTGCAAAGACTGAAAGATTGAGACCTTCTTGTTGTGAGACAAGCGTGTTAGCTACACATTCATGTTGAAGAAAATATGTTTTATGAAATTAAAAGGAGACATATTATGCTTTTTCAGGTAATATTGTACCATATAATTATTCTACATTTTGTTAATTTTAAACTGTGATATTAATCAAAAACAAGGTCCATTGACTTCCTGTTCAAAAGGACAGAACTGATAAGCCCCGCCTCTTCATGGTGACATTTCGCTGTAATAAGCATCAGATTGTCATTTCATGTTTTAAGTTTTGAAAAATGTCTACATGACATTTTAGATCCATACAAGTAGCACTAGGATTCTCCATGTGTCAAATAATCACAACTAAGTACAGGGATGGGGTGGGGATAGGAGGTAGGTGAATCAGAATAAAGGAATGATGAGGAAACACTGTTGTAACTGTTGTAACACTCACTAAAGTTAATTTTGTATAACATGTCCCCTTTAATTTCAGATTTTGCAGTCACAAAACTGAATGCGTCACACGTTTTGAAGGGTTCACACAATATTTAGATTTTTAGTTGCACTTCCTTGCTTTTCACTTAACGCTTGCACCGCCGCACGTAGCTTCTCGGTGGCGTCTCTGCTGCAGTGGTTCCTGCGTAGAAGGAGATCAGCTATCTTCATGTTGACATCCTGTTCATGAAGACAGCGGCACAGCTTGTCCAAATCTTTCATCAGAGAAAAGCTCCGGCAGGCCTTGAGCTCAGAGGTCAGCGCGGCGCTCTCTCTGAAGCGGACGACCCAGAACTTAGCCAGGTCCGTGCTGTTCTTCGCCTGACCGGCCACCAGGTTTAGGGCCAGGGCGTACAGGTCCTGGGCTGCTGCAGGGATGCTGGCTCCGGGGATGGTGAGCATCTCTGGTGAGGGCTGGGAACAAATAAACAAGAAATATGTTTTAGAAATGAAATGCCTACAAAACCAACATTCTTTTTTTCAGTTTCCCATATCAGGAATGACCTCAGATCAAGTTAGGTTTATCTTACCTTTGTATTTCCCTCTGCAGCCACTAGATTGAGCTCTTATGTTTTAAAGCAGAGGTACAAGAGCATGACCCTGTTCTATCCAGTGCCAGCATCAGTCCTCACCTGAGCAGCCACGATGAGCACTCTGTGGGCGGCTTGCACCTGCTCCAGGAGCCAGCGCATGGGCCCCAGTTTGGCCACGCTGCCCTGCTGCCACATGTCCACGGCCACACTGCACCCTCCATGCTGCTGCAGGAACTCAGCCAGAGCACCCACCGCCCTCTGGGAGAGCTCACTCTCCGCCGGGTAAACTACCAGGACAGGCACGACCGGACCACCCAGAGCAGAACCCACCGCTTCATAGTCCAGGGCCAAGCGAGCACCACGGATTTTGTCTGAGGGGAAATTCCAACTTTAATATTTTATCATAAACACAGAAAAACTTTCACAAAGATTAGTCAATAATATTTGACTTGTTTGGTATTGGTATATATACATATATACATAAATATATATATTTGGTATTGGTTGGTCAATATCTCACTTTTTTTTTGCCATTTAAGTTATTCAGCCAAATATTTTATTTTGGCGACTGACTCCTTAAAGGAAAGCTTTGCTTATGGACTTTAGTGCAAAGGCACAGCACAAAAGAACACGGTTCCAATATTGGTAAGTTATAAAACAAAAAAGTTCTCTAAAACAATTTCTATTCATATCATTTTTCTGTATTATACTGTATTATACTATTATAAAAACACTTTATATGTAGTAGTTTAAGATCAAAATTGCTGCCTCGAGAAACAGAAAAGAGGAGATTATTTATGTATTGAATAAAACATGACTTACATTGTAGCTTGTAGTTTAGTGACAAGACAATTACATTTTAGTAAAGTAATTTGTTTCTAATTCATTTAGGCAAAATGATCATCGAGTAGAAGTGCATTTTTCATCTTTATTTCAACTGCAATTTGACGTGATTGAATAATTTTTATGGACAGAATTTCTAGGCGCAGTCAGGGGTCGGAGGGGGTCCGGTTTGGGGACCACAGGATCTCATCTCTGCTGTTTGCAGACGATGTTGTCCTGATGGCTCCATCAAACCCGGACCTGCAACATGCACTGGGACGGTTTGCAGCCGAGTGTGAAGCGGCTGGGATGAGAATCAGCACCTCCAAATCCGAGGCCATGGTTCTCGACCGGAAAAAGGTGGCTTGCCCTCTCCATGTGGGTGGGGAGTCCTTGCCCCAAGTGGAGGAGTTCAAGTATCTCGGGGTCTTGTTCACGAGTGAGGGAAGGATGGAGCGTGAGATCGACAGGCGGATCGGTGGAGCGGCTGCAGTGAGCAGTCGCTGCATCGGACCGTTGTGGTAGAGGGGGAGCTGAGCCGAAAGGCAAAGCTCTCTATTTACCGGTCGGTTTACGTTCCTACCCTCACCTATGGTCATGAGCTTTGGGTAATGACCGAAAGAACAAGATCGCGGATACAAGTGGTCGAAATGAGTTTCCTCCGCCGTGTGGCTGGGCGCTCCCTTAGAGATAAGGTGAGGAGCTCGGCCACACGGGGGGAGCTCGGAGTAGAGCCGCTGCTCCTCCACGTCGAGAGGAGCCAGCTGAGGTGGCTCGGGCATCTGTTCCGGATGCCTCCTGGGCGCCTCCCTCGGGAGGTGTTTCAGGCATGTCCCACCGGGAAGAGGCCCCGGGGAAGACCCAGGACACGCTGGAGAGACTATGTCTCTCGGCTGGCCTGGGAACGCCTCGGGATTCCCCCGGAGGAGTTAGAGGAAGTGTCTGGGGAGAAGGAAGTCTGGGAGTCCCTGCTCAGACTGCTGCCCCCGCGACCCGGCCCCGGATAAAGCGGCAGAAGATGGATGGATGGAAGGATGGATGAATGAATTGGCCTAATATACATCTAAACATGTAAACAGATCTTTCTTTTTTGCCGTGTAGTGGAGATAAAGATTGAGGAAGACAGAGAGATGAGGTGGAAGTTAGACTTGTGATTATGAGTGTGCAGTACTTACATATGACGTATCCAAAGAGCACGAGCATCACACAGACCATCACGGCTCCGCAGATGATGTACTCTCCACTAACACGCGCCAGGAACTCGTGTGGAGCTGCAACACCAATGACACCACATCAGCTCGGCTTCATATGCTTGAGCTGTATTATTGAAAAAATTGAACGTTCATTACCTGGAGTGGTGACGTTAGACTGAAAACTGCCTGAATAAGAACATAAAAACATTCAGTCGTGAAAGGTGAAAAAACAACAGCAAAAAACGGTGATAATCTGAAAAATGTACTGTCACCTAACGTTGTTGTGGGATCTGAAAAGAAACGTTTAAAAATGAGTGAAAGTACACATTTTGATACACTGTAGAATATGTAAAGAGTGCCGTAGGTTAAAAAAGGTCAACAATATTTCCTTGGTACAGATATATTTAGGGTCAAAATGGGACGTCCGTGTGCTGTCTGCATCGTATTATTGTGTCATACTTTCAGGAAGCAGGAAGTTGTCTGTGAGTGTGCTGATGTTTGATTTGATTTTACCATGAGCTCTAAGTTGTGAAAAGCACCTATAAACTCATCACGGTGAATCATTAGGAAGCTCAGAATGTGACTCGTGGCAGAATGGCTGGCACATTTGCTTCACAGCACGAAGGTCGCAGGCCATGGAAGGATGGGTCAAATGTAGGAGACACATTGCCACACGGGGATGAGAAGTCTACCTTAAAGTGCCTATGACAGGTTGGAAACTCATTGAAACAAAATGCAGCTAAGTTTTAAAATGTTTTATTTATTTTTTATTTGCATTGGACAAACCAGATGCAATGTTTTAAGTGTATGTAGCAGAATATGCTAATTTACAACACCTGTCCATTGGGCCAATTTAGAGTTGCCAATTTGCCTAATACATACATGTCTTTAGACAGTGGGAGGAGCCGGAGAACCCGGAGAGAACCCACGGTAATACGGGGAGAACATGCAGACTCCACCCAGAGAGATCATGTGATGTTGGTGTGGTCCGGGAATCAAACCCATGATCTCCTTCTTGGGAGGCAAGAGCGCTAACCGCCATGCACCCCACGGCCCGCGACCATGTTGCTAAAAATATGAAAATGTTATCCCAGAATAACTCACTTCCTGTTTGTAATGTAATGTATGACATCACACTAGGAAATTAGCCAGAAAACACTGGGCAAAAACTCATCTGATGGCAATTTTTTCTATTTGACAAATAAAGAAATATGAGAGCGTTGTTGAGTTATGTTTAGAATGTCAAAAAATATGTTTATTTTGTGTAAATTCTGCATAAACTTTGTCTTTGTGATGTCACTTCCTGTAATTCACAATACTTCACAAATACCTACTCGATTGGCTTTAAACTATCATTCATATGTGCAAAAGGTATAAATGCACCAAATAAAGTCAAAGCATCTTTACAATGCTACTACGCATGTGCGTTTTTAGGTGGAGGCTGTAAAACCATATTCTCCATGGAAATACAATTTCATAAAGCAATCTCCATGGTAACAGGCATTTATTTAATTCCCATTTGTCAATGAATGGGAATTAAATAAATGAAAGATGCTGAACATTCCATTCATAAGAAAAGGACCAGAACAGTTACATAGTGCACTTTTGAAAGCATCTCCATGGAGACAAGCAGCCGTGTCACTGTTCAGATCTGTGGAGAGGCAAGTCCACTCAGCACACTCATCACAACAATGCTTTTATATTCATCGTCATGTTTTGTCTCATTTATTTTATATGTTTTATTTATTTAAAGGTGTTTGAAGCATGCATCTAGTGATTATAGTCGGAGATATACATTAAAGAGTGATATTGGCTAAAAAGTACAACTCCGACTCAAACTTAACCACTTTGGTATTGATTTGCATAATGTTACATCCCTAATATCTGCAGTTATACTTTGACACCACCAGGTTTAGTCAGAAAACAATATATACCTTTCCTATATAATTAAATGTAGCGTTTGTTGGGAACAGACATCCAGCTCCTGGAACGTACCTGGCCGCTCCACAGTCACATATTTGTACGAGCCGCCGCGCCGCCTTGGAATGTTACCGACCTGAATACTGTAGTAATCGGTACGAAAAACGTTCATGGTCTTGTGAAACCAAATCTGGAAGAACACAGCTGCATCACTGTATATCCAAGATATTATTATCGTGCAAAGCTGTGTTTTTACCTGCGTCTCCCGAGTCTCTGGGAAATCGACCTTAAAGACAGACGACAAACGTGGGTCATAGTAACATTTGAGTGTGTCTTGTGAAGTCTTGATAACGACGCCTTCTACACATTCGATAGCACCTGTGAAGAAGACAGGGACTTTAAATGGACAGGGAATAGTTCTTTGAGTATCCTGAACCAAACCAGGTCTAAAACATGTCAAAATGACTAAACTACACAGATCATGCCATGGCAAAACGTATTACTGGATCGAAGTCAAAGAAATAGGACAGAACATACTGTATAAGCTACTGGAGTGTGTGGTCTCTCTCGTCCAATCATCAAAATCACATGTCCTTACACTTTACTGTCCTCCAACCCTCTAACGCAGGGGTGTCCAAACTTTTTTCACAGAGGGCCGCATTTTGAAACTTACATAGAGCAGGGGGCCACAAACAACCCATCTTTGTCAAGTTTGTTGAAGGACAAAGTGAATCAATGGAAATGTTGCATTTGACATAGTTTCAATGCCTCCACACCTTTGAATAAGACTCGGAACATGAATATTAGGTTGGAATAACATCAAAATGCAAACATCAAGAATTTTTTCTAATTTTACAGTAAAAAGTTCTGTTTGGACCAACTTAGCAGGAAGCCGGAGGGCCAACAAAAATTGGTCTGAGGGCCGCATTTGGCCCCCGGGCCGTAGTTTGAACAAGGTATAAAAAATAATACATTTAGTCCAAATCATTTAAGCCATCCACGTTGTACAATGATGATGAAGTAAGATTATAATTTACCCAATGTTTTTTTCATAACTTTGACATTTGTAAGGATGTTTGTGTTACGATTATTGTGTGAAAAACGATTTAACAATTATTCACAATTCACAATAAACATTAAAACGTCATATTTTCTTGTTCAGTGGAAAATACTACATCCTTATATATAGGTTGTCCATTAATACTAGGATTATAGACTTGAATGTATTCTGCAAAATGTATGAATGTAGAAAAACATATGATTTAATTATTTTGATGATGGCCCACTAAACAGAGCACTCAGGGCCCTCAAGACGATGGAAACAGCTTTATTTAAACGTGACTTTAGCATTGTATTCTTCAGTTCACTTCAGAGTGTTTTGAAGCAAGTAAAGTCTGGTTTATCTTTTAATGTTGATGCAATCAGGCAATTTTTTTTTTTTTTAAAGAAGATAAGTATATGATGTAAGTTTAAAGTCATATTTTTCTCTTGATGAACAGCATTTTGAAACCAAATTGCCTCGTAAAGGTTGTAATATTACCCCACATTTGCCTTGGCCAATAACTATCACTGACATGGTCATTTGTGTGATAAAATACAAATATTTGATATGTTGTATATATTATATGATATATACACAAGAGCCTGAGACGCTGTGTAGGGTGCGGAGACATATTATAGAAGAAATGTTTAACATCTTTCTGGGAGTCACAAGCACAATTCAAGGAAATGGAAATCTGAAACCACTTCTGAAGTTTTATGCTGTACCATGGAATACACTTCCATGGAAACAAGCCAGAGGAGGCTCCTCCAGACCAAGTACAAGTCAGGTCACTGTAAGGACGCATGCTTTTCTGTCTTTTGGTGCAAGAAAAACATCCAAAATGAAAACAAAACAACAACGGAAACACATGCTTTTATTTTTGTGTAGAGGTTTACTCAGGGGCTTTAACCGCACATATTGTGAAAGCAGACTGATTCAGCCCCGGGTTAGTCCTGATTCAGCCCCGGTCTAGTCCTGACTCAGTTGGAGTTTAGTCCCAGTTTTGTTGTGGTCTATGAGCAACTGTGAACTAAATCTCAGCGGGATTTTCTTGGTTTTATAAAAATCAAGTGACTTCGGGAATGTGAGGTGTGTCTTACTGTCGATGGTGACGGCCCAGCTGACATTTAACAGATAACCGTGTTCACACGCTGTCACACTGGCCGTCAGCTCTGCAAGCGGAGACGTGGCGCACGTCAGGTTCTCCAAGACATGTCCTGAAACAAAACGCTGCTGTTACATACGTGAGTTACACATTTATTAAAATGACAACAGCAAAATCCTAATGTTCCCGCTGATTACTCACATCCCATTTTGTGGTGTTCATGTCATTTAAATATTTGGTGTGCAGGATTTTGCATTACACGTTACATTTGTGCACAGGATAAGCACCATGATCAGTAAAGCTCTGTAAAAAGCCATTCTTAACAAAATAAAACCTACCAACAAATTCTTTACAGTGCAGCCTCTGAAACACAGAGTACAATGTTAATGAAAACATTTGACTTAATTCAACTTTATTCCTCATGCAATAATCTATCTTTTCTTGTATATTTCTTACATTACATCATAGTAATAATTATACAATTTACACCCCTAAATGTATAGACTATTATACATTTTAAACCAGACCAGATTATGATATGACATTAGGAGTGGACGACACAATATAGATAGTTGTCCACTCTTAATCTTATAATGTACATTTTGATGTTTTGCTGTTTTAAGGCAAGACACTTCAGCCAAAAAACAACATGATTTAATCTGCCTCAAAATATAAAGTATATTTTATTGTTTCATTAAATCCACTGTAACGTCAAAGGCTGTTTTTTTCTCCAAATGCATTTCCCCCCCACAGACATAAAGATCAGCCCTCAAGAAAATTGTTCCCCATCATAAAAATATAACAAAATTGCAAATATTTGGGGCATATCTCACAAATTGACAGAGTTTATTTTTTACATACTAGATACAAAATGAATCTTATTTTGGATATAATAGTAAATTAGATCTTTTTTTGGTCTCATTTTTTAGAGTTAAAACTTTAATAAATCAGGATTAGAATTTGATTATAAAGATTAGTTGCTCATTTCAACTACAGAAAAAGTTCGAATTAATCTCTAAATTGAAGATTTTTTCACCTGAAGTGCCATGATTTAATTTAATATTGAAATTGACATGACTACATCTACAATAAAATGCAATAAAAATCTAAAATTAATATGAAAAAAAAACACATAACAAAAGGTACTTACTATGCTTGACACAAAGGATGCAGATCTAAAAGAACCAAAGAGCAAAATCACCAAAAATCCCCACATCATTTCTATATTTTCCTTGTAAAAAAATAATAATGAAAAGGTAGATATTAAAGGTTATTCTACAGAACCACGTCTGTTCATCTGGACCCAGGTCACACAGCCGGGACACAGCGCAATGCTTCGTGGCCCCGCGTGGCCCTTTTACTAACCCTAACCCCGCCCATGCCCCGCCCCCACGTGCACCCCGCTCCGCCCCTTCACTCCGCTGACTCCGCCCACCCGGGACAGCTCGGCTCGAACTCAAAACGGACTTCTGTGGTCATACGGTACGTTTGCTCCGCTCACACTTGCTTTTAATCTGTTCGTTTGTTTTATTTGATTTGTATTCGCACTGTTTATTCCAAATTAAAGATCTGCTTTGTGTCTCTGCAACAAATCCCCCGCATTCGCCCCCAAACTGTGAACTTTATGGTTTGTTTGCACGGACACGGAGCGTAAATAAGCTTAGGTAACAGTAACGGTGACCAGTCCATTTCAGCTTTAGCAGAGCCGCTATTACTGTGTACTTGTACTTTGCACATTTGTACTTACAGAACGAATATAGCACGTGCACACGCTTTCTGCTCAGTTGTGCATATTTAGTGAATGACTTTGATAGTATCTTGCACGTGCGGGTTTGCAAGATGTTTTTCGACTTAAATATGCTGTGTGTAAGTGCTGTCTGTGCTGTCTGTGCTGTCGGTCAGTGCTGTCTGTGCTGTCTGTGCTTAAGGTCAGTGCTGTCTGTGCTGTCTGTGCTGTCGGTCAGTGCTGTCTGTGCTGTCTGTGCTTAAGGTCAGTGCTGTCTGTGCTGTCTGTGCTGTCGGTCAGTGCTGTCTGTGCTGTCTGTGCTGTCGGTCAGTGCTGTCTGTGCTGTCTGTGCTGTCTGTGCTGTCGGTCAGTGCTGTCTGTGCTGTCGGTCAGTGCTGTCTGTGCTGTCGGTCAGTGCTGTCTGTGCTGTCTGTGGTTAAGGTCAGTGCTGTCTGTGCTGTCGGTCAGTGCTGTCTGTGCTGTCTGTGCTGTCGGTCAGTGCTGTCTGTGCTGTCTGTGCTGTCGGTCAGTGCTGTCTGTGCTGTCTGTGGTTAAGGTCAGTGCTGTCTGTGCTGTCGGTCAGTGCTGTCTGTGCTGTCTGTGGTTAAGGTCAGTGCTGTCTGTGCTGTCTGTGCTGTCGGTCAGTGCTGTCTGTGCTGTCTGTGCTGTCGGTCAGTGCTGTCTGTGCTGTCTGTGCTGTCGGTCAGTGCTGTCTGTGCTGTCTGTGGTTAAGGTCAGTGCTGTCTGTGCTGTCTGTGCTGTCTGTGCTTAAGGTCAGTGCTGTCTGTCCTGTCTGTGCTTAAGGTCAGGTCGTGTAAGTTATCTGCTGTTATGGTCAATGCATTTGGACTCTGCAGGAAGAAGAGGCAGGTCCAATTCCAGAACTGGACCTGAACTTTAGCACGATTCACAAGGGCCTTGATAACACGTTTGGAATATTGCTGCATAAAAATGTAATCCACCCTATATAAACCTTTTTTTAAATGAACAATATCATTAAAAAAACAAGAGCTGCAGTAATTAAGTAGTTCTAAATAGTATAATTAGAGTTGTAGATGTGAGCCCTGCGACAAGTTGGCCACTGTCCAGGGTGTACCCCGCCTAAGGCCCGAAGTCACTGGGATAGGCTCCAGTCACCCGCGACCCCAAAAAGGGAACAAGCGGTAGAAAATGGATGGATGGAGAGTTGTAGATGTCTCTTGTCTGTATGTTCTTCTGTGTTTTTTGTTACTCTCTGTTGTTGTCTCCTGTTTGAATTATTTTTTAATCTCTGTCTTTTTTCATTGTGAAGCACTTTGGATTTTAAATGTGCTATACAAATAAAAAATTACTTACTTAATTACTAGATGTTATTATTTGATCGTCCTCAGTGGTTGAAGGCAGTATAATGCAAACAACAGAACATTTTGAAAATGTTAATGCAACAAAAACAAATGTTTAAAAGTACATAAAGATCAGCGGCTGATGGCCGATAGTGCCGGGTTTCACAACATTCTATAGGCCAATGATATTTAATGCAGATGGACCAGCTAAAATTCATAGTTTGAATTCAGATTTGTGTTTTAATCCAAGAAGTTAATGAGTCCAGTCACTATTATAGAACTCATCAGATTAAACAGTCGGGAATTTGTTTTTAATGTGATCGATAGGGAAATCTGGCCCCTGCTCTGAGGTTATGACATCATCACATTCTAGAATCTGAAAACAACCTATATATTGACCTTATTCTGCCCCGCCCACTTCTGCCTCTTTTCGCCACAGATCAGCACTTCAGTTGTAGTGGCACTTCTGGGCGAGCGGGAAAAGTCTTGCAGTTAGAATATGATATAAAATATAAAAACATTTGTCAAATACTTATTTAGACATCCACAACCTAGTCTAAGTGTGAGCCGTCAGTGTCATGGAGCAGTGTGGTGCAAGTGTGGAACCGAAGCTTTATGTTTTTCAATTTAAAGCCCCAGCACGTACTGTTTAGCCAAAAAATAGACTAAAAAAACTTACCGTGATGAGGTTTGCATCTCCACAAACCTGACTCGTACTTTGCCTGGAGGCGCCTCCTCATGCTCGTTTCCATGGGAATTCTCTTTTATTGTATCTATCTCCATGGAACCATGTGGGTCAAGTGCCACTTCCAGTTACTTTAAGCCATTGGCCAGTTTCTCTCTAATGATAATAAGACAAACCAGGACCTGGTCATGACTAGAGCACTAGACGAAACATTTAACTAAAGGCTACACCAGGTTCTCACTAGTAGCCTACTGCGTCTGAAATATGACTAAACTAGCCTAAACCTTAATCTAACCAGGTAAACCAGGACTAAACCAGGTCCTAACCAGGACTACACCCAGATAAACCAATGGATAAACCATGTCTGTTAAACTGTACTACGGTATATGTGTTGTTTTTTGCGGCCCCAGATTTATTAAACCATTGTCATTTATACTGTTATCCTCTGTAACTAAATAATCTCATATTTTGCACACTCCCGGATGAACAGCACTTCAAACAAACCAAGGGAGAATTGGCTGAAACCAGCTGTAAAGTAGAACTCCACCATGTTCCAGCCAACACAACTAGAACATGTCTAGTTTAGGATTACATTAAACCAAACCTCATGATTAAGACAACACAAGTCACGTCACCAAGTGGAAAAAGCTCTCCATGACTGGGCCCACACTGCAAACATTGAAAAGCCTAATTTCACTTGAAGCACCTTTAAACAAATACAATCCAGGTCCATTAAGAAAATACATCTTAAGTAATCAAAAGTATTCAAACAAATATTTGTATCTTGACTTTGAACTAGATTTTTGTTTTGCTGTGACAGCCTTAATATATAAATGTTTTTGTTGTGAAACAGAGCTGATGCTAACTTTAAAAACCTCTGTTATTGAGCACCAGTCCTCCCACTTTGTCTGCGTTTTAGTATGCAGCCCTGATTGCAAAAGTGAATCTATTCAACACTGGACATGGATTCGAGCTGGACTTAACCCGGGCGATGTGACCTTTTCTGTAGCGTGTTATCTTCAGCCGCCTTTGCTGCTGCTTTAAAGGCTGCACGATCTTATCACGTCCAAAAACACAACAGACACGTATTATGCGTTTCACTACTAGAGAAATGAGATAAGTGTCTTCAGAACTCTTCTAGTTGTTGATTTACCAGTAATTACAAATGTGACTTTGATAGAAAGGGCAATAAAGAGAATCAAAGGTAGTGTGTCCCGGGAGCACATAAAGTCAGGCTATGCAAACAGGAAGAGTCTGCTCATTTTGTTCCACAGTTCTTTGGAAATAGGAAATTAAAAACCCAACGAAACACAGTTCAAACCGGGCTTGACAAAAGTGAAATATAAGTATATTTTGGGATTATATCAATCACTATAATCCGTAGGGCTGTATCTGATTAAAGGAGGGAATGAGGCATGGCACAAGCAAAAGCTCTCAAAATGATTTGAATCTCATGCAACACGAGTACCGTATTTTCCGGACTATAAGTCGCACCAGCCAAAAAAATTATTATAGAGAAGAAAAAACACATATAAGTCGCATTGTTTGGGGACATTTATTTGATAAATTCCGAGACCAATAACAGACATTTAATTTTAATAATATATACTATTCACCTACTACCTTCAGCTACATGACAAACTGTAATGAACTGTGGTAAGTGTCTGGTATGTTAACGTAACATATTAGGGAGTGTCTACACAGAGCCGCGGTGCGCGGCCGAAACTGCCATGTTATTTTGTGCCGCGGCTCATGAAACTGCTGCGCTATTTGACCGTGTTTTAGCGCCGTTTTAGACCGCGCCGGGTTAAGGTTAGGGTTGAGGTTAGGGTCAGGGTTAGGGTTAGGGTTAAGGTTAGGGTTTAGGGTTAAGGTTAGGGTTAGGGTTAAGGTTAAGGTTAAGGTTAGGGTTAAGGTTAGGGTTAAGGTTAGGGTTTAGGGTTAAGGTTAGGGTTAAGGTTAGGGTTAGGGTTAGGGTTAGGGTTAAGGTTTGGGTTAGGGTTAGCCATGAGGCTATATGGAAGTGCTAAAAACTGCTGGGCCATTTGACCGCACCGCGGCTCTGCAGCCACGGCCAACATATTAAAGGTGGTATGGACGATTTTTTTCAGCAAATTTTTTATCATATTTCCTCGTGGCGTGGATAAATCATTTGTCCTGCCACGTATCAATCATAAAACGCACCTACCGCTCACCTGCAGCTGCGTCAGACTCGTCCCCACGTTTCCGCGTGCCTAAGCGCATGGATCTATCATAATATAGTTCCCTCAGTGTACGGGGTAAAATGAAGACGGAGAAAGACAGTTCGAGCTGACGCAGAAGTGGACAGAAATCTACGGGAGACGAGAGACGCGATGCGCTCCGTTGCGCTCATAAACAAACGCACGTGTGTGTTGTATCAGTCCGCACGGGGAAGTGACTTCCGCCTGCGTTTTCAAATCGCCGAAAAATCGTCCATACCGCCTTTAACAGTTATTCAGATAACTATAGCATAAAGAACATGCTAACAAGTTTACCAAGGCATCAGTATTACCCCAAAATCACTAAATCCACTGAATTCTTCTTCCTCTGTGTCACTTCTAAACAACTCTGCAAACTCCGGAGGTAGAAGAAGTGTAGATTCTTCTTCTGCATCGCTTAGAGCCTTGAGCGCCCTCTTGTGGTTGTCACTGTGTGTGAAAATAACAAATAATATCACATATAAGTCGCCCTGGAGTATAAGTCGCGCCCCGGCCAAAACTATGAAAAAGGTGTGACTTATAGTTCGGAAAATACGGGTAGTAACAGAAAACACCATCTTCATAAGTGAAACGGCGAATTGTCCAGTCAGTCTGCAAAATACAAATCACTTCAAGCTTTCTTCTTTCTGTCACTGTGCAATGGGCATAGAAAGCCTTATAATCCAAAGAGCTAATCAAAACATACAAATTTACAAAAACAAAGATCCCAAACCAAAATTGCACTGACTTAATATTTGAGGTTTAGATAACAAAATATTTGACCTACTTACAACCAAAAAAGCAACATCTGTATAATCCTAAAGAAATATTAAGTCAACTACCGGTAATATATATAATATATAAAATACTGTCAACTAAGAAAATCTCCGATTAATCGACTTGTGTGAGTGCTCTCCCCAGAATCTTTTGGTAAATATGCCTCATATGGGGTTGCATTTTCCTTCAAGGATGGTTTAATGTACCTTGATTATTATAAGGTACATGCACCATAAACATACTATTACTGTAATAGTATGTTTATGGTGCATGTACCATACATGCGTCAAACTTAAAAAAAAAAACGTTTTAAAAATAATTTTGTCATCTGGTATATATTATAAACCCCCTTTCCGTTTGAATCCAATATCGAACAATATTTTTTCAAATAATGTCAAAATGTTCAGATGCAGTTCAGATACAGGGAGGAGGCAGCACCTACTCTGCCTCTGGGAACACACACACACTAACACACCCACCCACCCACACACACTAAAACACCCACACACCCACACACACTAACACACCCACCCACACACACTAACACACCCACCCACCCACACATACTAACATGATGTAAACTAATATCAACAGGAGCAGGAATAAACTTCCAAGAAGCTAGGTTGTTGTTGTTGTCTTTGTTGTTGTGTTGCTTTTAATGGCGGTTGGCAGCCACCTGAAAAGGTGCATTTACCGCCACCTACTGTAGTTGTACGTCTTCTGCATTTGTACGTCTTCTGCAGTTGTACGTCTTCTACAGTTGTACGTCTTCTACAGTTGTACGTCTTCTGCAGTTGTACGTCTTCTACAGTTGTACGTCTTCTACAGTTGTACGTCTTCTGCAGTTGTACGTCTTCTGCAGTTGTACGTCTTCTACAGTTGTACGTCTTCTGCATTTGTACGTCTTCTGCATTTGTACGTCTTCTGCAGTTGTACGTCTTCTGCAGTTGTACGTCTTCTGCAGTTGTACGTCTTCTGTAGTTGTACGTCTTCTGCAGTACGTCTTCTGCAGTTGTACGTCTTCTGCAGTAAGTCTTCTGCAGTTGTACGTCTTCTGTAGTTGTACGTCTTCTGTAGTTGTACGTCTTCTGCAGTACGTCTTCTGCAGTTGTACGTCTTCTGCAGTAAGTCTTCTGCAGTTGTACGTCTTCTGCAGTTGTACGTCTTCTGCAGTTGTACGTCTTCTGCATTTGTACGTCTTCTGCATTTGTACGTCTTCTGCAGTTGTACGTCTTCTGCAGTTGTACGTCTTCTGCAGTTGTACGTCTTCTGTAGTTGTACGTCTTCTGCAGTACGTCTTCTGCAGTTGTACGTCTTCTGCAGTAAGTCTTCTGCAGTTGTACGTCTTCTGTAGTTGTACGTCTTCAAAGAATGTGTTGTTGTTGTTGTTGTTGTTTTATGGTGGTTGGTATCCAAGTGTTACATTACCGCCAGACTTTATTCCTTAAAAAAAAAAAAAAAAAAAAGAATGTTGTTGTTGTTGTTGTTTTATGGCGGTTGGCATCCAATTGTTGCATTACCGCCAGACTTTATTCCTCAGACTTTTCGTAGTCCTCAGACTGTCGTAGTCCGTAAAAGTACTCCTTCCATTGCTTTGGTGTTACAAAGCCCATGAGGTCATGATATGTCTTTGTGACTAGAATAGTTGTTGTTGTTTCAGAGACCAACACAGTGGATCGGGGATGGAAGACGTTCTGGACGGCGTGGAGGAGCAGCCTTTTCTGCCTGCACGTGCCCGGAAACGTAAAAAGTCCCTTAGCTCGTCCGAGGGTTCTGGGAATGAGCAGCAGGATGAGGCTGAAGCTATTGATATCCGGGGTGAGAGCAGAGACTGTAAGGTGATCATAAAGCTTGCACAGGATAGTGCATCCTTTAAGGAGTGGAATTCAGTGGCATTGTCAAAGAGCCTAACTGTAGCTGTGGGAGTGATCAAGAGTGCGAGTGTCCTTAGAGATGGCTCGCTGCTGGTCGTGTGCAAGGACGCGGCTCAGCAACGGAAGGCGATTGGAACTAAACGTCTGGGTGGAAAGGACATTCTTGTGTCTGATGTTGAAAGAAACACGGTCAGAGGAGTTATCGTAGGTGTCCCTACGGCGACGTCTGTGGATGAAGTTAAGGAGAATTTGACTGGAGTTACGGTGGTGGCCGCTAGGCGTTTGAAGGTGACCCGGTTTGGGGAAAGATGTGACAGCTTGTCGGTAATGGTAACACTTGAAGGGAGGTGCCTGCCTAGTAAGGTGTTCATTGGGTACATGTGCTATAGCGTCAGGCCATATGTTCCGCCGCCCCTGCGTTGCTTTAAGTGCCAGCGCTTTGGGCATATTGCAGCGGTCTGTAGAGGGAAGCAAAGTTGTGGTAAATGTGCAGGAGACCACGAGTATGGGAAGTGTGACGTGGGTGCAAAACTGAAGTGCTGTAACTGTGGGGAAGAACATAGCTCTGCCTACGGGGGATGCAGGTTTAGCAAAAGAGCTGCTGAGGTGCATAAAATAAAGGTCTCTCAAGGTATATCCTATGCAGATGCAGTCAAGAAAGTTTCAAGTAACGAGTTTAGAGTAAATACAGAGAGAGGAGCCAGCGCTGCTCCCAGCCAGGGCGAAATGAGAAAGGCCAGCGTGGCTCCCAAGAAGTGTGAAGGTTTCAAGAGTGAATGCCAACCGCCATAAAACAACAACAACAACAACAACAACAACAACCGGCTTTATTCCAGGGAGACTCTTCTTCATCTTCCTCTCCTTATTTGACGTTCGGTGCTTCCACCGTACAGCTTTATTCTTTAGGCTTCATTCTATAGGCTTTAATATTTCCACTGATGTCGCCGCTTGGTAGCCGTGCGTCTACGAGACTGGACGAGGACAGGAGACCACCCCCACCCCCATCTCGTCACTCTGATCACCCTGACTCCCCAAAAGCAGACCCCCATCACTCCGACTCCCATTTAGCGCCTTTAGCCTGTTTTCTATATCTGCCCAATCAAGCTCCTTTGTTCCAAGGAATCTCCCTGCAGCTTTAGCAATGATCCTGATCCTTTCAGTTCTGCTTTGAGTCTGAGCAGCACAGTTTACAACATCCACCATAAAGAGTACAAAATCCTCTCTATCCACAACCAGGGTATTCTCATTAATTCTGGAACCTGCACACTTGGGACCTCCACTCTTGAAACCTTCACACCTCTTGGGAGCCACGCTGGCCTTTCTCATTTCGCCCTGGCTGGGAGCAGCGCTGGCTCCTCTCTCTGTATTTACTCTAAACTCGTTACTTGAAACTTTCTTGACTGCATCTGCATAGGATATACCTTGAGAGACCTTTATTTTATGCACCTCAGCAGCTCTTTTGCTAAACCTGCATCCCCCGTAGGCAGAGCTATGATCTTCCCCACAGTTACAGCACTTCAGTTTTGCTCCCACGTCACACTTCCCATACTCGTGATCTCCTGCACATTTACCACATCTTTGCCTCCCTCTACAGACCGCTGCAATATGCCCAAAGCGCTGGCACTTAAAGCAACGCAGGGGCGGTGGAACATATGGCCTAACGTCATGGCACATGAACCCAATGAACACCTTACTAGGCAGGCACCTCCCTTCAAGTGTTACCATTACCGACAAGCTGTCACATCTTACCCCAGACCGGGTCACCTTCAACCGCCTAGCGTCCACCACCGTAGCTCCAGTCAAATTCTCCTTAACTTCATCCACAGACGTCGCCGTAGGGACACCTACGATAACTCCTCTGACCGTGTTTCTTTCAGCATCAGACACAAGAATGTCCTTTCCACCCAGACGTTTAGTTCCAATCGCCTTCCGTTGCTGAGCCGCGTCCTTGCACACGACCAGCAGCGAGCCATCTCTAAGGACACTCGCACTCTTGATCACTCCCACAGCTACAGTTAGGCTCTTTGACAATGCCACTGAATTCCACTCCTTAAAGGATGCACTATCCTGTGCAAGCTTTATGATCACCTTACAGTCTCTGCTCTCACTCCGGATATCAATAGCTTCAGCCTCATCCTGCTGCTCATTCCCAGAACCCTCGGACGAGCTAAGGGACTTTTTACGTTTCCGGGCACGTGCAGCCAGAAAAGGCTGCTCCTCCACGCCGTCCAGAACGTCTTCGACCACCGATCCACTCTCCTCCGCCATCTCCCGTCTCTCCAGACCGGACCGAATGTGTTGTTGTTGTTGTTGTTGTTTTATGGCAGTTGGCATCCAATTGTTGCATTACCGCCAGACTTTATTCCTCAGACTTGTCGTAGTAGTTGTTGTTGTTGTTTTATGGCGGTTGACATCCGAGTGTTGCATTACCGCCAGACTTTATTCCTTAGACTTTGTCGTAGTCCTAAAAGTTCTTCTTCCAGTGCCTTGACTTCCAGTGTTTTGTCCTCAGACTCTGTTGTTGTTGTTGTTGTTGTTGTTTTATGGCGGTTGACATCCGAGTGTTGCATTACCGCCAGACTTTATTCCTTAGACTGTCGTAGTCCGTAAAAGTACTCCTTCCATTGCTTTGGTGTCACAAAGCCCATGAGGTCATGATATGTCTTTGTGACTAGAGTACAAAACTGTGAGGAGACCTTGCTCAACACCCGGTCTGGAGAGACGGGAGATGGCGGAGGAGAGTGGATCGGGGATGGAAGACGTTCTGGACGGCGTGGAGGAGCAGCCTTTTCTGCCTGCACGTGCCCGGAAACGTAAAAAGTCCCTTAGCTCGTCCGAGGGTTCTGGGAATGAGCAGCAGGATGAGGCTGAAGCTATTGATATCCGGGGTGAGAGCAGAGACTGTAAGGTGATCATAAAGCTTGCACAGGATAGTGCATCCTTTAAGGAGTGGAATTCAGTGGCATTGTCAAAGAGCCTAACTGTAGCTGTGGGAGTGATCAAGAGTGCGAGTGTCCTTAGAGATGGCTCGCTGCTGGTCGTGTGCAAGAACGCGGCTCAGCAACGGAAGGCGATTGGAACTAAACGTCTGGGTGGAAAGGACATTCTTGTGTCTAATGCTGAAAGAAACACGGTCAGAGGAGTTATCGTAGGTGTCCCTACGGCGACGTCTGTGGATGAAGTTAAGGAGAATTTGACGGGAGTTACGGTGGTGGACGCTAGGCGTTTGAAGGTGACCCGGTTTGGGGTAAGATGTGACAGCTTGTCGGTAATGGTAACACTTGAAGGGAGGTGCCTGCCTAGTAAGGTGTTCATTGGGTACATGTGCTATAGCGTCAGGCCATATGTTCCGCCGCCCCTGCGTTGCTTTAAGTGCCAGCGCTTTGGGCATATTGCAGCGGTCTGTAGAGGGAAGCAAAGATGTGGTAAATGTGCAGGAGATCACGAGTATGGGAAGTGTGACGTGGGTGCAAAACTGAAGTGCTGTAACTGTGGGGAAGAACATAGCTCTGCCTACGGGGGATGCAGGTTTAGCAAAAGAGCTGCTGAGGTGCATAAAATAAAGGTCTCTCAAGGTATATCCTATGCAGATGCAGTCAAGAAAGTTTCAAGTAACGAGTTTAGAGTAAATACAGAGAGAGGAGCCAGCGCTGCTCCCAGCCTGGGCGAAATGAGAAAGGCCAGCGTGGCTCCCAAGAAGTGTGAAGGTTTCAAGAGTGGAGGTCCCAAGTGTGCAGGTTCCAGAATTAATGAGAATACCCTGGTTGTGGATAGAGAGGATTTTGTACTCTTTATGGTGGATGTTGTAAACTGTGCTGCTCAGACTCAAAGCAGAACTGAAAGGATCAGGATCATTGCTAAAGCTGCAGGGAGATTCCTTGGAACAAAGGAGCTTGATTGGGCAGATATAGAAAACAGGCTAAAGGCGCTAAATGGGAGTCGGAGTGATGGGGGTCTGCTTGTGGGGAGTCAGAGTGATCAGAGTGACGAGATGGGGGTGGGGGTGGTCTCCTGTCCTCGCCCAGTCTCGTAGACGCACGGCTACCAAGCGGCGACATCAGTGGACATATTAAAGCCTATGGAATGAAGCCTGAAGAATAAAGCTGTACGGTGGAAGCACCGAACGTCAAAGAAGGAGAGGAAGATGAAGAAGAGTCTCCCTGGAATAAAGCCGGTTGTTGTTGTTGTTGTTGTTGTTTTATGGCGGTTGGCATCCGAGTGTTGCATTACCGCCAGACTTTATTCCTCAGACGTTTCGTAGTCCTCAGACTCTGTCGTAGTCCGTAAAAGTACTCCTCCCATCGCTTTGGCGTTACAAAGCCCATGAGGTCATGATGTGTTTTTGTGACTAGAATAGTTGTTGTGTCAGAGACCAACCGGCTTTATTCCAGGGAGACTCTTCTTCACCTTCCTCGCCCTCTTTGACGTTCGGTGCTTTGGAAGTACAAAGCCCATGAGATCATGGGACGTCTTTGTTGTTTTACAAAGCCCATGAGGTCATGGGACGTCTTTGTCGTTTTATCCTTTAGAAGTCCTTCTTCCATCACTTTGGCGTTTCTAGGCCCATGAAGTCCAAGCGCGTTAGAACATCCTCTTGCTCCTCATCCTCGGCTCAGTCTCCACCACCCCCCACCTCTATAAACGTTTACCCAGCCCTGTGCTACATAAGTAAGCAACCACAGCCTGACACAAACCCTGTGACTGGATCGCCAGAACGTTCCGCAGATTGAACTCCCGCCCATTATTCCGAAACCACAAGGCCAACCCGGCCCTTTCCCTATCATAAGCCTCACAGCAAATCAGCACATGCTCGACAGTCTCTGGCACCCGACAGTGACCACACAGACCGGTCGGATGTTTGCCTATCCTACTCAGTGACCAATTGAGTCCAGTATGGCCAATCCTCATGCGGGCGAAGGCCCTTTCCTCCCACGCGTTCCTGCCCATAGACCCGCAAGGACCCACACTACCCTGTATGTGATAGAGATGCCGTCCAGTAACACAGTGGCTCCAAAATTCCTGCCAAAGGCCGACCACATGACTCTTGATAACAGGCTTGATTTCAGATTTGCTTAACTCAACCGCCACATCAATTGATGGCCGCCGAAGGGAACGTTTAGCCAGTGCATCAGCCATTTCGTTACCATCCACCCGGTTGGTCTCTGAAACAACAACAACTATTCTAGTCACAAAGACATATCATGACCTCATGGGCTTTGTAACACCAAAGCAATGGAAGGAGTACTTTTACGGACTACGACAGAGTCTGAGGACTACGACAAAGTCTGAGGAATAAAGTCTGGCGGTAATGCAACACTTGGATGCCAACCGCCATAAAACAACAACAACAACAACAACAACAGTTGTTGTTGTTTCAGAGACCAACCTCTCACCTGCGGAAAGGCACTACAGGGAGAGTACTCTGGCCCAGAATTCTGAGCTGATTGGGCACCAGCCTTCGACTCAAGATGACCTTGACCTTCCGTTTAGTTTGTTTGAGCTAAGGAGAGCACTTTCTAAGGCGAAACAGACAGCCCCGGGTAAAGATGAGGTGTGCTATGACATGCTCTCTCATTTGACTGATGACACGCTTGGGCTAGTCCTGGGTCTTTTCAACCGTGTTTGGGATTCAGGTTGTGTTCCATCTGCGTGGAAACAGTCTACGGTGGTGCCGGTTCTGAAGCCGGGTAGGCCAGCGTCTGACCCTTCAAGTTATAGGCCGATTGCCTTGACGTCGCAGCTCGGGAAAACGATGGAGCGCATGGTTACCGAGCGGTTGGATTACTTCTTGGAGAGTCAGGGTTTGCTTCCCGCGCACCAGAGTGGTTTCCGTAGGGGCAGGAACACCATGGATTCCGTGTTGTGTTTGGAATCTGATATCCAGCTGGCCAGGGCTCAGAAAGAAAAGGTTATTGCGGTGCTCTTCGATGTGGAGAAGGCGTACGATATGGTTTGGAAGGATGGGCTCCTCATTAAGCTGCGGAAGTGTGGTGTGAAGGGTAAACTGTTTAACTGGGTCCGGAGCTTTCTGTCTGGCCGGCGTATCCAAACCAGAGTGGGCGCTGCTTACTCTGGGGTCTATGGGGTGGAGAATTGGATCCCGCAGGGGAGTGTGTGTAGCCCTATCTTGTTCAATGTTATGATTAAGGACATCTTTGACGACGTGGATGGGTCTGTTGGGAGGAGCCTTTATGCTGACGATGGCGCTCTATGGGTGAGAGGGAGGAATCTCGGGTTTTACGAGGCGAAACTGCAAAGGGCAATACAGCAGGTGGAGCAGTGGACCCTGAAGTGGGGGTTTAAACTGTCCGTACAGAAGTCTCAAGTGATCTGTTTCTTCAATGGGCATAGGGACGTCTCCCTTCGACTGCATGGGCAGGTGCTCGAACAGGTCAGGGAGGTGAGGTTCTTGGGGGTCACCTTTGACGAGAGGCTTAGTTGGCGTCAGCACATTGATGAGGTCAGTGGTAAATGCAAAAGGGTGAATAACTTGCTTCGTTGTCTATCCGGCCAGGACTGGGGGGCCAGCAGAAGGTCGCTCCTGGGTATTTATCGGGCCGTCATGAGGGCGGCTATTGATTATGGCTGTATAGCCTACATGTGTGCGGCTGAGACTAACTTAAAGAAGCTTGATGTGGAGCAAGCCCAGGCCTTGCGCATCTGCTGTAGGGCTTTTAGGACCTCCCCTGTCTCGGCGCTGCAGGTTGAGTTGGGGGAATTGCCGTTACGGCTCCGGAGGCTAGAACTTCTGTTGGCTTACTGGGTGAATGTGCAAGGTCATACGAGCTCTCACCCGGTGAGGGACTTTCTCAGGGTTGATGGGGGGCAGAGTGAGGCTGGCGGTATGGTTTTCAGCCAGGTAGGAAATGCGAAGGCGCGGCTTGCGGGGGTTGGTGATCTGCGTGTGAGCCCGTCGGTGGCTTTGTCTGCTATAGCTCCGTGGAAGTTTGTCCCGGCTCCTGTTGATGTTAGCTTGCATGGCAAGCTTATAGGAGTCGCTGGGAGGGCACCGCAGTTTGCCGTTCAAGCGCTCATCGATAAGCACTCAGGTGATGTGTTTATTTATACCGACGGGTCTAGGGATCCTGAGAGTGGGCGTACTGGCGCCGCTTATTTTGTGCCTGACCTGGGGCTGGCGGTCAAGAAGAGGTTGACAGATCGCCTTTCTGTTTTCACGTCGGAACTCATAGCGATACGGTTGGCATTGGAATGGGCGGAATCTGCTTTGCAGTGTTGCGGCATTGTGGTGGCCTCTGACAGCCTTTCTGCATTGCAAAGCATTAAATCTGGGAAATCGGATTGCAGACAGGATGTGTTGAATGGCATCTTCTGTCTGATGCTCTCCCTGTCCAGGAAGGATGTGAGGGTTTCCTTCTTTTGGGTCCCTGCACATGTGGGGGTGGATGGTAACGAAATGGCTGATGCACTGGCTAAACGTTCCCTTAGGCGGCCATCAATTGATGTGGCGGTTGAGTTAAGCAAATCTGAAATCAAGCCCGTTATCAAGAGTCATGTGGTCGGCCTTTGGCAGGAATTTTGGAGCCACTGTGTTACTAGACGGCATCTCTATCACGTACAGGGTAGTGTGGGTCCTTGCGGGTCTATGGGCAGGAACGCGTGGGAGGAAAGGGCCTTCGCCCGCATGAGGATTGGCCATACTGGACTCAATTGGTCACTGAGTAGGATAGGCAAACACCCGACCGGTCTGTGTGGTCACTGTCGGGTGCCAGAGACTGTCGAGCATGTGCTGATTTGCTGTGAGGCTTATGATAGAGAAAGGGCCGGGTTGGCCTTGTGGTTTCGGAATAATGGGCGGGAGTTCAATCTGCGGAACGTTCTGGCGATTCAGTCACAGGGTTTGTGTCAGGCTGTGGTTGCTTACTTATGTAGCACAGGGCTGGGTAAACGTTTATAGAGGTGGGAGGTGTTGGAGACTGAGCCGAGGATGAGGAGCAAGAGGATGTTCTAACGCGCTTTGACTTCATGGGCCTAGAAACACCAAAGTGATGGAAGAAGGACTTCTAAAGGATAAAACGACAAAGACGTCCCATGACCTCATGGGCTTTGTAAAACAACAAAGACGTCCCATGACCTCATGGGCTTTGTACTTCCAAAGCACCGAACGTCAAAGAGGGAGAGGAAGATGAAGAAGAGTCTCCCTGGAATAAAGCCGGTCACAAAGACATATCATGACCTCATGGGCTTTGTAACACCAAAGCAATGGAAGGAGTACTTTTACGGACTACGACAGTCTGAGGACTACGAAAAGTCTGAGGAATAAAGTCTGGCGGTAATGCAACAATTGGATGCCAACCGCCATAAAACAACAACAACAACAACAACCGGCTTTATTCCAGGGAGACCCTTCTTCACCTTCCTCTCCTTCTTTGACGTTCGGTGCTTCCACCGTACAGCTTTATTCTTTAGGCTTCATTCTATAGGCTTTAATATTTCCACTGATGTCGCTGCTTAGTAGCCGTGCGTCTACGAGACTGGGCGAGGACAGGAGACCACCCCCACCCCCAGCCCGCCACTCCGATCACTCTGACTCCCCAAAAGCAGACCCCCACCACTCCGACCCCCATCCAGCGCCCCCAGCCTGCCCTCCACATCCGCCCAATCAAGCTCCTTTGTTCCAAGGAATCTCCCTGCAGCTTTAGCAATGATCCCGATCCTTTCAGCTCCGCCCCGAGTCCGAGCAGCACAGCCCACAACATCCACCATAAAAAGCACAAAATCCTCTCTATCCACAACCAGGGCACTCTCACGTGAAAGAGAGGTCCTTCTCTCAAAATGAGATTAAATCATAAAGGAATGAGTTTGTGATGTCACAGAGTACTATTCAAAGCATGGAGTGCCCTCTACTGGACATTCCACAAACTACAAACGCATGTAATTGAACTGAAATGACAGCAAAGAAACAAGACCAAACAGAGTCTTTTGTACGTATGTTTTAAACGTTTTTAACATGTTTTCCTGTACAATGTCCTATTATTATTATCATTACTTTAAAAAAGGAAAACATTTGTGCTGCACTCTGACTTTCTCCTGTTCATGTGTTACAGTGAACGAGGACTGCACCATGCTGCTGTCTGGGGCCTCTCGTGGTCACAGGCTCCTGAGACTCGTGGCCCCGCTGAAGTTCACACAGGGGACACCTGTGACACAGGGGACATCTGTGACACAGGGGACACCTGTGACACAGGGAACATCTGTGCTCCAGAGCTTGTTCAGCTCTGCCTCTTCACACCGAGTGTCCCGGGGCTCTGTCCACTGCAGAAAGTACAGCGCTTCAGCGGAGCACACGCCCTCTTACAGCTACGTGATTGTGGGGGCGGGCTCTGCAGGCTGTGTGCTAGCCAATCGCCTCTCTGAAGACCCCCATGAGTCTGTGCTTCTGCTGGAGGCGGGGCCTAAAGACAAGGTCCTGGGCAGTACACGTCTGTCCTGGAAGATCCACATGCCGGCTGCTCTCACCTACAACCTCTGTGATGACAAGTACGATTGAAGCTCTGTATTCATAATATCATTTGTCAAATAAGGAACTGTACGGGAGTCAATCAAGAGAATATTCAAAAAATAGTATAAAAAAAGTTTAGGAACTAGCTTAGATATTTGGTTTACTTTGATAAATATGAACACTTCCACAGACAAGAGCTGCTTTTTTAGTGTAAAAGTATTGATAAAATCACTGTTAAAATACCTGACCAATAATCAGTATCAATAAGAGTAGTAGTATCGATAACTAACCATACTCATACCTAACTGTGAGTTTGAACCTCTGGGACAGTTAAAATAAGACTGAGGGGGCTCATGTAAAAGTCACAGACAAAAACAGGAATGAGACCTTTAACATGAAGCTCACTAAAGCAAATGAAGGGACTTTGGTGCTACAAATGTGCCATAAGAGCAGGAAAAGCAGAGATGTGAAGGAAACGAGCTCGATACAATATTTGAGCAGGTCGTCAGTGTCTGTCCAGCCCAGTGTGAGGCTGCAGCTCACAGACAGGCTCACAGACAGAGGCTCACAGACAGAGGCTCACAGACAGGCTCACAGACAGGCTCACAGACAGGCTCACAGACAGAGGCTCACAGACAGGCTCACAGACAGGCTCACAGACAGGCTCACAGACAGGCTCACAGACAGAGGCTCACAGACAGAGGCTCACAGACAGGCTCACAGACAGGCTCACAGACAGAGGCTCACAGACAGAGGCTCACAGACAGAGGCTCACAGACAGGCTCACAGACAGGCTCACAGACAGGCTCACAGACAGAGGCTCACAGACAGGCTCACAGACAGAGGCTCACAGACAGGCTCACAGACAGGCTCACAGACAGAGGCTCACAGACAGGCTCACAGACAGGCTCACAGACAGAGGCTCACAGACAGGCTCACAGACAGGCTCACAGACAGGCTCACAGACTCACAGACCTTAACATATGACAGGAAACACATGAATGAATAAATGTGACCATTGTTATGACCTGTAGTGTTGTGTAGGTATAACTGGTCCTACCACACTGAAGTGCAGGCCCACATGGACCATCGCGTGCTGTACTGGCCCCGTGGGAGGGTGTGGGGTGGCTCCTCCTCTCTCAATGCCATGGTGTACATCCGGGGCCATGCTGAGGATTACAACCGCTGGCACCGCGAAGGGGCCGAAGGCTGGGACTATGAACACTGTCTGCCGTATTTCAGGAAGGCCCAGAGCCACGAGCTGGGCCAGAACAGGTACTGCACTTTGATTAATTTAATTCATTGTCACATCTCATTAAGTTCAGTTATATCAGAGGAGACATATTACAGGGTTCAGAATAAGCGGTATCGCATTGTTAAATGCGACGCAATTTCTCTCCAATGCGATGCATTCGTCAGAAAAAAGTGTGCTTGTATCGCAGCTTTTGCGATACAAAAATGTGTGTTCAATTGTAGAACCAAAGCGCCTAAAATTACTGATCACTCGTCAATCGATCGTCAATAACGGCGTGACACATGTAGAGACGCTGTGTTGACATGACGAGCCCCGCTGCTGTCTCAGATCGCGAGTCTGTGGGAGGAGCCACGTGCGGTAAAGTTAGCGTCACAGATTCGGACTTCCGAGGTCAATACATGCGTTCTCACTTCCGGCAAATTACCAGTACACCCGGAAACTTGTACCCGCCGCCATTTTGACTGGGTGACGCTTGCAACAGCTGGACAGCACGTCAATTTCTACGTCATACTGAGCGCGGCATAGTACTTTACAACCGCACGGCTACTATATTCACCAAAATGCCAAAATACTGCGTTGTTTTTGGATGCAATGTTCGCGTATTGGATAGTCAGAAACTTAGATTGCCAGGTGAAAATTCCCGAGCTTTCAATCAAAATAGTTATAGAAACTGGGCCAATCCAAATCAGGCCAGTCAGTCGGGCTGTCCTTCCACAAACCCTGCGGCATTCTGTAGGGACATTCCGCTGGTGTCAGACCAAGGAATGACAGCTTTGTCATGTACCTTTTTCTGCCGTCATTGTCTAAAGAATTATGAAATTCGTAGCTCATTATGCCGCGCTCAGTATGACGTAGAAAATGACGTGCTGTCCAGCTGTTGCAAGCGTCACCCGGTCAAAATGGCGGCGGGTACAAGTTCCCGGATGTATTGGTAATTTGCCGGAAGTGAGAACGCATGTATAGCTCCTAAACGCAAAAGTCTTTGCAGATCATTCACATGCCAAAATACTCCAAGTATCTACAACCTCGTTTTTAACAATCAGATGCGTATTTTGGCCGCAGCGAATTACACGGCTCCGAATGTGCAGAGCCGAGACGAGTGCTTAGAGACCGTCATCAAATGTGCAGCCGGAGCTGAAACGAGAGTACTTGGGGACTGTCATCAAATAGCAAAACAAAAAATCGAATGGAACGTCAAATAGAGCGTTACAATTTGAATAACACAATAAATACACCAAGATGGATGCAACAGCAACCTTTATTTTTCCATCAGAAGCTTAATACATATTTTTTGTGAGTGTAATGACAATTAATATGTAAATGAGACTCCTGCAAATAGTCATCTGGTTGATGATGATATGGAAGAAAGTTGTAAATAAGGCCATCTGACTGTGTTGATTAATTTGTTCAACAAGTTTTCTGTTTTATTAAAAAAAAAGTGTTTAAAAGTTAATATGTTAAGAGTTTTTTTTAAATAGAATGTTTACAAATACATTTTAAATAAATAATCGTGTTATATCAATGGAAAATATTGATTTTTAGTCACTTTCATGTTTTGCTATGCAATCATCAAATTGCTATACAAATTTGAAAAAATTAACGGATTGTTTAGCAGCACCGCTATATAAGTGAAAATCCTTAATCTGAGCCCTGTATTATATAATGATTTTTCTTCATTTTGAAAACTGCAATATTGATCTATAACAACTTAGTAATAGAAACAGGTTCATTGACTTCCTGTTCACATCTACAGAACTGATAAGCCCCGCCTCTTCATGGTGACATTTCACTGTAACATTGTAATTGTTAATTACATGTTTTTATCTTTGAAAAGTGCTTACGTCATATTTTAGATCCCTACATGCATCACTCACTGTCTAGATGTCCACACTGTTCACTACATAAGGCACTATATAGTGGTCACGCCATTTTAGTGCAACCCAAATGTCCAGCAGGTGAAAAAGTAGAGCTCTAAATCTCCCACAATGCACTTTGAAAAGTAGTGTCCAGCACTGGTCACTAGACCGGTCAATAAAGACCACAATGCATTACAAGAGTCAGAAAAATAACAGCGACAGTGACACAACTGAATGAAAGCAGAATATGCTGCTTATCTCAGCACTGTCGACCTGTGATTATGAATAAACCCTACATTATATTATGTATATGTATATGTATATGTATATTATGTATAAACATTAGGAACAGCAAAGCCCTCAAGCTCCCAGGGGCCTCTGGTAGAGGACCGGGCTTGAAGGGGGAGAAATAGAAACGGCCCGCGGAGAGGTTTTTTTTAAACATTTTGTCCAACACTTTTTTAGAAGTTTTGTTTCAATCTGTTCCATAGGCTGAAACTTTAGACTGAAACACATTTTCCATTGTTTTTTGTTTATTTTTGTGTCTTTTCAATTCCAAGCAACTTTCTCTCTTAGTAATTTGTTTTATATTAGTGAGAAAGCATTTGCTTAGCATGGTCTTGCTTTATAGTTCCTTTTCAAATTATTATATATCGACCAATTGCAGTAGTTGAGTTCCAATGTCTTTGGGTCTGTAACCACTTCTGCTGATGGTTTAAAACGGCACACTACTGTTTAATAACTCTGTTGCCTTTGGTCAGGACTTCTCAAACTTTTTCTGGCTTTCCAAAACAGTCTATATTTTACCAGCAGAAGGTTAGAACATTAACATGGACAGGAGCTGATTCCATAACACAGGAGATGGGAGCTAAACGCTGTACCAGCATTTTGAGAGCGAAGAGCTCTGTTTGGATGATATGGTGCTATAAAGTCTCTCTATTTTTCTAACCCTCAGTCTGGAGAACGTTCTTCATTGTTCCATAGGGACGCTCGTTCTGTTTTAACAGAGCTTTAACATCAAGAGCAGTTTGCAGAGAGTTCATGGTCCTGTCAACAAATGTATCACTTACACAAAGAATCTGAAAACTTTATTGAAACCTATTTTAAAACTCTTGATTTCATTGGTGTAACATGATTATCTTTAGCGTCTGGACAGAACCAAGTCTGAATCGAGTAAAACCCGAACTGGATCTCGCCTAAAGCTAAACCAGGTCCGAACCAGGTCTATACCAGGTCTATACAAAGCCTGGCTGAAATGAGTAACAAAAAAGACCAAAAGGACTGAAACCATATTAAAGCTACTCAAAATGATGGGTAATATTTTTTTATGTAATGTGGAGACATTTTCAAAATAAGTATACATGAAGTGCATTGGAATACACTATATCAGGGGTCTCCAACCTGTTGAGTAGCTCACGAAGGGATTTCCAAAACATTGTCTTAGTTACGGCGCGTGAGCTGCAAAGAAGCCAAACACATACAGTTTTTATGAAGAGTGGGAATCTGACGTTTTATTCACAAATGTCAATGACCAGTGCGTGTGTCTGATCTGTGGATGCTTAACTGTTACTACCCTCAGCACTTTAGTTCTCTCTCTCCTGTAGAGCTCCACAAACTTGACTCTCTTTCCCCGCAGTCACTTCTCTGAGCGCTTCTTTTTCTGTTTTCTGTTGATCGGCCTCATATTCACAGAGAAAGATGCAAAAGAGTGAATGAATGGAAGTGCAAACTGAAATCAATGCAGCGACACACGGAAACGCCGTGAAGTCAAACTCGTTTTTGCCAAAGACAAACATTATAAATTTACCTACAACATAAAACACAAGTTAAGCATTCCTGAGAAAAATGTTTGCAGCCTGAGTGTGACCGGGAGCCTCTCAGTCCACAGGGAAGGAGAGCGAAGGGGGCAGCGGGTGAAGGGGAGATTTGACTAAAAATAACATGAGTGAATGGGCAAATTGATGATCTAAAATTCACCAGGATACAGGAAATCGCTTATGATTTATTCAAAGTTTTCTTTGATTTCCAACCCACTTAACTCATATATTTAAAAAGTTATAATTCCTAATGAAAAACTGCTACATATTTTTATTTTGACCCACCTTCCCTCATGTTGTGAAGTTACACTAGTTGTATTTTCACATATTCTAAGTTGAGCTTTTTTCACCGTGCTGCAGCTCAAACCGGTCCCATGGGAATTTAATGCTATAGAAAGATTCATAGGAATCTAATTAACAACTTACTGATGGTTAATTGGGTCTGTCACTAACACCTGGAATCCGTTTGATAATTCAGTTACTGCATCTGTCAGTGAGGCTTGTTTCCAGGATGTTACAGTTTGACACTTGTAACTGACATAAACCGACATGAGGCCGTGTGTCTGGAGTTTGCACAGCAGTAACAGCTTTATCAGGCAGCAGTAGTTTCTGTTTGGTGCCAGCGTGAGATTCGGCATCAACAGCTTGTGATCCCATGGAACAGATGATTTATAAGAAAGAAATGATGAGCAGCTATTTATTTTATTTTTGCAATCCTTTTCTTTATTTGGCAAAAGTGCAAAATAAACATTGGGCAGGTAACTGAACATTTTACTCATAAGTAAAATCCTCCCTGAGAATACATTGATTAAAAGTAAATATCTAAAAACTTAAAAAAGAAGCTAAAAACATCTTAAAATTAAAGATATCAATGTGAAACTTCTGCTGTTCAGTCACATAAGTTTTGAAAGTTTTCATTAAGTCATGTTTTCATACAGAAATAAGGCATTTTATGTGTGAAAATTGCCAAAATGTCCCATATTCTGAACCCCTGCCCTAGATAAAACATGCACTGAACTACAATTGTAATTAACTGTTTCTTCAAAGCTGGTTTATTGTATCTAAAGTATGTGTGTGTCACTAGGTACCGTGGAGGCAGTGGCCCCTTGAAAGTATCGCGGGGTAAGACCCAGCACCCTCTGCACAAGGCCTTCATCGAGGCCGGGCAGCAGGCGGGCTACCCTTTCACCGACGACATGAACGGCCACCAGCAGGAGGGCCTGGGCTGGATGGACATGACCGTTTATAAAGGTAACGGCCATGCACGGCCACGCCCGTATCGTAAGACACTCTGTGATTGTTCTGCCCGTGTGTCCGTGCAGGAATGCGGTGGAGCACAGCCAGCGCGTACCTCCGGCCAGCCCTGGACCGTCCCAACCTGAGGGCAGAGGTACGCTGCCTCACCACCAAAATCCTGTTCGACGGGCAGCGTGCCGTGGGAGTGGAGTACATCCAGAGAGGGCAGAGGAAGAGGGTAAGATCTGAGGGGAAATGAGGAGGGTACGGGTGACTTTACAAGAGCTTTTTAAATTCAGTTATTGTTTGGCATTAAACTCACCATGCACTTATTCAATTACAGGGGTTCTTATTGGTTCAGTGAGGTTTATTTGCCTGTCAAAGTGTCTTGTGAGCTGATTTACACAGGTTTTGGCACTGTCTGCTCAGGATAGAGGTGGATGACATCACCACTTGCAATTATAAGTGTAGTTGCCGGAGTTTCATTTATACTTCCAACAGTTTCTCACGTTAAGACTGTGTTCTGGTACATGAACACCAAACTCCACCAAAGTCGGGTAGAAAATTATTTATATATTTATTTATTGACCTTTATTGAACCAGGAAATTAAACGAGATGAAAGTAAACGGCGCCCACGGCAGTTTTTTGATCACATTGGAAAAGGGCCAATAATATAAGGTTATAAAAGATTGAATTAGCTTTGAACATACATGACGGACAAAACGACACAGAAATCTCTATCTGTATTCGTCTGGAACATTGAGCATAAACGAGCCTTTAGCCAACGAATGTCTGTCTCCTCTCTCTCACCGCTACACACTAATGTGGTCAGCACTAGTTTAGAATCTTCAGTTTTCAGCATTTTAAAAGCCATATTTAATCAACGTGTTTTAATGAACAATAAATCAGTAAATATAAAAATGTACATGGATCTCTTAGCCCCAAGGCCTTCTGATACCTTAAAGCAGGGGTGTCAAACTGATTTGGGCCGCGGGCCGAATTTCGACGCTCAGGCTGGGTCGGGGGCCGAACATGACGTAAAACATGAAACTATTAAAATTCTTAGAAATAAATAGATTTATATAGCCTACGCTGTTTTTGAAGCAATTACTGGATCGATAAAAAAAATTACAAAACGTTTGTTCTCATAAACTGAAATGTATTTAGAAAAACAAGTGTAATTTCACCAATACTGTCCTTCAGTTTATGTGCATCACAACTTCAGAGTTGATCTATAGTTCTACACAGAGATATAATTTGACTTCATAACAAAATAAACTTCTCAAGATCTAAAAAGAGACGCCGCCTACCATCAAACCTCGTGCTGAAGCACTCAGCAGTGCACGTTGCGTTTTGTTTATTAGCGTGACGGATTGCATCGCATCTCTTGTCTCCGCAGATTTCATTTTGTACTGTACACTGAAGGAACTCGCTAAACACACACCGACATATCAACCACGCATGCGCAGCCATGGAAACGTGCTGCTATCCTGGGAACGAGGCTCCAGGTGTGCAGTAGGACGCAGGGAATGATTGATGTGGGATAATGATTTTATAAAGCCTACAGCAGTTTACATGCATTAAAAGTTTATATTATTTTAATTCCTGGGTTTATTACTGTAAAATATTAAAAGTAACTGTAGGATAAAGCCTGTATAAGAAGTTATTAGTAGTAAGCATCTGTGGTGATGCCGCCTTACCCACTCAGCCACCGCACACTCCTTTTCTTTTCTCACGACGAGTATTATGACATACAGTGGAAGAATCATAGTTACATAGCGCATCTTCATTTCATGACTTGCTTGGTGATTTGCTTGCGGTGCTATAGTAACTGCTCATCATTCACTTGATACTGGCAGAACTGGTTCATTCTTTCAACATATGTAGACGGTCTGAGGAAGGAACATTGACTCATGCCCCGTTACCACAAAACCTCTGACTGAGCACATTTGGCAGATCCAAAATCAAAACTGCTCAGTATTTTTGGGAAAGGTTTGATTCAACTCAGGATTCTTGACAGATCTGATAAGTACATAAACATTGTACTCAACTGAGCCTGAGTGTTTCTAAGTAGAAAACCAAGATTGTGAAATGACTTTATGACTTAATGGTATAAATATATGCCAAGGACGTTTTGTTTTCCACAATCATAATACAATTCTGTTTATAACCGATTAATATCTCACAGTCACATTTTGTTATTGGTGTAGTTGGGATTGTAGTTGCGATTGTATATCATAAGAAATTGTAATATTTGAGTGATGCATGTTATCACTCTTCTTATCACGCGGCCCAGGGACCCCCGAGGGTCTGCGATTAAGGTGCCTAAAGTTGCACTTTGTAACTTTCCTGGTCTGTCACATGCTTGTATTCAGGCAGAGGTGGTCAGTAACCATGTCTACTTAAGTACACTTTTTGAGTTGAGTAATTATTACTTTGACTCATCTACATTTGCAAGATAAATACAGACCTAATACGTTCTAATACGTTCCCTCTCCGAGCCCACTCAGAGAGATACTTGGGTGGGCCAGGGCCGCGGGGAAAACTGACTACACAGCCATGTTAGGCCCGAGCGCCACAAGCTGGCGAGAGGCCTATTAATCTCGTAAGGCCGTGCGAAGCACGGCTGCGAAAGTGCGCACGTAGTGCGCACGAAATCGAGCGCAAAGCGCTCGCCCACTTCCAAACACTCACTAACGCACTCCTTCACTCATGCACGCCCCGTGCATACTAATTAGTAGTAGGAAAATGGAACATTACCGTTGTAAACGGGTGAAGCCCGTGCAAAAGTGCGCACTAAACGAGCACTTTACATTGAGATGACGACCGCGAATAAAGCACTCATTTGCGCTAAGTACCTCACAAATACGTTCCCCATCTCTTGCATGTTCCGTGCATATAAACATGTGATGCAAAAATTGAACATTATTACTGTATAGAGGGCCAAAAACACAAAGTGGGTGGAGCCCACTCAAAATTAACGAAAGTACCCGTCAGTGACCAGGGACCCACACCATGAGGTAGGAAAGCGCGAGCGCTTTCCGAAAATGTATAGTTTATGATATTTGAAAAATGGGAAACATTGTTTTCGCATCGGAATATTATTAGGCCCGAGCCCCAGCAGGGCGGAGGGCCTATTGCTCCCGCAACGCTGCCGAAGGCAGCGTTGCAACTGTCTGACCAAACATGCGGGCTGTGCCCGCATGTTTGGTACCCCGTCGCCCCTGGCAAGTACAGTGAACTAGCCCATGCCGAAGGCATGGATCATGCATACTTACTCCTGCTATGACAGAAATATTCAACAATGAGTGAATGGGCTACGCCCATTCACTCATTGTTGACAACAGCAGCGCGAAGCGCTGCATTCCTCCAAAAACCCTCCTGGCATCGTCCCGTACGCGAGAATCCATGCCGCAGGCATGGGCCATGCTTGTATCTGCTCAAATCAATGGAAGTCTATGGGGAGTGGGCGGGGCATCCCGACGGAATGGGGAGTGACGAGCGCGTAAGCGCTCGTAATGATGATTCCACCCCATGGCGGCATGGGGAAGGCTTAGAGCTTTCAAACGATGTATAATTTGTTGTTATAGTGGAAACGGCTATATTGTTTTTGCTAAAAATATTATTATTATTTTTAGGCCCGAGCGCCACAAGCTGGCGAGAGGCCTATTAATCTCGTAAGGCCGTGCGAAGCACGGCTGCGAAAGTGCGCACGTAGTGCGCACGAAATCGAGCGCGAAGCGCTCGCCAACTTCCAAACACTCACTAACGCACTCCTCCACTCATGCACGCCACGTGCATACTAATTAGTAGTAGGAAAATGGAACATTACCGTTGTAAACGGGCGAAGCCCGTGCAAAAGTGCGCACTAAACGAGCACTTTACATTGGGATGACGACCGCTTCGCAGTCGTCATCCCCATATAAAGCACTCATTTGCCCTAAGTACCTCACGAATACGTTCCCCATCTCTTGCATGTTCCGTACATATAAGCATGTAATGCAAAAATTGAACATTATTACTGTATAGAGGGCCAAAAACACAAAGTGGGCGGAGCCCACTCAAAATTAACGAAAGTACCCGTCAGTGACCAGGGACCCACACCATGAGGTAGGAAAGCGCGAGCGCTTTCCGAAAATGTATAGTTTATGATATTTGAAAAATGGGAAACATTGTTTTCGCATCGGAATATTATTCTTTCTTTCTTCTTCTTCTTCTCGGGACCAACCCCCCTATTTTTCACCCAGTGAACATTGACGAAAAGTCACAAAAATGTTCACACCTCTAAAAATCGTGCCTCTCTACATTCTGGCTATTTCCCTTTTCTAAAATAAAAAAAATTGGCGCGTCAGCGCCCCCAAATGTACCAAAAATGCATTGAGAGATGGGAAATGACCCAAAAAAAATCTGATCGTAGAATCATGAAATTTGGCGCAGAGGTAGATGGTGACAAGAGAAGTAAAAAATATTATTACGGCAACGCCGTCCGCCCAACCAAATGTCGGCCATATTGCTTCAAAAATGGCTAAACATGACTTCGGAGTTTTTCCAAACGTCGTACTTTTACGAACTCCTCCCAGGGCGTTAGCCCTAAAAAGCTGCAATTTGGTAAAAATGCTACTGAGGAGTGGGACATCAAAAGTTATCCAAATTACATTGATACCTCTCACGGTCTCTGTGCGGCGAAGCCGCAAACTGTAGCTAGAATTTCAGAAATCTCCCATATTTAAAATTTCTGCCGTTTGCGCGGATAAAGTCCGAATTGCGTCAAATTAGAATCAGTTGTTAAACTCTTTGCCCTAAACCTACTTGAAGTGAAATAAATTCATTTGGCGCCACAGCGCCCCCTACAGATTTTATATGGAGGTTAAATGTTTAGTTTTGCGAAATTATATGAAATTTGACACACAACTCAATTTTAGCATCCCCATCAAAAAAGTCAATGAGACCCATGTCATAATTGTTATGGCGTTGCCGTAACGATGACCGAAACCTTTCATGTTATTCCAATGGGGAAATCGCCAGAACATGTTTACACTTTAGACTTTCACAAACTCCTCCCAGGGCGTCAGCCCTATTAACCTGAAATTTGGTGAGACTCATCTTCAGGACCATCAAAAGTTATCCACATTTTCATTCAAAGAGTCACGGTGTCTGTGCGGCAAAGCCGCACATTTTGCCAAGAATTCAAAATAAAATAGCTTTTTGATGGTAAAACAAAGGGGAGAAGATGTGACAGCGTCACAGATTCAGCAGTAGGCGTAATAAAAGGACAATTGGGGCGCGTTAGCGCCCCCTCCTCTTGCGGTGTGGCGGCGGTGTGGCGGCGGCGTGGCGGCGGCGTGGCGAGGGCCGATCATTGCCGCTTGCGGCTATATTTATTTTTATTTTTATTATTTTTCTTGTTCTTCTGCTTTTTGAGATCTAATTTGACCCCCTGAACATGCTCAAAAACTCACCAAACTTTGCCCAAAATTCAGAATCGGCGAAAAATTAGATTTTTTCAGGGCCATTTTTTTTTTCGTCAAAAAATGGCGCGACAGCGCCACTGACAAAAGTCAAAATACATTGCGCCTATGGGAGACGCCCCGAGGTCAACTTTGTCGTAAAGCTACGAAATTCGGGACACGCATTCCTCTCGTGAGGACAAAAAAAAAAATCATTGTGACCACGCCCCCAGACTTACCCTATGGCCGCCATCTTCCTTTGAAAATGAAAACACGCTGTGTTAGCCATTTTGTTCACGTCAAACTTTGACGAACTCCTCCTAGGGCGTTTTGCCCACCGACTTCAAAATCGGCGTACGTCCTCTGGACAAGTGGGGCATCTAAAGTTATCCAATTTTTTGAGATACCTTTTACGGTCTGTGTGCGGCGCAGCCGCAAAGTTGGACAACTTATTTTGGAATATTGCAGATCTAAAAATTGCTCCCATTTGATCAAAACGAGTCCGATTACTACCAAATTTGAAACAGTTGTTAAACTTTCCGGTTTGGACCAGTTTATGATGACAAAATTGAAATGGGCGCGATAGCGCCCCCTACAGAATGACCTTGAAATTAACATTGAAGGTCAAAAATTAGTTTTACCAAAATGTTCTAAACTTTACCCAAAATTCTATTTTGGCGTCCCGATCAAAAAAGCCAATCAGACAAATGCCTTATTTTTTACGGCGTAGTCGTAGTGATGACAGAAACCTCCCATGTTATCCCTATGGGAAAACCGCAAAATCTCTCAAATATCCACATTTTTATGTTTCACACTTTAACGAACTCTTCCTAGTGCGTTTTGCCCACGAACCTCAAAATCGGTGTACGTCCTCTAGACAAGTGGGGCATCTAAATTTATCCAAATTTTAAGGATAACTTTTACGGTCTCTGTGCGACGGAGCCGGCAACGTTTCCCAGAATTCTGACTATTTGGCCTTCAGAGTGGCCTATAAACAATAGAGTTTTTCCAAATGACATGATATTTTGAACAAAATTCTAATTTGCCATCCTGATCATAAAAGTATGAGAGCCAAAGTCATATTTTGTACGGCGTAACCGAAGCGTTGACAGAAACATCCCATGTTATCCTTATGGGAAAATTGTAGAATCGCTCAAATCACCACATTTTTACGCTTCACACTTTAACAAACTCCTCCTAGGGCGATTGCCCGATCAAGCTCATATTTGGGGAAAATCATATACACAAACGGGGCATCAAAAGTTAGTCATATTTTGATTTTAAGTGGTACGGTCTCTGTGCCGTGGAGCTGCAAATATACTGTCACAAATGGGAAAACGCCAAATCTTTGAAATGTTCACATTTACGCTTCACACTTTAACGAACTCCTCCTAGTGCGTTTGGCCCACTGATCTCAAAATCAGTGTACCTGCTCTAGACAAGTGGGGCATCTAAAGTTATTCAAATTTTATCGATAACATTTACGGTCTCTGTGCAGCTGAGCCGCAAACTTTTCGCAGAATTTGGACTATTTGGCCTTCAGAGTGGCCTATAAACAAGAGTTTTTCCAAATGACATGACATTTTGCACACAATTCTCATTTGCCATCCCCAAAATAAAAAGTATGGGAGCCAAAATCATATTTGGTAAAGCGTAGCCGTAGCGATGACAGAAACATCCCATAGTATCCCTATGGGGAAACCGCAAAATATCTAAAATGACCACATTTTTACACTTCACACTTTAACAAACTCCTCCTAGGGCGAATACCCGATCAAGTTCATATTTGGGGAGAATCATCTACACAAGCGGGGCATCAAAAGTTATCCATATTTTGATTTTAAGTACTAGGGTCTCTGTGCGGTAGAGCCGCAAATATATGTCACAAATGGGAAAAACGCCAAATCCTTGAAATGTTCACATTTATGCTTCACACTTTAATGAACTCCTCTGTGGGCAATAGCTCGATCAAGCTCATATTTTGGGAAAATAATCTACACAAGCGGAGCATCAAAAGTTATCCATATTTTTATTCCAAGTGTCACGGTCTCTGTGCGCTGGAGCTGCACATTTGACCGACATTTGTGTTCATTTGCACTGGTTAAGCACAGGATTGTACATGTCCAATGTGTCACTGTCTTAGTTCTTAGACAATTGCGTTAGCGCCATCTCTGTAAAATGCAGAGAGCAGAGTCGGAAGGCCGGCGGCCCGCGAGGGCCGTTGGATGCCGCTTGCGGCTTTAATTAGGCCCGAGCGCCACAAGCTGGCGAGAGGCCTATTAATCTCGTAAGGCCGTGCGAAGCACGGCTGCGAAAGTGCGCACGTAGTGCGCACGAAATCGAGCGCGAAGCGCTCGCCCACTTCCAAACACTCACTAACGCACTCCTCCACTCATGCACGCCCCGTGCATACTAATTAGTTGTAGGAAAATGGAACATTACCGTTGTAAACGGGCGAAGCCCGTGCAAAAGTTCGCACTAAACGAGCACTTTACATTGGGATGACGACCGCGAAGCGGTCGTCATCCCCATATAAAGCACTCATTTGCGCTAAGTAGCTCACGAATACGTTCCCCATCTCTTGCATGTTCCGTGCATATAAGCATGTAATGCAAAAATTGAACATTATTACTGTATAGAGGGCCAAAAACACAAAGTGGGCGGAGCCCACTCAAAATTATCGAAAGTACCCGTCAGTGACCAGGGACCCACACCATGAGGTAGGAAAGCGCGAGCGCTTTCCGAAAATGTATAGTTTATGATATTTGAAAAATGGGAAACATTGTTTTCGCATCGGAATATTATTCTTTCTTTCTTTCTTTCTTTCTTTCTTCTTCTTCTCGGGACCAACCCCCCTATTTTTCACCCAGTGAACATTGACGAAAAGTCACAAAAATTTGCACACCTCTAAAAATCGTGCCTCTCTACATTCTGGCTATTTCCCTTTTCTAAAATAAAAAAAATTGGCGCGTCAGCGCCACCAAATGTACCAAAAATGCATTGAGAGATGGGAAATGACCCAAAAAAAATCTGATCGTAGAATCATGAAATTTGGCGCAGAGGTAGATGGTGACAAGAGAAGTAAAAAATATTATTACGGCAACGCCGTCCCCCGAACCAAATGTCGGCCATATTGCTTCAAAAATGGCTAAACATGACTTCGGAGTTTTTCCAAACGTCGTACTTTTACGAACTCCTCCCAGGGCGTTGGCCCTAAAAAGCTGAAATTTGGTGAAAATGCTACTGAGGAGTGGGACATCAAAAGTTATCCAAATTACATTGATACCTCTCACGGTCTCTGTGCGGCGAAGCCGCAAACTGTAACTAAAATTTCAGAAATCTCCCATATTTAAAATTTCTGCCGTTTGCGCAGATAAAGTCCGAATTGCATCAAATTAGAATCAGTTGTTAAACTCTTTGCCCTAAACCTACTTGAAGTGAAATAAATTCATTTGGCGCCACAGCGCCCCCTACAGATTTTATATGGAGGTTAAATGTTTAGTTTTGCGAAATTATATGAAATTTGACACACAACTCAATTTTAGCATCCCCATCAAAAAAGTCAATGAGACCCATGTCATAATTGTTATGGCGTTGCCCAACGATGACCGAAACCTTTCATGTTATTCCAATGGGGAAATCGCCAGAACATGTTTACACTTTAGACTTTCACAAACTCCTCCCAGGGCGTCAGCCCTATTAACCTGAAATTTGGTGGGACTCATCTTCAGGGGTGGACCATCAAAAGTTATCCACATTTTCATTCAAAGAGTCACGGTGTCTGTGCGGCAAAGCCGCACATTTTGCCAAGAATTCAAAATAAAATAGCTTTTTGATGGTAAAACAAAGGGGAGAAGATGTGACAGCGTCACAGATTCAGCAGTAGGCGTAATAAAAGGACAATTGGGGCGCGTTAGCGCCCCCTCCTCTTGCGGCGTGGCGGCGGTGTGGCGGCGGCGTGGCGAGGGCCGATCATTGCCGCTTGCGGCTATATTTATTATTATTTTTCTTGTTCTTCTGCTTTTTGATCTCTAATTTGACCCCCTGAACAAGCTCAAAAACTCACCAAACTTTGCCCAAAATTCAGAATCGGCGAAAAATTTTGTTTTTTCTGGGCCATTTTTTTTTTCGTTAAAAAATGGCGCGACAGCGCCACCGACAAAAGTCAAAATACATTGCGCCTATGGGAGACGCCCCGAGGTCAACTTTGGCGTAAAGCTACGAAATTTGGGACACGCATTCCTCTCGTGAGGACAAAAAAAAAAATCATTGTGGCCACGCCCCCAGACTTACCCTATGGCCGCCATCTTCCTTTGAAAATGAAAACACGCTGTGTTAGCCATTTTGTTCACGTCAAACTTTGACGAACTCCTCCTAGGGCGTTTTGCCAACCAACCTCAAAATCGGCGGACGTCCTCTGGACAAGTGGGGCATCTAAAGTTATCCAATTTTTTGAGATACCTTTACCGGTCTGTGTGCGGCGCAGCCGCAAAGTTGGACAACTTATTTTGGAATATTGCAGATCTAAAAATTGCTCCCATTTGATCAAAACGAGTCCGATTAGGACCAAATTTGAATCAGTTGTTAAACTTTCAAGTTTGGACCAGTTTATGATGACAAAATTGAAATGGGCGCGATAGCGCCCCCTACAGAGTTGCCTTTGAGTGAACATTGATGGACAAAAACTGGTTTTACACAAATGTTCTAAACTTTGCCCAAAATTCTATTTTGGGGTCCCGAGCAAAAGGCCAATCAAACTTATGCCTCAATTTTTACGGCGTAGTCGTAGCCATGACGGAAACCTCCCATGTTATCCCTATGGGAAAATTGCTAAATCTCTCGAATATCCACATTTTTCTGTTTCACACTTTAACGAACTCCTCCTAGGGCGTTTTGCCCACCAACCTCAAAATCGGTGAACGTCCCCTAGACAAGTGGGGCATCTAAAGTTATCCAAATTTTAAGGATAACTTTTACGGTCTCTGTGCGACGGAGCCGCAAACTTTTCCCTGAATTCTGACTATTTGGCCTTCAGAGTGGCCTATAAACAATAGAGTTTTTCCAAATGACATTATGTTTTGCACAAAATTCTAATTTGCAATCCTGATCATAAAAGTATGAGAGCCAAAGTCATATTTTGTACGGCGTAACCGTAACGATGACAGAAACATCCCATGATATCCTTATGGGAAATTCGCGAAATTGCTCAAATCACCACATTTTTACGCTTCACACTTTAACGAACTCCTCCTAGGGCGATTGTCTGATCAAACTCATATTTGGGGAAAATCATCTACACAAGCGGGGCATCAAAATTTATCCATATTTTGATTCTAAGTGCTACGGTCTCTGTGTGGCTGACCCGCAAATATATGTCACAAATGGGAAAACAGCGGAATCTCTAAAATGACCACATTTTTACGCTTCACACTTTAACGAACTCCTCCTAGGGCGATTGTCCGATCAAGTTCATATTTGGGGAAAATCATCTACACAAGCGAGGCATCAAAAGTTTTCCATATTTTGATTCTAAGTGCTACGGTCTCTGTGTGGCTGACCCGCAAATATATGTCACAAATGGGAAAACAGCAAAATCTCTCAAATTACCATATTTTTATGTTTTACACTTTAACAAACTCCTCCTAGTGCGTTTTGCCCACCAACCTCAAAATCGGTGTACGTCCTCTAGACAAGTGGGGCATCTAAAGTTATCCAAATTTTAAGAATAACTTTTACGGTCTCTGTGCGACGGAGCCGCAAACGTTTCCCAGAATTCTGACTATTTGGCTTTCAGAGTGGCCTATAAACAATAGAGTTTTTCCAAATGACATGATATTTTGAACAAAATTCTAATTTGCCATCCTGATCATAAAAGTATGAGAGCCAAAGTCATATTTTGTACGGCGTAACCGTAGCGTTGACAGAAACATCCCATGTTATCCTTATGGGAAAATCGCAGAATCGCTCAAATCACCACATTTTTACACTTCACACTTTAACAAACTCCTCCTAGGGCGATAGCCCGATCAAGTTCATATTAGGAGAATATCATCTACACAAGCGGGCCATCAAAACTTACCCATATTTTGATTCTAAGTGCTACGGTCTCTGTGTGGCGGACCCGCAAATATATGTCAGAAATGGGAAAACAGCGAAATCTCTAAAATGACCACATTTTTACGCTTCACACTTTTACAAACTCCTCCTAGGGCGATTGCCCGATCAAGCTCATATTTGGGGGAAATCATCTACACAAACGGGGCATCAAAAGTTAGTCATATTTTGATTTTAGGTGGTACGGTCTCTGTGCCGTGGAGCTGCAAATATACTGTCACAAATGGGAAAAACGCCAAATCCTTGAAATGTTCACATTTACGCTTCACACTTTAACAAACTCCTCCGTGGGCAATAGCTCGATCAAGCTTTACTTTGGGAAATATCATCTACACAAGCGCGGCATCAAAAGTTATCCATATTTTATTCCAAGTGCTACGGTCTCTGTGCGGCGGCGCAGCAAATTTGACTGACACTTGTGTTGATTTGCACTGGATTGGCCATGTCCAATGTGTCGCCGTCTGTCAAGTTCTTTTTTTATTCAACACACAATAAGGGCGCCATCTTTATCAAGTCAAAAGCGCATAGTCGGAAGGCCGGCGGCCCGCGAGGGCCGTTGGATGCCGCTTGCGGCTTTAATTAGGCCCGAGCCCCAGCAGGGCGGAGGGCCTATTGCTCCCGCAACGCTGCCGAAGGCAGCGTTGCAACTGTCTGACCAAACATGCGGGCTGCGCCCGCATGTTTGGTACCCCGTCGCCCCTGGCAAGTACAGTGAACTAGCCCATGCCGAAGGCATGGATCATGCATACTTACTCCTGCTATGACAGAAATAGTCAACAATGAGTGAATGGGCGTAGCCCATTCACTCATTGTTGACAACAGCAGCGCGAAGCGCTGCATTCCTCCAAAAACCCTCCTGGCATCGTCCCGTACGCGAAAATCCATGCCGCAGGCATGGGCCATGCTTGTATCTGCTCAAATCAATGGAAGTCTATGGGGAGTGGGCGGGGCATCCCGACGGAATAGGGAGTGACGAGCGCGTAAGCGCTCGTAATGATGATTCCACCCCATGGCGGCATCGGGAAGGCTTAGAGCTTTCAAACGATGTATAATTTGTTGTTATAGTGGAAACGGCTATATTGTTTTTGCTAAAAATATTATTATTTTTATTTTTATTATTTTTCTTGTTCTTCTTCAGCGCTTTGAACTCTAATTTGACCCCCTGAACATGCTCAAAAACTCACCAAACTTTGCCCAAAATTCAGAATCGGCGAAAAATTTTGTTTTTTCTGGGCCATTTTTTTTTTCGTTAAAAAATGGCGCGACAGCGCCACCGACAAAAGTCAAAATACATTGCGCCTATGGGAAACGCCCCGAGGTCAACTTTGTCGTAAAGCTACGAAATTCGGGACACGCATTCCTCTCGTGAGGACAAAAAAAAAAAATCATTGTGGCCACGCCCCCAGACTTACCCTATGGCTGCCATCTTCCTTCGAAAATGAAAACACGCTGTGTTAGCCATTTTGTTCACGTCAAACTTTGACGAACTCCTCCTAGGGCGTTTTGCCCACCGACTTCAAAATCGGCGTACGTCCTCTGGAAAAGTGGGGCATCTAAAGTTATCCAATTTTTTGAGATACCTTTTACGGTCTGTGTGCGGCGCAGCCGCAAAGTTGGACAACTTATTTTGGAATATTGCAGATCTAAAAATTGCTCCCATTTGATCAAAACGAGTCCGATTAGGACCAAATTTGAATCAGTTGTTAAACTTTCTAGTTTGGACCAGTTTAGGATGACAAAATTGAAATGGGCGCGATAGCGCCCCCTACAGAGTGACCTTTAAATTAACATTGAAGGTCAAAAATTAGTTATACCAAAATTGTCTAAACTTTACCCAAAATTATATTTTGCCGTCCCGATCACAAAAGCCAATCACAAAAATGCCTAAATTTTTACGGCGTAGTCGTAGCGATGACAGAAACCTCCCATGTTATCCCTATGGGAAAACCGCTAAATCTCTCAAATTACCACATTTTTATGTTTTACACTTTAACAAACTCCTCCTAGTGCGTTTTGCCCACCAACCTCAAAATCGGTGTACGTCCTCTAGACAAGTGGGGCATCTAAAGTTATCCAAATTTTAAGGATAACTTTTACGATCTCTCTGCGACAGAGCCGCAAACGTTTCCCAGAATTCTGACTATTTGGCCTTCAGAGTGGCCTATAAACAATAGAGTTTTTCCAAATGACATGATATTTTGCACAAAATTCTAATTTGCCATCCTGATCATACAAGTATGAGAGCCAAAGTCATATTTTGTACGGCGTAACCGTAGCAATGACAGAAACATCCCATGTTATCCTTATGGGAAAATCGCAGAATCGCTCAAATCACCACATTTTTACGCTTCACACTTTAACAAACTCCTCCTAGGGCGATTGTCTGATCAAACTCATATTTGGGAGAAATCATCTCCACAAGCGGGGCATCAAAAGTTATCCATATTTTGATTCTAAGTGCTACGGTCTCTGTGTGGCGGACCCGCAAATATATGTCACAAATGGGAAAACAGCGAAATCTCTAAAATGACCACATTTTTACGCTTCACACTTTAACGAACTCCTCCTAGGGCGATAGCTCGATCAAGTTCATATTTGGGGAAATCATCTACACAAACGGGGTATCAAAATTTATCCATATTTTGATTTTAAGTGCTACGGTCTCTGTGCTGTGGAGCTGCAAATATACTGTCACAAATGGGAAAAACGCCAAATCCTTGAAATGTTCACATTTATGCTTCACACTTTAACAAACTCCTCCTAGTGCGTTTGGCCCACCGATCTCAAAATCGGTGTACGTCCTCTAGACAAGTGGGGCATCTAAAGTTATTAAAATTTTATTGGATAACATTTACGGTCTCTGTGCAGCTGAGCCGCAAACTTTTCGCAGAATTTGGACTATTTGGCCTTCAGAGTGGCCTATAAACAAGAGTTTTTCCAAATGACATGACATTTTGAACAAAATTCTAATTTGCCATCCCGATCATAAAAGTATGAGAGCCAAAGTCATATTTTGTACGGCGTAACCGTAGCGATGACAGAAACATCCCATGTTATCCTTATGGGAAAATTGTAGAATCGCTCAAATCACCACATTTTTACGCTTCACACTTTAACGAACTCCTCCTAGGGCGATTGTCCGATCAAACTCATATTTGGGGAAAATCATCTACACAAGCGGGGCATCAAAAGTTATCCATATTTTGATTTTAAGTACTACGGTCTCTGTGCGGTAGAGCCGCAAATATATGTCACAAATGGGAAAAACGCCAAATCCTTGAAATGTTCACATTTATGCTTCACACTTTAATGAACTCCTCTGTGGGCAATAGCTCGATCAAGCTCATATTTTGGGAAAATAATCTACACAAGCGGGGCATCAAAAGTTATCCATATTTTTATTCCAAGTGTCACGGTCTCTGTGCGCTGGAGCTGCACATTTGACCGACATTTGTGTTCATTTGCACTGGTTAAGCACAGGATTGTACATGTCCAATGTGTCACTGTCTTAGTTCTTAGACAATTGCGTTAGCGCCAACTCTGTAAAATGCAGAGAGCAGAGTCGGAAGGCCGGCGGCCCGCGAGGGCCGTTGGATGCCGCTTGCGGCTTTAATATTCTTTCTTTCTTCTTCTTCTCGGGACCCAACCCCCCTATTTTTCACCCAGTGAACATTGACGAAAAGTCACAAAAATGTTCACACCTCTAAAAATCGTGCCTCTCTACATTCTGGCTATTTCCCTTTTCTAAAATAAAAAAAATTGGCGCGTCAGCGCCCCCAAATGTACCAAAAATGCATTGAGAGATGGGAAATGACCCAAAAAAAATCTGATCGTAGAATCATGAAATTTGGCGCAGAGGTAGATGGTGACAAGAGAAGTAAAAAATATTATTACGGCAACGCCGTCCGCCCAACCAAATGTCGGCCATATTGCTTCAAAAATGGCTAAACATGACTTCGGAGTTTTTCCAAACGTCGTACTTTTACGAACTCCTCCCAGGGCGTTGGCCCTAAAAAGCCGAAATTTGGTGAAAATGCTACTGAGGAGTGGGACATCAAAAGTTATCCAAAATACATTGATAGCTCTCACGGTCTCTGTGCAGCGAAGCCGCAAACTGTAGCTAGAATTTCATAAATCTCCCATATTTAAAATTTCTGCCGTTTGCGCAGATAAAGTCCGAATTGCGTCAAATTATAATCAGTTGTTAAACTCTTTGCCCTAAACCTACTTGAAGTGAAATCAATTCATTTGGCGCCACAGCGCCCCCTACAGATTTTATATGGAGGTTAAATGTTTAGTTTTGCGAAATTATATGAAATTTGACACACAACTCAATTTTAGCATCCCCATCAAAAAAGTCAATGAGACCCATGTCATAATTGTTATGGCGTTGCCGTAACGATGACCGAAACCTTCCATGTTATTCCAATGGGGAACTCGCCAGAATATGTTTACACTTTATACTTTCACAAACTCCTCCGATGGCGTTAGCCCTATTAACCTGAAATTTGGTGAGACTCATCTTCAGGACCATCAAAAGTTATCCACATTTTTATTCAAAGAGTCACGGTCTCTGTGCGGCAAAGCCGCACATTTTGCCAAGAATTCAAATTGCTTTTTGATGGTAAAACAAAGGGGAGAAGATGTGACAGCGTCACAGATTCAGCAGTAGGCGTAATAAAAGGACAATTGGGGCGCGTTAGCGCCCCCTCCTCTTGCGGCGTGGCGGCGGCGTGGTGAGGGCAGATCATTGCCGCTTGCGGCTATATTTCTACATATTTCCACCTCATATTCACTGAGAGTGCAAAGGAATGAATACGTGAATATGTAAATACGCCAATATAGCTGAAGCAAAGTTAAACTACAAATTAACCTAGCACATTTAACATAAAGGATTCTTAGACTTGCTTCACAACAATTCATTTCCTCAACATACCGGCTCAGAAACATGTTATTTTAGGAGGGAAAAGTAATGAGTTCAAATGTGTGTTCCAAAGTCACAGTGATGGACGTGAGCGTAGCTGTTTCTATTCACTCTGTGGCTTTTCTGCTCTTAACTTGTTTTTCTTTTTTTAGAGTCAGGTACAAACTGAATATTTTGCAGAAATGAAAATACTTTCATTTGATTATGGCAGTATTTTTACATTATAGATGTGTTTGCCTAGTCTAGTTGCCTAGAGCTGATGCAACTTGAACGTTACTTTTCACGTAATGTGCTTACAACAAAGTGGCAGGACCACCTCGTGTCCACATCATACATTGGTCCAAATGGTGCTGGCCCATCCTGTTCTGTTATCCATAAAAAAGTAGTTTAATGTTTTGTGCATACTTCACCCTGTCTTTGATTTACAGTGTAATCTAGTGGACACTAATGGCATTGCAGGCAGAGTTTATGTTTTGAATAAAACTTTATTGAAAAGAAGTAATAGTGATTACTTGACACGCAAGGAGGGGCTTGCAACACAATCCTGAAAGTTTAACAATGGACACCACGGCCAGACAGTTTCTTGGACAGACTGGTGAGTTGACAGGAAAACCAATTCAATTCAGAATCAACATGAATGAAAAGAAACTCAAATAAATGCACACACACAAGTGTGAGCGTTGTCTGTCCCAGGACAACATTCATGGCAGACATAGGATTATCTCATCTTATTCTGAGTGTTATTAATACAGAGCTGTGTTTGCAGGTGTTTGCTGAGAAGGAGGTGATTCTGAGCGGAGGAGCCATAAACTCTCCTCACCTGCTGATGCTGTCTGGAGTGGGCCATGCAGACCACCTGGCCCAGCACGGCATCAACGTGGTCCAACACTTACCTGGTATGTTCTATTCTACAAGCACATTTCCACTGGCTCCACCGGGTTGCACCTGGTGCGCTTTGGCACAGTTAGGGTTAACATGTTCACTGAGAGAGCATCCTGAAGAGGATATTTGGTGTGTATGACTTGTTTTGATTTAGTTCTGATCAGAATCAGAAAAGGTTTATTGCCATTAATAAAGAACAAAATTCACAAACATGAGAACTTGCTTTGTTGATTCGGTGCAACATAAAACAATGAACAATTATAAAACAACCTCAAAAGTCAAAAAGCATGCGTTAAAGAAACAATTTAAATCTACTATAGGATTCAAATAAAAATAGGCTTACTATGTACACAATTTTTTCAGTAAAATTTACAAATGTAGTGTAGAAAGTGTAGGATATGCAGATGACCACTTCAAGTTGCCATGGTGACAGGAATGCGGGCTAAAGTTGTTATCACTAACAAACCCCCACATAGATATTTATGATCTCTGCAGGAGCAGAGATGCTTTGAATGTTTCCATCGAATGACTTATGTTCGAATGACTTCTGTTGTATTAAAATGAACTCAGAGAGTCATTTTCTCTCCAAGACAAAAGCTAAAATGCTAAAAGGATTATGTGGTTTTAGTAAACAATCATCAGATGGCAGGATTTGTCCACCAGATGACTTTACTGTACATAATGTTATTGTGTTCTACATGTTCATTTAACTGTTTTTTAACTTGTCTTGTGGATAATTTTACCTTTGTAACTATTGTGGTTAATGCTGAACAATGGCTGCATTACTTAATCAAGCTCTGACTGCAAGCTGATTGGCTGAACCAGAAGCCACAATGCCAAAGTACAGCACATCCCCCGCAGGGGTAAGTGAGAGGCAGACACAGGAAAGACAGTTCAGTTCCATTCAGGTTTCCATCTGAGCACCATGGGAGTTCCATCTGAGGAGATCCATGAGATCGGATCTTGGGAGATGAGGGCCTCTGGCCTAGCTAGGCTAAGCTAAGATAAGATAAGCTACGGGACAAAGACATTCCAGGGCTGCAAGTTAACTTTCTCTCCCAGAACTAAGAATTCTGTGCCCGTTTTTATTAAACGTGATTGAGACTGCATCATGCAAAATCAAGCAAAGGACCTTTTTGCAACTTTTCAAGTCTAGGACAGCCTTTTCAGACCAGCCTCATCGGTGAATCAGTGCAACAGCCTTTTTATCTGAGGAACGCCTCAGAGCCAAGGAGAACGCAGATCACAGAACCTGATCCAGTCCTTCTTTGGCCTGACACCGTCAGAGCAGAGCTCCAGAGCAGCTCTGCTCTGGCCAGTGTGTGGACTGAGCTGCAGTGTGACCACTGAGTGAAGCCTGGACTCCACAGGCCCGTCTCCTCAGGATCACAGCTTCTGGTTCCGTTCGTATAATGCACTTCACAGGCTGGCTGATAATATCATCTTAGAATTAACTCGTAACACACACCTAGATAGATTCAGAACAATTATGTCTAGCGTTTCCATCTTTTATCGGCTCATTTGCATGTCCCATATTCATATTTATCTGTTTAATTATTTGGTCATTAAATCTTCATAACCCGCATTTGGTAAAGTGTTCATTCATTTCCAAAAAAGGGTCCATGTCACAGTTACGTTCTCACAAACCTTCAGATCAACGAGCAAATTCATTTTTAATAAATTAATTAATTTAGATATTTGATTATAGAGTTGTTAAATGCCGAATATACGGCTGGTGCCACAATCTACTCTTAAAATATGATATCAAACATACCCACACTTATGCAGTGTGTCACGTTTGAATTCTTGAACAATATTTTAATCATTATCAACCCCCCTCTTTCACAAGTGGGAGGACATTCATAATTTTACAGTACTTGTACTAGGATGCATATGCTACATATATTGGTGCAGCCTGTACGAGTAAGAATACCCAACAAAAGTGAACGGTGCAGTGAGAGAGTTAAGAAGTGTTCATGAGTCCAACTGTAGAGGGAAAGAAACTGTTCTTGTGGCGGGAGGTTCTGGTCCGGATGGACCGTAGACTCCTGCCTGAGGGGAGTGGCCTCCTGCCTGAGGGGAGTGGCTCAAATAGTCCGTGTCCAGGGTGAGAAGGGTCGGCTATGATCCGACCTGCTCGTCCCAGAGCCCTGGAGACGTACAGGTCCTGCAGAGATGGAAGTCTGCAGCCGATCACCTTCTCAGCAGAGCGCACAATGCGCTGTAGTCTCTGTTTGTCCCTGGCTGTGGCTCCAGCGTACCACACGGTGATGGAGGAGGTGAGGATGTACTCAATGATGGCCGTGTAGAACTGCACCACGCTGTTAGCTTGGCTTTCCTCAGCTGCCACAGGAAGTACATCCTTTGCTGGGCCTTCTTGATGAGGGAGCTGATAGTTGGCTCCCACTTGAGGTCCGGGTGATGATGATGTCGAGAAAGCGGAAGGAGTCTACAGTGGGATGGGGGAGTCTGTGATAGTGAGGAGGGGCTGTGACTTTCCTCAAGTCCACGATCATCTCCACTGTCTTCTGGGCGTTGAACTCCAGGCTGTTACCGCTGCACCAGGACACTATCCACCTCCCTCCTGTAGACAGACTCCTCCCCGTCTGAGATAAGCCCTATGAAGGTGGTGTCTTCCGCAAACTTGTTCAGTTTTACGGAGTTGTGGCTGGAGGTGCAGCAGCTTGTGTACAATGAGAAGAGCAGGGGAGAAAGTACACAGCCCTGTGGAGCTCCTGTGCTGATAGTGTCTGCGACATTCTGCCTCAGTCGCACGCACTGCCTCTGATCCGTCAGGAAGTCAGTCATCCCTCTTCAGGTGGAGTCAGGCACGTTGAGCTGGGAGAGCTTGTCCTGGAGCAGAGCAGGGAGGATGGTGAGGCTAAACCCACACCGGCATATCAACCACGCAAGCGCAGCCAGGGGAATGTGCTGATATCCTGGTGGGGGGGGTTGGGGGTTGGTCTGGCAGAGGTGGCCACATTGGGGGGTTGCAATAACCACATCAATTATGAGAAAATATTCTGTTGCAACATAGACATTGCATGGACTTCCAGTGATTTATGCATCTTTATTTTCATTCTGAGCAGTTTATGTTTTTTCTTAATATATTGGGCACTTGCACTTTTTGTGGCAATATTATTTTTGTGCTGACAAATTGCTGAAAGGAATTTATTTTAACACTTTAATGCGGTGGTGGCCCAGTACTAAATGTGATTTCACTCTTCCATTATGAGCTATTGAAAAAAATAAACTGGGTGTGATTATTTAATTTATTCATTCATGTGTCTTTCTTTATTACACTTGTATTTTGCAGTGGCAGTTCTTTTAGGGAACATTTTGAAAAATCACTTCTATATACATATATATACATATTGGCCATCGACTGCTCTTGGTATGGATGGGCTTCTACTCTAAGAACTATACTTTTATGCATAACCTTTTTGATTTATTTTGCTACTATTAGTATTCTTTGTTTTGTGTTGCACATTAATGCCAAAGAAAGTGTCTTTTTTGTAGAATTCACAAAAAAAGTTCACTGACAGTGGCAATAAAGATTCTGATTCTGATTCTAACAATAATAATAATAACTTTTATTTATATAGCGCTTTTCAGTGACCCAAAGACGCTGAACATAATAAAAAAGGGGGGGTATTTACAGACAGGGGGGGACAACACGTACAATACACATTAATATACAGATAAAATGAACAAGACAGAAGAAGTAGAGAGAAAAAGATGGGGATGTAACAGGGGGTAGAAGAGTAGGAAATGGGGTAGAGGAGGCTAGGGGTAGGGGAGGTCATAGGCTTGGGTGAAGAGGTATGTTTTGAGGCGGGATTTGAATGTTGTGAGTGAGGGAGAGTGGCGGACAGGTTGGGGGAGGGAGTTCCAGAGTCGGGGTGCTGTTCGGAAGAATGCTCTGTCGCCAAAACTTTTGAGTCGAGATGTTGGTGCAGCCAGGGTGAGAGAGGAGGAGGATCGGAGAGCTCGGGTGGGGCGGTGGGGGATGAGGAGGTCAGACAGGTAGGGGGGGGCAAGGTGGTGAAGAGCTTTGAAGGTGAGGAGGAGTATTTTAAAGTTTATGCGCTGCTTGATGGGGAGCCAATGGAGAGAGCGGAGAACGGGAGTGATGTGATCACGGGACCGGGTGTGGGTGAGGAGGCGGGCAGCGGAGTTTTGGACCATTTGGAGTCTATGGAGGGAATGGGAGGAGATGCCAGTGAGGAGGGAGTTGCAGTAGTCAAGGCGGGAGGAGATGAAGGCATGGATGAGGGATTCAGCAGCGGGGAGGGTGAGGCAGTGTCGGATTTTGGCGATGCGGCGGAGGTGGAAGTATGAGGTCTTGACGATGTGGCTGACATGGGGAGTGAAGGAGAGGGTGGGGTCCATGATGACACCGAGATTGCGTACCAGGGTAGAGGGGGTGATGGTCGAGGTGTCGATGCTGAGTGAAAAGGGACCAGTTTTATTGAGAGTGGATTTGGTGCCAATGAGGAGGAGCTCTGTTTTGTCACTGTTCAGTTTGAGGAAGTTGAGAGTGAGCCATGATTTTATTGTAGAGATGCAGGTTTCGATGTGGCTGAGGGGAGGGTTTTGGGTGGATTTGGTGGTGAGGTATATCTGGGTGTCATCAGCGTAGCAGTGAAAGTCCAGGTTGAGTTGGCGAAGGATGTGACCAAGGGGGAAGATGTAGCAGATGAAGAGGAGGGGGCCGAGGACTGAGCCCTGGGGGACCCCCTGCGTTACTGGGGAGAGGGTGGATGAGTGAACACTTTTAATGAATAAAGTTAGTTGGATGTAATGTGGAGGAACCTGAGTGCCACGTCAAATTAAAATAGTTTTGTGTGTAGACTAGATTGTATTCTGTAGACTGCGTTGTTGTATGTAGGCTGAATTATTGTGTGCAGGCTACATTATTGTGTGTAGACTGCATTATTGTGTGTAGACTGCATTATTGTGTGTAGGCTGCATTATTGTGTGTAGGCTGCATTATTGTGTGTAGACTGCATTATTGTGTGTAGACTGCATTATAGTGTGTAGGCTGCATTATTGTGTGTAGACTGCATTATTGTGTGTAGACTGCATTGTTGTGTGTAGACTGCATTGTTGTGTGTAGACTGCATTATTGTGTGTAGACTGCATTATTGTGTGTAGACTGCATTATAGTGTGTTGACTGCATTATTGTGTGTAGGCTGCATTGTTGTGTGTAGGCTGCATTATAGTGTGTAGACTGCATTATAGTGTGTAGACTGCATTATTGTGTGTAGACTGCATTATAGTGTGTAGGCTGCATTATTGTGTGTAGACTGCATTATTGTATGTAGGCTGCATTATTGTGTGTAGACTGCATTATTGTGTGTAGGCTGCATTATTGTGTGTAGACTGCATTATTGTGTGTAGACTGCATTATTGTGTGTAGACTGCATTGTTGTGTGTAGACTGCATTGTTGTGTGTAGACTACATTATTGTGTGTAGACTGCATTATTGTGTGTAGACTGCATTATAGTGTGTAGACTGCATTATTGTGTGTAGACTGCATTATTGTGTGTAGACTGCATTATAGTGTGTAGACTGCATTATTGTGTGTAGACTGCATTGTTGTGTGTAGACTGCATTGTTGTGTGTAGACTGCATTGTTGTGTGTAGACTGCATTATTGTGTGTAGACTGCATTATAGTGTGTAGACTGCATTATTGTGTGTAGGCTGCATTATTGTGTGTAGGCTGCATTATAGTGTGTAGACTGCATTATAGTGTGTAGACTGCATTATTGTGTGTAGACTGCATTATAGTGTGTAGGCTGCATTATTGTGTGTAGACTGCATTATTGTATGTAGGCTGCATTATTGTGTGTAGACTGCATTATTGTGTGTAGACTAGATTATAGTGTGTAGACTGCATTATTGTGTGTAGACTGCATTATTGTGTGTGGACTGCATTATTGTGTGTAGACTGCATTATTGTGTGTAGACTGCATTATAGTGTGTAGACTGCATTATTGTGTGTAGGCTGCATTATTGTGTGTAGACTGCATTATTGTGTGTAGACTGCATTATTGTGTGTAGACTGCATTGTTGTGTGTAGACTGCATTGTTGTGTGTAGACTGCATTATTGTGTGTAGACTGCATTGTTGTGTGTAGACTGCATTATTGTGTGTAGACTGCATTATAGTGTGTAGACTGCATTATTGTGTGTAGACTGCATTATTGTGTGTAGACTGCATTGTTGTGTGTAGGCTGCATTATTGTGTGTAGACTGCATTATTGTGTGTAGACTGCATTGTTGTGTGTAGACTGCATTGTTGTGTGTAGACTGCATTATTGTGTGTAGACTGCATTATTGTGTGTAGGCTGCATTATTGTGTGTAGACTGCATTATAGTGTGTAGACTGCATTATTGTGTGTAGGCTGCATTATTGTGTGTAGACTGCATTATTGTGTGTAGACTGCATTATTGTGTGTAGACTGCATTATTATGTTGACTACATTGTTGTGTTGTTCTCCAGGAGTGGGCAGTAACCTCCAGGATCACTTAGAGTTGTATGTGCAGCAGCAGTGCACTCAGCCCATCACGCTGTACAAGGCCCAGAAGCCCTTCCACATGGTCAAGATCGGACTGGAGTGGCTCACCATGTTCACAGGTACACACAAGTACACACAAGTACACACAGGTACACACAAGTACACACAAGTTCACACAAGTACACACAGGTACACACAAGTACACACAAGTACACACAGGTACACACAAGTACACACAGGTACAGACAAGTACACACAAATACACACAAGTAAAACAGGTTCACACAGGTACACGCAAGTACACACAGGTACACACAAGTACACACAAGTAAAACAGTTTCACACAAATACACACAAATTCACACAAGTAAAAGAGGTACACACAGGTACACACAAGTACACACAGGTGCACACAGGTGCACACAAGTAAAACAGGTAGACACAGGTACACACAAGTACACACAAGTACACACAGGTACACACAAGTACACACGGGTAAACACAGGTACACTTAGGTACACACAAGTACACGCAGGTAAACATAGGTACACACAAGTGAACACAGGTAAACAAAGGTACACACAAGTACACACAGGTAAACACAAGTACACACAGGTACACACAAGTACACACAAGTACACACAGGTACACACAAGTACACACAGGTAAACACAGGTACACACAAGTACACACAGGTAAACACAGGTACACACAAGTACACACAGGTACACCCAGGTAAACACAAGTACACACAAGTACACACAGGTAAACACAGGTACACACAAGTACACATAAGTACACAAAGGTACACAAAGGTACACACAGGTAAACACAGGTAAACACAGGGTTAGGTAAACCATTTTCACACAGCTTTGACCCACTCTGTCTTGTGTCAACCTTGTATTTGACCTCTTGTGCTGGTCCTCAGGGTACGGGGCCACAGCTCATCTGGAGACCGGGGGATTCATCCGCAGTCGCCCTGGGGTCACACACCCGGACATCCAGTTCCACTTCCTGCCCTCCCAGGTCATCGACCACGGCCGTGTGGCCTCCAAAATCGAGGCCTATCAGGTGAGCAGCTCATTAGAACCAGTCTGATCTACAGAAGTGTGAAGAACACTGCCCCAAGCACAGCCCCCGAGAGCAAAGATGTACACAAAGAAAACAAAGACTCACAGGAGGCCTAATTTAACCCTCAGGCCTTTCTTACAAAAACCTTTCCTCTTAAAGCTATTTTAGCACACAGGGTTCTACTTCAAAAATGTGTTGCTCATTAACCCATGTATTAAAGGTTGAATGGACGATTTTTTTGGCCCAAATCTGAGTCTTATTTCCTCGTGGCGTGGACTGCCGATTAGTCCTGCCACGTATCAATCATAAAACGCGCCTACCGCTCACCTGCAGCCGCGTGCGGGCTCGTCCCACATTTCCGCGTGTCCAAGCGCATTGATGTATCATAATATAGTTCCCTCAGTGTATGGGGCAAAATGAAGATGGAGAAAGACAGTTTGAGCTGACTCAGAAGTAGACTGAAATCTACGGGAGATGAGAGATGCGATGCGATCTTTCGCGCTAATAAACAAACGCACGTGTGTGTTGTATCAGTCCACACGGGGGAGTGCGCATGCGCACTTCTGCCTGCGTTCTCAAATCGCCGAAAAATCGTCCATTGCGGCTTTAACCCATGTTTTTTATCATGAATAGAAAAGGTTTTCCTAAGTTTTACCTAACCCTTTCATTCTTTTACCTGGTTGATAATACATTTCAGAAAATTGGGGAAAAGAGTTTACATTTGGTCTGTTTAAATGTAACAAACTGAACAGAAAAATACAAAAAACAGAACAAGACCAGAGAGAAGAGGAAATCAAAAGATTCAAGTTTAAAAAAGGAAATATATAGGCACATATTGTCTAAAGTAATTTGGTTCATTTGGTTTGTGTATGTGAGCTGGTTTATCCTCCTCCTGCACAGCTGACCAATTACAAAAAGTGGGTCGCCAGAAAAAGTTTGAGAAACACTGAGCAGTTTATTGTCTTTTCAATGAAGCTGGTCCCAAATTTAAACTTATTTCCCCAATGTCCTGTACCGCCACTTGCATCACACATGAGATCAACTGAGCTGTCTGTGATAATGATCTCCATAACAACAGCGTGAAAACAGTTGTTGTGGATCACGGGTCTAGACGAGTTCAGCTGCTTCTTTGGAAGTATGAATGCGATGTCGAAACCAACCTTGTTCTTGTTCTCACAGTCCTAGGTAAACGAACAAACTTCTTTTTATGAAGTATGACTTGGCCTTTAGTCCCAGTGCCAGGCCTCTGCCCCCGGCGACGGTTGTCACCAGCGTGGAGAGTTTACAGGAAGAGAAGACTTCTTGTGCTAACCGTGTGGCTCAGTCCCAGTTTCCCCGGTGTTTGGAGCGCATGTCCTCGAAATGGGCTTGTGCCAATTTAACCGGACTAAACCAAGGATTGCATGAGCCGCGTGCAGCACACAGCTGGACCAGTTTTACACAGACCAGGACAAGGATTTTGGGTGAATTTGATGTGAATGTGTTTCACAAATAGACGTTCCTCTCTGAGCTGAGCACGTGAGTCTGTACGGTCCAGTCTGATCCAGTCTGATCCAGTCTGGTCCAGTCTGGTCCAGTCTGGTCCAGTCTGGTCCAGTCTGGTGCAGTCTGGTGCAGTCTGGTCCAGTCTGGTGCAGTCTGGTCCAGTCTGGTGCAGTCTGGTGCAGTCTGGTGCAGTCTGGTCCAGTCTGGTGCAGTCTGGTGCAGTCTGGTCCAGACCGCACAGGTGTCCACCTTCGGAGGTGGAGGTGTCCAGCAAAGAGCTTTAAGAGCTGAGAGCGTAACGACGCTGCACTGTTTATGTGAGTGGGAGAAAAATAACCACATAAAATGTTATTGTATTCATTATTCTATAACTTATCATTTGTATTATTTATTTCCTGAAGGTGGTTTTATTATGATGATCTCGTCCATGTGAGAACAGTAACACGACTCCAGTGCATTAGTTTTGAAGTTTACAATTCTGGCCATTCACAGAACGCACCAGACCACACCCTCAAGTTGCTTTACTCCACCTCATATTTTGAGATAATCACGCCTCTTGTCTAGAATTCCACGCCCTGCCCTGTCATCTATTGTGCCAGCTGCAAGATGTGAAAAAATGAGCTCCGCTGAGTCCACGTTAAAGGTTGAATGGACGATTTTTTGGCACCAAATCTGAGTCTCATTCCCTCGTGGCGTGGACTGCCGATTAGTCCTGCCACGTATCAATCATAGAACTCACCTACCGCTCACCTGCAGCCTTGTGCGTCTCGTCCCCACGAGCAGCACGTTTCCCCGTGTCTAAGCGCATGGATCTATCATGATATAGTTCCCTCAGTGCACAGGACAAAATTAAGACAGAGAAAGACAGTTCAAGTTGGCTCAGAAGAGACGGAAATCTATGGGAGACAAGAGATGCGATGCAATCCGTCGCGCTAAGAAACAAGCACACTTTTAGCCGCGAGGCTATTCTCTGCTTCTGCACGGGGGGAGTGCGCATGCACACTTCCGCTTGAGTTCTCAAATCGGCGAATCGTCCATTATTCCTTTAACACTACCTATGTCGGTGTAATTCCTCATTCGTTCAGGAGTGTTCCATTGTAGAAAAAGATTCAGTCGTAGTCATCAATAAACCAAACTAATTCCACTGAAACTATTCAGAGGGAGAAATGTATGACACCCAAAAGCTCATTCACGCTGCTGTTTCGACACTCGCGTCACACACAAACTCTTGAGAATCCATCTGGTCCGACTCACGCTGTTGAGCCTGGGCGCTGAGTGACGGACCAATCACAGCACAGCATTGTAGTTTGGGGAAAGAACAAACCAAAACAAACCTGGTGACGTACTTTGGCCTATTATAGAAGATTTAGTCCTGACTCTGGCACCAGCAGGAGGCCGGTTCATGTTTAGTCCTGACTGGCACCAGCAAGAGGCTGGTTCATGTTTAGTCCTGACTGGCACCAGCAAGAGGCTGGTTCATGTTTAGACCTGACTCTGGGCACCAGCAGGAGGCCGGTCCATGTTTAGACTTGACTCTGGGCACCAGCAGGAGGCCGGTCCATGTTTAGACTTGACTCTGGGCACCAGCAGGAGGCCGGTCCATGTTTAGACTTGACTCTGGGCACCAGCAGGAGGCCGGTCCATGTTTAGACTTGACTCTGGGCACCAGCAGGAGGCCGGTCCATGTTTAGACCTGACTCTGGCACCAACAAGAGGCCGGTCCATGTTTAGACCTGACTCTGGGCACCAGCAGGAGGCCTCTCTTAGTTTACATGTTTTGATTAGCTCTTTTCTGGTAGTGTGAACTTTATATCATGTATCATATTGATCATATTTGACACAATACTCTGTTACTGTGTACTGTATTTTCCGGAAGTCGCACCGGAATATAAGTCGCACCAGCCAAAAAATGCATAATAGAGAAGAAAAAAACAATTAAAATGGCACTGGAGTATGAAATGCGGTTGCAAGTGTGAAAATAACATTTAAGTCACTTCGGAGTATAAATTTATTTAAGTATAAGTATAAGTTGAACCCCGGCCAAAACCATGAAAAAAGTGCGACTTATAGTCCGGAAAATACAGTACTTCCTCATTAACTGTGAACTGGTGCAAACAATCTTAAAGCTGACATCATGCATCACATCTGACTCAAACAACAGCTATTTAAACCACAGTTCAACTGTGGGAGAAGGGACTCAGGATCTCAGGGCTAAACGGTGTGCGGTCAGCGTGTGTGATCAGGGTTTGCACATGTGCAGATTGTTTAGTTAGAGCAGATGCAGATCAAGCGTTCTGAAATGTGATCTAAGACAAGGAATAACAAAGCATTAAACATAATCACGACACAATAACAAGGATAGTGGTGAAAACAGTGCCAAGGACCAAAGATGCGGTAGAACCCTGCAGACCACAAAGTGCACGGGTCCATGATTCTGGCTTGACTCATTTTATTCATTTTTGGTCTGTGGAAATTGGAGGTTTGTTTGGAGCCATTTGATGGAGACCACCTTGTATTCTCCTCTGGGGAAATTTTCATGCCCAGTGTGTGGTTCCAAAGAAGTTTGGGATTTTTGCTGCTTTTTCATCTGTGCTGGAGCTCTGGTCTTTGTTTTTGTTATTCACTCCAAAAGATATGCGCTTATAGGCTCTGTTTTCTGTTTAATTTTGTCTTTTCTGATTGTTGATGGTACTTGCTCTGAGTCTGATTCGGATTCTTTTGGTTTCACTAGCCAAACATTGGCCAGAATTAGTCTCTCTCTTCTGATTGGAATATCTTTTGTCGTTTCGCTGAAAATAGTAATTTGTCTTGATTTTCTTTAAATTTCTTCTTGTCGACAGTTTTTCCTTTCACTGTCCAAACTGGACCTTGTGTTCATGATATTCAGTGATAAGATTCCATTGCTGTTCTGTGGCAGCCACTGCTTCTTCACCCTCAGGATGAGGTCCTGATGAGGTCCTTCATCAGTGTACAGTGTTCTCACTGGGCTGAGGTCTGAGGATGGCGGTGGGGTAGGCGGAGCTAGCAAAAAGTAGGCGGAGCTAGCAAAAAGTACAAGCTTGGCGCTGCTCGGCCGTTGCTGCTCTTACTGCGACGTGTCCACTGTTACTGCGACGTGTCCGCTGTTACTGCGACGTGTCCGCTAAGCTGCGATACACAGATTTTGGTGCTGTGTTCCTATTTTGGGCAATAGGACAACAGCGCCATCTGCAGTCTGACTTCTTCTGAACTGTATCCCAGGTGTGAGAGAGAGTGTAGGCCCCTTCATCCCCATTTACAGTCTGGTTGTTTCCGGATGTCGGCGGTCTCACTGATCCATCGGTGGTACTTGCTGCTCTTTGTGCCTATGTCCCAGTCCATGACATGGTTCTCCCTCTTGCAGGGTCTGAGATTGAAGACTTAAGGTGTTCCTGGTTTGTCTTTTGCCATTGGACCATAGTTGGATCATGGTGGCCATCGAGATTCTGAACCATGTCCACAATTTATACACAGAAATTTTGAAAATGTGCTTGGAAATGTCGTGGTTGAGGCTCAATTAATTTTCAAATGACATGTGCTGAAAGGTCAGTTTCTTTTTATATATAGTTCTCAAGCAAATGGCCAATAGGAATATACTAGGACTATACTCAATACTACAATTATATCTCCAGAGTTATTTCTTTATATGATCTACATAGACCTGGGAATGTTTGGTGTACCATCATTCAGTCACAGTTTCTTTTCAGGCTCTCGCTGTGGCTCCAGTCACACACCTGTCTCACACACATGTCTCACACACCTGTCTCACACACCTGTCTCACACACATGTCTCACACACCTGTCTCACACACATGTCTCACACACCTGTCTCACACACCTGTCTCACACACATGTCTCACACACCTGTCTCACACACCTGTCTCACACACATGTCTCACACACCTGTCTCACACACATGTCTCACACACCTGTCTCACACACCTGTCTCACACGCATGTCTCACACACCTGTCTCACACACCTGTCTCACACACATGTCTCACACACCTGTCTCACACACCTGTCTCACACACATGTCTCACACACATGTCTCACGCACCTGTCTCACACACATGTCTCACACGCATGTCTCACACACATGTCTCTCACACACATGTCTCACACACATGTCTCACACACCTGTCTCACACACATGTCTCACACGCATGTCTCACACACATGTCTCACGCACCTGTCTCACACACATGTCTCACACGCATGTCTCACACACATGTCTCTCACACACATGTCTCACACACATGTCTCACACACCTGTCTCACACACATGTCTCACACACCTGTCTCACACACATGTCTCACACACATGTCTCACACACATGTCTCACACACCTGTCTCACACACATCTCATACACATGTCTCTCACACATGTCTCACACACATGTCTCTCACACACATGTCTCACACACACATGTCTCACACACATCTCATACACATGTCTCTCACACATGTCTCTCACACATGTCTCACACACATGTCTCACACACGTCTCACACACATGTCTCACACACATCTCATACACATGTCTCTCACACATGTCTCACACACATGTCTCACACACCTGTCTCACACACATCTCACACACATGTCTCACACACCTGTCTCACACACCTGTCTCACACACATCTCATACACATGTCTCTCACACATGTCTCACACACCTGCCTCACACACATGTCTCACACACACATGTCTCTCACACATGTCTCACACACATGTCTCACACACCTGTCTCCCACACATGTCTCTCACACATGCCTCACACACATGTCACACACACATGTCTCACACACATGTCTCTCACACACATGTTTCACACACATGTCTCACACACCTGTCTCACACACATGTCTCTCACACATGTCTCACACACATGTCACACACACACACACATGTCTCTCACACACATGTCTCTCACACACATGTCTCACACACATGTCTCTCACACACATGTTTCTCACACACATGTCTCACACACATGTCTCACACACACATGTCTCACACACATGTCTCACACACATCTCATACACATGTCTCTCACACATGTCTCACACACATGTCTCACACACCTGTCTCCCACACATGTCTCTCACACATGTCTCACACACATGTCTCTCACACACATGTCTCACACACATCTCATACACATGTCTCACACACCTGTCTCACACACATGTCTCTCACACATGTCTCACACACATGTCACACACACGTCTCTCACACACATGTCTCACACACATGTCTCACACACATGTCTCACACACATGTCTCACACACATGTCTCACACAACAATATTAAATGCATTTGTGTTTTTATAGAAATGAATGTCCTATGTGAATGTCCTATGTGAGTGTCCTATATGAATGTCCTATGTGAATGTCCTATGTGAGTGTCCTATATGAATGTCCTATGTGAATGTCCTATGTGAATGTCCTATATGAATGTTCTATATGAATGTCCTATGTGAATGTCCTATGTGAATGTCCTATATGAATGTTCTATATGAATGTTCTATATGAATGTCCTATGTGAATATCCTATGTGAATGTCCTATGTGAATGTCCTATGTGAATGTCCTATGTGAATGTTCTATGTGAATGTCCTATGTGAACGTCCTATATGAATGTTCTATGTGAATGTCCTATGTGAATGTCCTATGTGAATGTCCTATGTGAATGTCTTACGTGAATGCCCTATATGAATGTCCTATATGAATGTCCCATGTGAATGTCCTATGTGAATGTTCTATATGAATGTTCTATATGAATGTCCTATGTGAATGTCCTATGTGAATGTCCTATGTGAATGTCCTATGTGAATGTTCTATGTGAATGTCCTATGTGAATGTCCTATGTGAATGTCCTATGTGAATGTTCTATATGAATGTTCTATATGAATGTCCTATGTGAATGTCCTATATGAATGTCCTATATGAATGTCCCATGTGAATGTCCTATGTGAATGTTCTATATGAATGTTCTATATGAATGTCCTATGTGAATGTCCTATATGAATGTCCTATATGAATGTCCCATGTGAATGTCCTATGTGAATGTTCTATATGAATGTCCAATGTGAATGTCCTATATGAATGTCCTATATGAATGTCCCATGTGAATGTCCTATGTGAATGTTCTATATGAATGTTCTATATATTCACGTCATAAGGCGCTGGTACAGCTGGCAGCCCGGTGTAAACGCTCTCTCTTCTTTCTCACACTTATTGTGCTTTATCTCCTATATTTTGTAAATATAGTTAGTATATTTTTTCTATTTTACTGTACGATAGGGACACACGCTGGAATAGTTTTTTAATTCAACTGTTTTTGACTTTTTTCGGCTGGATTTGAGCGTTTTTCGTTGCGTTCGTTGTGTTGTTGTGACGTGAGCTAGCTCCGAGCGAGCCCACCAGCCCCCCCCCCCGCGCCCTCCGGCCGCGCTAAAGTACGGCGTGTCGTCGGTACACGTTTATATACACGTTTATATGAAAGAGGAACTTCACGAACGATCGGGACACGCACTGGAATCGCTTTAAATTAACTTGTTTTGACTTTATTCGGCTGGATTGAGTGTTTTCGTCGTGTCGTTGCGATGTGTCTTGGCTCTGAGTCCCCCGGCTCTGGCCCCGCCCCCCGGCTCCGGCCCCGCCCCCCGGCCGGCGCCGTACCGCGTTTACACAAAGGAGTAACTCATGAAACTGCGGAGAACAGTCGTCTTACCCGGAGAGCGTCACGTTATCCCGTCGCAATACTGACCTAACCTAATACTGATGTGCAATTCTGTCGTATGTGCAATTGCTGTTGGAATTCATGTGCAATCTATGTGCTGTCGTGACACATATTCATGTGCAATTACTGTCGGGATCACATGCAATGGTATTTATTTATTTATTTGTCTATGGGAGTTTTTATTTATTTATAGGAGATCTTCTACTGAAAGTGTTTTTCAGACTTCTTATAAGTGATCTGTTCTTCTGTATCTACCTCTGTATCTACCTGCGTTGCACCAATGAAATTTCCCCATGTGGGACAATAAAGGAATATCTTATCTTATCTTATCTTATCTTATATGAATGTCCTATGTGAATGTCCTATGTGAATGTCCTATGTGAGTGTCCTATATGAATGTCCCATGTGAATGTCCTATGTGAATGTTCTATATGAATGTTCTATATGAATGTCCTATGTGAATGTCCTATGTGAATGTCCTATGTGAATGTCCTATGTGAATGTCCTATATGAATGTTCTATGTGAATGTCCTATGTGAATGTCCTATGTGAATGTCCTATGTGAATGTCTTATGTGAATGCCCTATATGAATGTCCTATATGAATGTCCTATATGAATGTCCTATATGAATTTCAATTCAATTCAATTCAATTCAATTTATTTTTGTAACGCCCAAAATCACAACAACAGTTGCCTCTGAGGGCCACAATGAAAAACGAATCAAACAATGTCTGTGGTGGTGAGGGACGATGTCCCAGAGTCTTCTGTCCTTAGACCCTCCTTCTCGGCCAGGAAAAACTACAAAAAAAGTAGAAACCTGGAGGAGTTCCAGAGTGAAGGAGAGATCTGACTCTCACAGACGGATGCGAGGGAGACTGTAGTCTTACTCTTCAGGCAGATGAGGGACCGTCCACACAGGGCAGGGACCACTTCACCAGGAGAGGGGCATCTGGGTCCACAGGTCCTCAGGAGTGAGAAAAAGAAAAAGAAGGCGGTGAACAGTTTGCAAGTGGAATTAAAAATGCAATATTGTTTGATAGAATAAGTAGTCAGAAGAAGAGGATAGTGCTCAAGCTGCCATACTTCCCCCATAGTTGCTCCTAGGGCAGCGTAACTGAAACTGTGGGTTTATATTTCTGTTCCTAACTGGCCTAACCATAAGCCATTTCAAAGAGGAAGGTTTTAAGCCTGGACTTAAATGAAGAGACTGTGTCGGCCTCTTTAACATGGACTGGAGCTGATTCCATAACACAGGAGCTTGGTAGCTAAACGCTCTACCTCCTACAGTACTTTTAGAGACTCTTGGCACCACCAGAAGGCCGGCATTCTGAGAGCGAAGAGCTCTGTTTGGATGATATGGTTCTATAGCATCTTTGAGGTAGGACGGGGCCATGTCATTTATGGCTTTGTAGGTCAGGAGTAGAATTTTAAATTTGATTCTAGACTCGACGGGGAGCCAGTGAAGAGACTTCAGCACTGGCGTAATGTGCTCTCTTCTTTTTGTTCCTGTTAGTAATCTTGCTGCTGCATTTTGAACCAGTTGAAAGCTTTTTATGGAGCTTTTAGGACACGCTGCAAGCAGGGAGTTACAGTAGTCTAATCTAGTCGTTAAAAATGCATGGATAAGTTTTTCAGCATCACTTTTAGGCAGGATTCTTCTGATTTTGGCTATGTTGTGCAAATGGAAATAGGCTGTTTTACAAGCTTGATTTATATGAGCTTTAAATGAGAGCTCCTGGTCAAATAAGACTCCAAGATTTCTTACAGTAGAACTAGAGGCTACACTGACATTGTCCAGTGTCACTATCTGCTCAGATAGAGCGACGCTTAGGGCCAAGCACAATGACCTCGGTATTTTCAGGGTTAAGAAGCAGGTAGTTTAGTGTCATCCAGGTTTTTATCTCCTTCACACAAGCACTAAGTCTGTCTACTTGATCGCTCTGATCAAGTTTCATTGATAAATACAGCGTGTCATCTGCAGAGCAGTGGAAGTTAATGCCATGCTTTCTGATAATGTTGCCTAATGGCAGCATATAAAGAGTAAACAAAATTGGATCGAGTACTGATCCCTGTGGCACACCGTAAGTTACTTTAGAACAAGGTGAGGAGCTCTGGTTTACATTTACAAACTCGTACCTATCAGATAAATAGGATTTAAACCAGCTGAGGGCTGTTCCTCCGACACCTACATCACATTCTAACCTCTGCAGTAGAATGTTGTGGTCGATGGTGTCAAACGCTGCGCTGAGGTCCAACAGAACCAGGATTGAGACCAGTCCATCGTCAGCGGCTAATAACAAATCATTTGTGACTTTAACTAGTGCAGTTTCAGTGCTGTGGTGGGCTCTGAACCCTGCTGTGGTGGGCCCTGACTGGAAAACTTCAAATAAGTTATTGTCCTGCAGGTGGCGACAAAGCTGTTTTACTACAACTTTTTCAAGGATTTTAGAGACAAAGGGAAGATTTGAAATAGGTCTGTAGTTTAACAATAGGTCGGGATCTAGGTTAGGCTTTTTCAGTTTAATGACTGCAACATAACCACTTTCGAGTGAAGTATTTATTATATTAAGAATAGGGTCTATAATTAGGGGGAGAATGTCTTTGAGGAGTCTGCTTGGAATCGGGTCTAGGACACAAGTTGAGCTTTTAGGTTTCTGCTTGATCAACAGCTGTGAACAGCTTCTAAATTTACTGGTGGATTTATATGGGACGTTATAGTTTCACAGCTTGGGCTAGTTCAGGGCTAATAGCGGGGCTAATTTCATCTAATTTATCTCTGATTGTTTGAATGTTCTATATGAATGTCCTATGTGAATGTCCTATATGAATGTCCTATGTGAATGTCCTATGTGAATGTCCTATGTGAATGTCCTATATGAATGTCCTATGTGAATGTCCTATGTGAATGTCCTATATAAATGTCCTATGTGAATGTCCTATGTGAATGTTCTATATGCATGTCCTATGTGAATGTCCTATGTGAATGTCCTATGTGAATGTTCTATACGCATGTCCTATGTGAATGTCCTATATGAATGTCCTATGTGAATGTCCTATGTGAATGTTCTATATGCATGTCCTATGTGAATGTCCTATGTGAATGTTCTATATGCATGTCCTATGTGAATGTCCTATGTGAATGTCCTATGTGAATGTTCTATATGCATGTCCTATGTGAATGTCCTATGTGAATGTTCTATATGCATGTCCTATGTGAATGTCCTATGTGAATGTCCTATGTGAATGCCCTATATGAATGCATATGAATGTTCTATATGAATGTCCTATATGAATGTCCCAGGTTTCACACTGCATATACTGTGCAAGGGACTGAAACAGACTTTTTGACTGGTTCTGTGTCTCCTGTGCTCCTGCTGCAGGTTCATGTGGGCCCCATGAGGAGCACCAGTGTGGGCTGGCTCAAACTGAGGAGCGCCAACCCTCAGGACCACCCCATCCTGCAGCCTAACTACCTCTCCACTGGTAACACACGCACGCACGCACGCACACACACACACACACACACACACACACACACACACACACACACACACACACACATAAGATGGGGTACCTTTTTTCCTCATAATTGGTAAATCATTTTTACCAACCCAGAAAGAGTATTAGCCTCCACATATACGTCTTATTTCAATTATGAAATATTGTGTATTTTCAAACTTGTCAGTGTAATCCCTCATTCATGAGTGTTCCATCTCAACTCTCATCCAAGAGTTATTCTCAATCTGCGGATCTAGTTTTAGAACTCAGATAGTTCCGCTCCTCCTCTGTGTAAGCCCTGCCCTCCTGAAACTAACCTAGCCTTTCATCAGTATTGTTATGTTTATCTTCAAAACCAGCTTTAACCCAGTGGTAAAACTTGAGATTCCAATGCAAAGACGTCCAAAAGCTTATTTGGGAGTCAGAATAAATCCTAACGTGCCTGTATGTGTGTTTCCTGGTGCAGACGAAGATGTGTGGGAGTTCCGTGAGTCGGTCAAACTTTCGCGGGAGATCTTTGGTCAGAAAGCCTTCGACCCGTTCAGAGGCCCAGAGGTGCTGCCGGGGCCCTCTATCCAATCAGACGCAGAGATCGACGCCTTTGTGCGCCGCAAGGCTGACAGCGCCTACCACCCGTCCTGCACCTGTAAGATGGGTGCTCCGTCGGACCCCATGGCCGTGGTGGACCCGAGCACCCGCGTCCTGGGGCTGGATGGGCTCCGTGTGGTGGACGCCTCCATCATGCCCAGTATCGTGAGCGGAAACCTCAACGCTCCCACCATCATGATGGCAGAGAAGGCAGCGGACATCATTAAAGGGCACGACCCGCTGGTCGACCGCGAGGTGCCAGTTTACCAGCCGCCCACACTCCAGACGCAGCGGTAGAATACAACCTCATGTGCATAAATGTATAGAGCATTTAGAAGGGTGTGTCATTTCAAACAAACATGTCATTTCACTGGACAGACTGGGATTAACTTTATCTGACCCAGGTCACGTGTAAAAGCCTCAGACATGTGCAAGTGAGTCCGGTTTAAACACATTTAACATGGGATTTTACTGCATTTACTGGAACTGACAGAAGCGTTGAGCCCATAGTTACGACGAGTAGAAGGGCCGACCCAAATAAAAAGAATTGCGGGGCAGTACGAGAATATAGTCATAACATTTCAACATTAAAGTCATAATTTAACGAGAATAAAGTCATAGTCAAAATAAAGATTTTTCAAATATAAAGTTGACATTTAAACTTTTAAGGGTCAATGTTCCGGTTCAAAGTGACGCAGGGCACTAGGAGGTGATAAAGCAAGGTTCCTGACCTGCAGTACTGCTCAGTGGCCTGTAGAGGCCGCCAAAAGACAGTGTCTTCAGCTTCAGCAGCAGAAGTGAGTGGAAAACAAGCTTATTTGGATATATTTTGGAACAATTTCGGAACGTTATTAGCTTTGGAAAAAGCTAACAACAACAAAACTATTGAACGCCGTTAAAGAACAAACTCTGATTTTATCACTGGTCACATCATAATCCTGACATTTTAAGATAAAACGCTCATGAATGTAAACAAGTCGGAACCTTGACTTCTCATTTTGGAATCCCGTAACAGTCATTTAACTGAATGCATGTTTTTATTAGACTAGTGATACATTTATTAGCACGTGTCCCTTGTTTACCATATGGTTGCTTGATAACAGTTGTATTCCTCTACCTGTCACATGTACTGCTGTCCAACCAGGAAGTAACAACTAGAAACCACAAAAATAAAATAAACTAAACTAGGCACTTTCATGTAGCAGTGTTAGATTTTAGCCTCAAGATTATTTCACACTCACTTGTTTATTCAAGCTTATTATTCAAGTTTATTATTTTTAACAAGGTTAAAAATGTTGAGATGAACCGTCTCGTAAATGAAGACTCTGGAATGTGCCTTGACAGTCACTGTTGAATATTTGAATGTTTTCTGCTTGTAATGAGCCAGTTTTGATTTACTTTGTGATCAGTTCATTTCAACATCCGCTTCCTAAACTTTTGCTGTATTTGCTGTATTCTAAATATGTTTTATCAGGTATTTTAGCTTTAATCTGTCGACTTTGGTGCAATGATTATAACACATGTTATATATTATAACACATTTGTTGATAGCCTCTGTCATTCTATACACTGTAAAACACTTACAGCGCCTCAGAAAACTCTTTCTTCTCAATCGCTGACCTTTACCTTGTGTTGTATTGGTCAGTCCATTTTAGTTTGGAGCGGCCTTCTCAAACAGTGTCTTTTTATCATTTCAAACATTTGGTAATTTCTATGATTACAATATAACACTTGAATCTGGTAAAGTTTACAAAAATACTCAGTGTTTGATACTATTTTAGTGTTAATTTAATGTTTACGTTTTAATATAGATTTTAAGTTTACGTGGTGGTCACCCTGCTGCAAAATCATGTCATAATTGTGTTGCACAGCTACTTTTAATGTTTACATACAGTGAATGAAGGATTTTATGTTATTTTGCTTTTGAAATCAGAAAATGTTAAAAAAAAAAAACTGAAAAAAGCTCCTTTTGTTTTGATTTGTGCACTAAAATCTGAGCGATTCTTTTTTTGTACAAAACTATGGAATTATTTATGGGCCTATTTCCATGCAAATCAAATAAATAAATAAAATATAAATGTCTCATGCATGAGTTTTGTGTCATTTTTTTATGCTAATGAAACTGTTTTTGTCAGTAGATTTAAATAACAATAATAAAGTATTCCCCAAACGTGATGGTTATGGTGAACCTTTAGTTCCCTGGTAGATATTTTTGACATTACATGAACAAGTACTCTATATTTCAGAATTTTTGTGTGCAAAAAACATTAGTAAAGCTTTGTTGCATGATCAGGTTCTTTGGCTCTCAGACACGAGCAGATTGATGAGCAATTTTGAGACAGACACTGTGGTGGTCTCCAGAGGGACCAGGAGAAATGGGGGGAGGATGAGGTGATGCTGAAGAGCAGCTGAGTGAGGGCCTTTGAATGTGGGAGACTGGGCTTTATCAACTGTGGAGGAGATGCAGAAAAGGAGGTGTAGAGGAGGAAGTACGGAGGATGGAAATAAGGAGGAGGTGAGTGAGGAGGTGGTGAGAAGAAAGAAGGAAGAGGAGGTGTGGAGGATCAAGAGATGAGGAGAAAATGAGGAGGAGGTGAGGACAAGATGAGGATGTGTGGACGAAGGGAGGACAAGAGGAGGCGGAGGGGAGGAGTAGATGAGGAGTATGAGCAAATGATGGGGCGATGAAGCTTCCTTCAAGTCTACCAGCAATTGTTTGCCTTGGCTCCATTTCCCTGGGCGTTGCTGACTGAGCTTAGCCAGACGTAACATGCGTAAAATCCTATGGACTCTGTTTTTTTAAAAAACAAAACGTTTGGACTCTTATCCAAGAGTCTTTCTCAATATGCAAATAGAGTCTGGGAACTCAGATTCTCGGCTGTGCCATGGGCTCTCTTGTCCCTCCCATTGTGGCCAACTTTAAGAAGGCACTGGCCTCCTTTCCAGGCATTGTTCCAAGGCTTTGGCACGTTTGTTACAATCAAGAAACAAGAGCTGAAGCCTTCTCTGATCACATCAACGCTGTGGACCCACATATCAGGTTTACAAGAGAAGACGCTAAGGAAAACCGCTTGGCCTTTCTTGATTGTTCCACTGTCAGAGGAGAGGACGGGAAGCTCCACATAGAAGTGTGTACAGGAAACACACACGGATCAGTACCTGCTCTTTGGCTCTAACCACCCACTACAGCACAAGCTGGGACTGATCAGGACAAGACAACACAGAGCCCAATAAGAGCTCACCGGCAAGAGGAAAGAGGAAAAACATGTCCTGAATGCTCTCTCAGCCTGTTGATACCCCGCTTGGGCTCTCAACAGAGACCAAGCGGTCCAAAGAATCAAAAAGCAGGACAAAAGGGACAAAAGGGAAACAGAACCAAGAAGGAAGGGCGTTTCTAACACTTATATCTCGGGACTGTCTGAAAAACTGCAAAGAATTTTAGACAACATGAAGTCCCTGTTTATTTTAAACCAGGAAACACTGTAAGACAAAAAACGGTTCATCCTAAGAACAAGATGCAGACACTAAAACAGAGCAATGTAGTTTATTCTGTCCAAGCCACTGCACAAAAGGCTTTATCAACACAGAAGGCACTCTACACAGGACCACAGAGCGGACCACAGAGCGGACCACAGAGCGCTGTGCATCTTTTTTTTAAAGATTCTGTTGCCTGTAGGTTTTATTGTACAGGCGAGGACAGGATGAAATGGGGAATGATAGAAAGGGAAGGGCATACAGTAAATCGTCTGAGTCAGGACTTGAACTCACAACACTGCAGCCAGCTGGCATACGTGTGCTGTGACTTAACCACTCCACCTCAGGCAGCACGCAATGCATATCTTCATCTTAAAGCCACTAACCACTGACAGTGAGGTGAAGATACTAAACAGGAGAAAAGATGGTGTTCAAAAAGCCCCCTTCCTTAAATAGGAAGGGGTTTAAGATTCAACCTGCCGGTTGTTTATAATAGTGTGTTGAGACCCTGGAGAGGGAGATGCCCAGGGCATTCTGATGCTAATCAGGTCCTCAGTGAGGAGGGAGTGAAGGTATAAGAATAGGATGTACATAGTCATTACAGGGCTGATAGAAAGAGTAGTCTCAAGTGAAACCAAAAACTCCCTTTATCAGGAGGTCCCGCCCACCTTAGACGGAGTAAGATATAAAACCTGAGATCCCAGACTCGATTTGCAGATTGAGAATGACTCTTGGATGAGTCGAAACTTCTTGTTTTTCAAATAAAGTCCAGATGATACAACTGAATCTGTTTCTACAGTGGAACACTCCTGGACTAAAAAGGAATTACACCGACATGTGTAACATATGTAACATATGTAACATGTGTAAAGCCTCGTACAGACCGCAGCGGCCGAAGCGCCCAGTTTACATTCAACGTCTATGTAAACCCGCGTCGAGCACGTCGTGCGTTTCCCGCGGCGCGATTTCTTCGTTTTTGCGGCGCGATTGGTGCGTTTTCGTACGCTCTCGACGCTTTGGGCACGTATGAGGCGCCCGAAGCGTCCAAAGCGGCCGGCGCGACATGTTCAGCTTTGTTCAGCTTTCTGCAGCAGATGCGCCGCAGCAGCCAATCAGAGATGACGTGCTACGCACGACCCGGAAAAAGACCCAAAACAAACCCGCAGGATAAAAAAAAATCCTTAAAACGCAGCTCTTGGAGCAAATAATGATATTAACTAATCTCTGCTCAGCTCTGAAGTATATGCGGGTCCCAGAAGGGCCCCAGAGCCCATCGCCTCCGCTTTTGGACAGCAACACAGCACAACTCCTCCACTGAGCATGTGCAGGACGACTCGGATGCACGTCTTCTGCTGAGTGTATTTTACGGACATGAGTCCGGGGCATCAAGAACGATTTGTATAAGTTTTGTAACATATGTAAGATTTTTAACATGTGTAAGATGTGTAACTTATGTAACATGTTTACCATATGTAAGCTGTGTAACTTATGCAACATGTTTAAGATGTGTAACTTATGTGTAACATATGTAACTTACGTAACATGTGTAACATTGGTAACATGTGTAAGTTATGTAACATGTGTACCATATGTAACATATTTATGCAACATGTGTAACATGTGTAACTTATTTAACATGTGTAAGATTTGTAACATGTGTAACATGTCACATCTGTAAGATTTGTAACATATGTAACATGTGTAAGATTTGTAACATGTGTAACTTATGTAACATGTGTAACAGGGTCGAGTATTCATAAACACCATAAAACAATAAAACCCTCTTCCTGGAGAATCAGTTTGCAAATATTAAAAGTTTATTGTGGAAAGGCAGCCAGTTGCACAGGATCCCTGACACTGAAGGGCACAAAGGTCACAAAGGGTTCACACAGTAACAAAACAATGCAAACATTAAATGTAACATAACATTGGAATTATTTCGCAGTGAAAATACATTTCATTAATTTCTATGGGTTTAAAATAGATCATTGAATCTTCTGTAGTAATTATGACTTATATGAGTGTAATGGCAACTAGGTGCACATTTTAAATGACAAGCCCTTTGATTTCACGTTGTCCTGATTTAGATTTTAGAAAATTATTAAATAAATACATAAAATATAGGGGGAAAAACATTTACATTTATCAAACTAAATTCTAATGACTTTTGTTGATGGTCTGTGATTGTAAAGAATATATTTGTTGAACCTTAACAGTTTTGGTTTGGGTCCACACATTAGAGGTCAGAGGCCCTCCACACCTGTGGTTGAACAATGCAACCACATTTTAATACAAAGGAAAGATTTCACCTTCATTTATTTTGAAAAGACTGTGGACTTTGTGCCAGTTTTTATTTCACGTGGATAGTCCCAGTAATGACAGAGATATGAACCATAAACCAGGTGAAAACATTTGCAATCTGAAAGTTTAAAGGTACAAATCTACTCCAAATTCTGACCTGTCTCAGCTCTATATTAAAAGAGACATATTATGTTTTTCCCCAGGTTCTTAGTATTGCACTAGAACATAAGTAGATTATCATTGAACATAGTGTTCATTGTAAAACAGAATATTGATCCGAAACATCTTAGTCATAGAAACAGGTCCATTAACTGCAGAAGTGATAAGCCCTGCCTCTTCAGAGTGGCATTTCACTGTAACAAGCAGCACATTACATGTTTTTATTTACGTTACTCAAGTACATGTACTGTATCACTCGAGAATATTTCAAATAGTCTAAATACAGGATGTGGGCGGGGATAAGGGGCAGGTGAAAACCTTTCTGAGCACTCGAGCCTCAGTTGCTTTGAGTAAATGAATGATGAGGAAACACTGTTGAAACAAGGTTCAAAGCTCATTAAAGAGGATTTTGCGCAATATGTCTCCTTTAAACAACATAGTGAAATTAAAGGTGCACTATGTAACCTTCCCGATTTAAAGGGCCTGTCACCTGTTTGTCTCATGAAAATGTTTTGCCTGGAACGTTGCACAGTATGGCATTAAAGTCATCTATCGATATTTAATTACAAGGGTTTTTATTGCCAAAAGAAATATTTGATTTTGTGGCGTCACCTTCCTGTTTCCATGGCTATTGCAGAGTTTGATGCTATTTTGCGTAACATTCCAGGTAAAACCACAACCTCGAGCCCTTTAACAGCTCCAAATGTGCCATAAATGACCACGGTTGCGTACGGACTTTCAGGGACAGAGATATGTCGAGGCAACACTCACGTTAAACTATAGAAACATGAATAAAACAGCTTTATTTACAAAGACAGACTACACGTGTAGCTTCACAGCGCAGGGCGAGGTCGTGGGGATGAGTATCATCAGTGGGTACATTAAACATATTTACTGGTCCCTAAAATACATGTGTGGACAAGGATTGGGCCATATTTATAACATTAGAAATCTAAATCTGAATATTTAGATGACGTTATTTATGGCCATGTATTCGAAATGTGCTAAAAGATAAACGTAATAATCTTAGTCAAGGTTAAAGTATTGGACAAAACGTGAAGTGTAAAATGAAACATAACAGAGCAGGAATAGTTTATACCCGTGTTTGAAAGTTTGGAAGAAGCTTCTGTTCATTTTATTTAAAATCAGCGCTTTTTGTAGTTTAAAATGTTTTTGTTTTTATTTTTGAAGATAATCTTGATATTCTTGATGTGGCGTATGAATATTGGGACTGAAAAAGCTGCAGTTGTCCAGCTCCAGTGCAACGTGCTCTTGATCAGTGTTGAAAACAGAAGAGCTTGTGAAGCTACACGGCGCCTGTCACTTTAACTTTAAGGTGTTTCACCCTAAGACCACATGGGGGCAGTGTTCTGGCTGGTTCTCTCTGATTTCCCATAAAAAAAGAGAAAAACAAGGCACTTTGCTTTGTTAATTGTCCATAATCTTTAAAAGTTTTCATAAATAAATAAATAAAATTGAAAAAACCTAGACGAGTTCGTTTGGAGCCGTTGCTATAGCGACGTTATGCAGATGATCTCGTCCCTCAGGTCCTCGTATGCACGCACAGCCACGTACGGCTCCTCATCGCTGTAGTCCCGTATGCTGCGGTCCCTGGTCAGTGCCTCGGACCGGGCCCCTGAGGTTCCTCCTGGAGCCCCGGAGCTCCCCGAGGCCCCCGTGCTCCCGTTAGCCATGGTGCCGTTGAGCAGGACACTGGCGGCGCTCTCCATCTCGTCGATGGTGAGCTCGCACACGCTGGCGATCTCCAGCTGGGTCGCGGACACAAAGTTTGGGTCGCGGGCGTATTTTCCTAAACCCTCTGAGATCAGCACCTGTCAGGGACAAGAGAGGACAATGACCTTTCTCTGTTTGGGGAATTTAGGCAAGATGCTGTAGCCAACATGGTTCTGACTCAATAACTTTAGTTTAACCGTCCAAAGTTATTTCTCACTTTCCTAACACATTCCAAGCATCTGAATTCTTCACTGTCATGAATTTATGAGCTGAGATTTGCTGTAATGCTACTACTAGCATGTTAACAGCGCACCAGCCTTACTTTCTGGTTCACGGAAGACAAACTGCTGTATAATTAGATGTAGACAACACACAGCAGTCTCATTTTCACTCTCAGTAGGAGCTGCTTTTACAATATATCTGTTCTAGGGCAAAGCAAAAAAAAAGGAAAACAGCTTAAAGAAAAATAAGGACAAAATGTCGGGAAGTAACTAAATAGTTCATCTTTCCTTTGGTGTTCAGAATACAGTAACTTTCTTCAAATCAAATAAATACATCACGATCATTTGACAGATAACAAGGCTCTTGAGGTGAGGCCTGTTTAATCCTATGTCACATTTTTACACTATAATATAATGCAGCTCAAAGTAAAAGTATTCAGAATACAGTTCAGAACAGAACAGAATATGTAATGTAGGAATTAATAAGCATTTAATATTGTGATGCATCAATATACCTTTCATTGTTATTGCAGACTGGACACACACACACACACACTCCAAATTCTTGCTCTGTCTGCTTGGTCTGTCTCTGCTCCCCCAACCAGCTTCTCTGTCTGGGTCAAGGGTCGCATCTCACGACCATATTAGGATGTCCTGGAAGGTACAGCCTGGTACGGCTGGTGCCAGAGAAGATCCACCTTCTTATGAATATTCATATTCTTTGTCCTGTGTGTGAGAGGCCCCCAGATGAGGAGCAGACGTCTGATGGGAACTTGTGTGAGGGACAGGACATGCGTTTTTAATCTGTTAGTTTTGTAATCGTAGGGAATAAATACTTTTATTTTAACGACCATAATCTTGTCTTGTTATTCTCAGTAATTAGAAATAACAGTAACAAAATACATTTTAACACTGGTATTCAGTATTCTGTAACATAATTATTCTATACAAGTATTCTTCTCAACACTGGTTACGCTATAATATAGAGTATGGGCTCATTCACACTTACACGAAACTAAACCTGGACTAAATTCACATCAAACAAGGACTAGAACAGGACCAAACTAAGTCCACATCAGGACAATTGAAGTGTGAAATAAAGGTTAAGATAAACAAAGACACGTACCGCCTCCACCAGGCTGTGTGCGCTACCCCTCTTGGACAGGATGTGTGTGCAGGTGTCAGGGGGCAGGTGCAGGTGTGGTGGGGGCACACAGGGTCCTGGGGTGTAGGTGTGGATGTGCTCGGGCTCAGGGAGGTGGCTCTGTGCTGGTCCTGAGCTCTGGTTCTGTCCCGCGGTGAACCAGGAGCTCCTCTTCACTGCTCCCGGGAGGCTGCACACGCTGCCCGAGCTGCGCCAGTCCACCTGCAGACGGCCAATGAAAGAGGAGGATGAACTGCTTGTAGAAAAGATTCTGTTGTATCATCTGGACACTTTCACTTTGACTCTCATCCAAGAGTCATTCTCAATCTGTGGACCTAGTCTGAGAACTAATATATTCTACTCTGAGTAGGCCCTGCCCACCACGCGAAGCCTCCTAATAATAGCGGTTTACAGTTTTGTTTACACTATTGTAATTTAACCTGAAACCTCCATTTCCAGTTTAAAGAGGGATTCTCTTTGTCTAGAAAAATTGCCTCCTTAACTCCTCTTTCAAACCATCTCTTCTCCTGCTTTGAATCTTCACCTCATTGTCTTCAAATAAGTGGTTTGTGGCTTTAAGTGAAGATACACAGCGCTCTGTGGTCCTGAATTCAAGTGCCTTCTGAGCTGATGAAGCCGTTTGTGAAGTGTCTGTCCAACAGTGATCAGGGAATGACAGTCAGTTTACAATAGGATTTTGATATTTGACATTACTGGGCTGTTAGAATACAAAGAAGAGTCGTTTCAAATTAAATCAGGAGGCTCCGCCCGGTGGGCAGGGCCTACTCAGAGTAGGATAAATATCTGAGTTCTCAGTCCACAGATTAAGAATGACTCTTGGATGAGAGTCAAAACGTCTGTTTTTTTCTAAAACCGTGTCCAGATCTTTTTGTACAATGGAACTGTATGGATGAAATATCACACCGACTTGTATGTATGTATGTATGTATGTATGTATGTATGTATGTCTGTATGTATGTATGTATGTATGTATGTATGTATGTATGTCTGTATGTATGTATGTATGTATGTATGTATGTATGTATGTATGTATGTATGTATGTCTGTATGTATGTATGTATGTATGTATGTATGTATGTATGTATGTAGTATATGTATGTATGTATGTATGTATGTATGTATGTATGTATGTATGTAGTATATGTATGTATGTATGTATGTATGTATGTAGTATATGTATGTATGTATGTATGTATGTATGTATGTAGTATATGTATGTATGTGTGTGTGTGTGTGTGTATGTATGTATGTATGTATGTATGTATGTATGTAGTATATGTATGTATGTATGTATGTATGTATGTATGTATGTAGTATATGTATGTATGTATGTATGTATGTATGTAGTATATGTATGTATGTGGTATATGTATGTATGTATGTATGTATGTATGTATGTATGTATGTATGTATGTATGTATGTAGTATATGTATGTATGTGGTATATGTATGTATGTATGTAGTATATGTGTTTATGTAGTATATGTATGTAGTATATGTGTGTATGTAGTATATGTATGTATGTATGTATGTATGTATGTATATGTATGTATGTATGTATATGTATGTAGTATATGTGTTTATGTAGTATATGTATGTAGTATATGTGTGTATGTAGTATATGTATGTAGTATATGTATGTATGTATGTATGTATGTATGTAGTATATGTGTGTATGTAGTATATGTATGTATGTATGTAGTATATGTGTGTATGTAGTATATGTATGTATGTATGTATGTATGTAGTATATGTATGTATGTGGTATATGTATGTATGTGGTATATGTATGTATGTATGTATGTAGTATATGTATGTATGTATGTAGTATATGTGTTTATGTAGTATATGTATGTAGTATATGTGTGTATGTTGTATATGTATGTATGTATGTATGTATGTATGTATATGTATGTATGTATGTATGTATATGTATGTAGTATATGTGTTTATGTAGTATATGTATGTAGTATATGTGTGTATGTAGTATATGTATGTATGTATGTATGTATGTAGTATATGTATGTATGTATGTATGTAGTATATGTGTGTATGTAGTATATGTATGTATGTATGTAGTATATGTGTGTATGTAGTATATGTATGTATGTATGTATGTATGTATGTAGTATATGTGTGTATGTAGTATATGTATGTATGTATGTATGTAGTATATGTGTGTATGTAGTATATGTATGTATGTATGTATGTATGTATATGTATGTATGTAGTATATGTGTGTATGCAGTATATATATGTATGTATCTATGTATGTATGTAGTATATGTTTGTATGTATCTAGATGAACTGCGTGATCACGTTGCAAACACAGGTGTTAAAGGTGCTGTTACCTATGGGGCCTTCAAAAGAGGAGTGAGGAGTTTATAAGCACTTTCACTCCCAGAGGCCAGAGTAAATCTAACTAGTGCATTTCCTGCTTTGGCCGCAGTTATTTTATTACTTGGTTTATGGATTTTAAATGAAATATATTGAACAGGCGGGCGAAATATAAATATAATTTCAATTTCAAAATACATTTTTTCCGGGTTTTCCCAAAATACACCACGGGAGGAGAGGAGGAGGAGATGGCGCACAGGTGAGTGTAACAGTAGATTTAGCGTATTTTGCATCGGTAGAACTGACGCTTCTAAGTGTGCACCCTTAGTCACGGCAAAAGGCGCTGGAAAAAATGTGGTAAACGGGTTTAAAATGTGTATTCGCGATATAAAGGCGCGCAGCAGACAGGGGAACGGACGCGCGCGCGCTCTCACCGGGGCCCCGCACAGGGACGGAGCGGCTCCGTCACAGATTCCAGCAGGATTTTGACGAAAAATTACCTCACACGCTCTTATCTTTTGACTTGATACCGCTTTTTATATTTCATTTAAAGCTATTTTGAGTTGTCGGCGGTACTTTATAAAAAATAAATAATCTAAGTGTAGCGGATCCGTAAACCAAGTAATAAAATAACTGTGGCCTTTGCAGAAAATAAAATGCTCTATAACTAGATAGAGACAGCACACAGTTCTGAATGATACAAGGAAATATAAAAGACAGTCTCTTCCACAACTGAGAGACAAGGTACAAATAAGATGTGTCCCTGATCTCAGGGCTCGGGGAAAGTACACTGCACCATCTGTTTTCAAAATTCAAATGTTGCTTCATTTTTGGGACCTAAAATAATTCATAAGAACAAATCCTTCTGTACGATTCGTCAATTCTTCTTGTTTAGTGTGTGTAGGAGCTGATTTAAGGCCTGAGCTTTGTGTATCTGGGAGAAAAATGCATTTGCAGAAAACAGACTTTGATGAAGTGGATTCAGGCCATCTTTAGGAGCAGGTTTGACGTGTTGAGCGAGCAAACTGACCAAAGAGCATCATTTTCAAACTACAACACAGACGACTGGGGCAGACCTGTATGAGCGGGGTGTAGCAGGAGGACGCTGACCCAGAAGGAGACGCAGGAGGAGTGGCCCAGGAGCGCTGAGACCTGCTGGAGCCAGAGACCTTCTGCAGTCTGCTGGCATCCAGACCAGCCACCGCCATCACCTGGAGGAGAAGCAGGAGGAGGAGCAGGAGGAGGAGCAGGAGGATGAACAGAGGAGGAGCAGGATGAACAGAGGAGGAGGTGCAGGAGAATGTATGAGGAGGAGTAGAGACAGAGGAGGAGCAGGATGAGGAGGAGGAGCAGGAACATTACTGTGTGTGTGTGTTTCTCTCTCTCTGTGTGTGTGTGTGTGTGTGTGTATGTATGTGTGTGTGTGTTTTTCTCTGCGTGTGTGTGAGTGTGTGGTTGTGTATGTGTGTGTGTGTGTGTGTGTTTCTTTCTCTCTCTGTGTGTGTGTGTTTTTCTCTGGTGTGTGTGAGTGTGTGTGTGGTTGTGTGTGTGTGTGTGTGTATGTGTGTGTGTGTGTGTGTATGTGTGTGTGTGTGTGTGTGTGTGTGTGTGTGTGAGGGTCTGACCTGTTGCTGCATCAGGTTCAGGGGCAGAGCGGTGATGGGCGGAGACAGAGGAGGGGCGTGGTCGTCCTGCCGCCGCAGACACTCGATACTGAAGGTGGATCTATGAGAGGCTGAGAGCAGAGCACATGACTCCTCACAAGAGGCTCTCACACTGTTGTGGCTCTCACACTGTTGTGGCTCTCACACTTTTGTGGCTCTCACACTTTTGTGGCTCTCACACTTTTGTGGCTCTCACACTGTTGTGGCTCTCACACTGTTGTGGCTCTCACACTGTTGTGGCTCTCACACTCTTGTGGCTCTCACACTGTTGTGGCTCTCACACTGTTGTGGCTCTCACACTGTTGTGGCTCTCACACTGTTGTGGCTCTCACACTTTTGTGGCTCTCACACTTTTGTGGCTCTCACACTGTTGTGGCTCTCACACTGTTGTGGCTCTCACACTGTTGTGGCTCTCACACTGTTGTGGCTCTCACACTTTTGTGGCTCTCACACTTTTGTGGCTCTCACACTGTTGTGGCTCTCACACTCTTGTGGCTCTCACACTTTTGTGGCTCTCACACTTTTGTGGCTCTCACACTGTTGTGGCTCTCACACTTTTGTGGCTCTCACACTTTTGTGGCTCTCACACTGTTGTGGCTCTCACACTGTTGTGGCTCTCACACTGTTGTGGCTCTCACACTGTTGTGGCTCTCACACTTTTGTGGCTCTCACACTGTTGTGGCTCTCACACTCTTGTGGCTCTCACACTTTTGTGGCTCTCACACTGTTGTGGCTCTCACACTTTTGTGGCTCTCACACTTTTCTGGCTCTCACACTGTTGTGGCTCTCACACTGTTGTGGCTCTCACACTTTTCTGGCTCTCACACTGTTGTGGCTCTCACACTTTTCTGGCTCATTCACTTGACAACTTCATGCAAAACTGAATTGAATTTATTTTGTAAACTAAATGTTCAAACTGTCAGAAATTGTGGCTCTTGCTTGTAAAATTGCTCTTGAATATTGTGTATTGATGACATCACTGTTAGAAGTTGCTGTTAAAACTCTCATTTGGAGCTTTTCTTCACAAACTGAGCAGTATAAACTATGATAATATCTACCACAGGTTTTATCTATCAAATGAAGAATTAGGTAGAAAAACATTGAAAACTGCCTTATGCTTTGTTCTTATTGTTTCGGTCAACATGCTCTCGTACCTTTGCTTTGGCACCTCATGTTGTACTTTGAATACTTATTATGAATACTGCTAAGGTCTCAGATTTATGGACTTAAAAACAGCAGCGATCTCAGAGCTCGACCTGTGATGTCACAGAACTGGGACACTTGAAACTGAGTATTTATATCTGAGGCTCAGAGAGAGAGGACCTACAGAACAGCATTCATCAAACAAGTATAAAAGAAGATAAATCCAATTCCAGGTAACTTGAAAGCTCAAAAAAAGTCAATTTAGCACTCTTTAGAGGAGACAGCCCTCTGCAGGAGCCATGATTCAGCATAAGTATAATAAAAGATTACAAAGATATAAGATATGAATATGAGGTGTACCCTGAGGTGAGGGGAGGAACCATCTCCTCGGTGATGGCCTGTCCTCTCTGAAAATCAACTCCTGGTCGTCGTCATAGAAACCGCCAGCCTCCTGGTTGCCAAGGTAACCGTCCAGGTCCCCATCAGAGTCCAGAGGTGAACTGGGTAATCTGAAAGAGGAAAAGGAGAGGCTGAGGTTTAGCAGAGTTATTAGTTTCAAACCAGAGCCTAAATATTGTTCATTTATTATCTATAACCATGATACAATTAGTGGCTAATATTAACATGACGACCTGGTTTAGTCTTACTTTAGTCCCTTAGTTGTCCCTGGTTTAGTCCTGGTTTTGTCCATGTTTTAGTCTTGGTTTAAACCTGGGTTTAGTCCTGGTGTTCTCCCTGGTTTAGTTCTGGTTCATTCATGTTTTAGTCTTGTGCTAGTCCTGGTTTAGTCTCGCTTTAGTCCTGGTCTTGTCCCTGGTTAATCCTCCTTTATTCTTTCCTGTCAATTCAACAGAATTGTGTCCAAACGTGTGATTAAATGTATTAATTCAGGTTTATTTGAGGCAAAGCTGAATGGACTGTAAAAGCACCCACAAGAATCACAATCCTTATTTAAAAAACTCTTCCTCACCCTCTGCGGGTGGTCTCTATTTATCCCCCTCAAGCTCGGGTCCTCCACCAGAGGCCCCTGGGAGCTTGAGGGTTCTTCAAGTTCTTTGCTGTTCCTGCACTGCACTTTTCTGGTCTGATGTTTTTCCTGGGATCTGCTCGAGCCATTCCTCTTGTTTGGGGGTCACTGCCCCGAGTGCTCCGGTCACTACGAGCACCACCGATACCTTCAAGCTCCAGGCCTTCTCAAGCTCTTCTCTGAGGCCTTGGTATTTCTCTAATTTCTCATGTTCCTTTCATTCCGTTACCATTCCATGGTACTACAATGTCCACCATTACCATTCGGTCCGTCTGTATCTGGAAGTCCCAGAGGACCTTGGCTCGGTCGTTCTCCACTACCTTTGGTGGTGTTTCCCACTTTGTCCTTGGGGTCTCCAGCCCGTACTCTGCACAGATGTTTCTGTACACTGTACAACAAGGTTATGACATCTTACACCCTGCAGTTATGTGCGGGTTGGTCTCAGGGCCCCCTTTGCACAGCCTACACCTTGGGTCTTGTCTAGTTTGGTAGATCAGGGCCTCTATTGATCTCGTGTTCACGAGTGAGGCAAGTCCTCACTCGTGAACACGAGATCAATAGATCAATAATAGTAGGTATTTGGCCGTAGCTGTTTTCCTTGTTACCTCTTTGGTTGCCATTTGCCTGTGGGATTCCCAGGTACTTGTAACTGCCCTCAATGTCTGCTATTGTTCCTTCTGGGAGTGAGACCCCCTCTGTGTGGACCACCTTCCCTCTAGTCCAAATGACATTCTGATATCTGAGCTGTAGATCCTGGTGGTGTGAATCCGGGAGTCAATGTCCCGCTCGCTCTTAGCATACAGCATGTTGTCCATGTCGAGGAAGTGACTGATGGTGGCCCTGTTCCTGAGTCGTATCCATAGCCAGTCTTGTTGATTATTGGGCTGAGGGGGTTCAGACCTATGCAGAACAGCAGTGGGGACAGCGCATCACCTTGGTATATGCCACATTTGAAGTGTCCTGGCACTACCTAATGGTGCATCTGATTGTTGACAGTTATTGGGGGTCAGAACAAGGAGTAAATACATTACTGATGGTGATGTGGTGCTGAGAGCTCACCTGTCTGCTCTGGGCCTTTCTTCTTCACTGAAGTCCTGAGAGGCCCTGTCCTCATGCTCCTCTGAGCCCAGGTCCGGGTCACTGTGTGCAGGCTCTGCTCTGCGCACGGTCGGGTACACGGCTCCATGCTCAGACCTGACCAGCACACAGCACTTACAACAGGTGGCTTTTATGCACCAATTCTGCTTTTTTAGTCTCAACACTGATGATACAACATTTAGTAACATATTGGGGCAGATATTTTAATGTCATTCAAAACAAGTGTTTTAACGACCATGACACATTCTGATCATGTATAATACTGTACTTTCTCCCCCATTGACGGGAGTAAATGCAGGGAGTAAATGACGTGACAGTACCTGATGTAGGCCTCATAGTAACGTGTCCTGGTCAGGGAGGGTTGAGGGAAAAGAAAAGAAACAGACAAAGCCTTAAACACAACTAAAATTAATTGTACATCTGTCCAACACAACAATCTGACTTTTTATTTCTACCTTTAATGACTAAACAATTTAAAACCAAAAGAGCTTATGCTCTGACATCCTTTTCAGTAGTAAAATTACCATTGACATTCTGACTCAGTGGCAGTGAGTGGCAGACTCATGAGTATTTCTTTGCTTTTTTGTGAATATTATATTTATGTGCAAATGTACATACAGTTTTTTGCTTTGATAGCACAAAAAAGCAGCTTGTTTTCTAATGGGACGAGGAGATGTATTGGATACATTCCTTCAGCCCACAACATGGAACATTCAAGGAGACAAAGGTAATCAGTTCAGCAGTGTGTGATCCCGAATCTATAGCTGCAGTGTTCCGTTTTTCTTACATTCTTCACTTACTTATCTTTACTGAGCAGTTGTTTTGAGCTCTCACAGAAGCAGATTTCATTACTCACCATACATACTCTATACCATACATACTCTATGCAGTTTCCCCACTGACAAAACTCCAAATGTTCTGATGTTATCTGCATAACCTCTATTAGAGCTTCATAAGTCTTACTGTACAATGTTTTACTCCTCGCCCTTTACCTGGTGGAGTGGGACTTCTGGCTCTGCAGTCTGCAGTAGGGGGACGAGCGCTGGTGCTTGGCTGAGGCAGGGCGCTCCCGCAAGAGGAACCTTTGCTGCCCCCCGCTGCTCAGGGACAGCGCTGCGGGGGCGTTGGCATTGTTCAGGTTGGCGTTGGATGGGATGGGGGACTGTCTGGAGTTGCAGCAGTGGTTGGGCAGAGAGGGTGAGGAAGTGGGTTCCGGCTCAGGGTGGGTTCGGTCCAGAGAGGAAGGCAGTATCTGGAGGGGTCTCTGGGTCACTGTGGTGGGCTGGGACGGGTCGGCTCCCACGTGGTTGATGTGGTTCCCAAAAAGGCCGCCGTTTCTCTGTCACAACAGACCATGCATGTGTTTACTATAGAGATTTTCTCCTCTTTAGCAGGACCAATAAATCAATAATGTAACAATCCAAAGCCATACTCTAACCATATAGATGTCCTCGTCCTCTTCATCAACTAGCCCCTCCTCCTGCAGGTCACATGATATGGCCCTGCGGATCTCAGGCCCAATGTCGTGCAGTGTGCGCAGACCGGCCTAGAGACCACAACACACTCACAAGTCCATACACTTCTCCACATTTCAGCTTTTATTCAACTTTTTTCTTACACAGAACAATGTAATGATGTTTCACACTGAAAATTCAACTGTGTCTGTGTGGTGATGAACGAGTCTGGTACCTGCAGAGCCATGGTGGTGTTGATTCTGTCCAAGGAGCGCCGTCCCACCAGCCCTTGCTCTTTGCGCCTCTTGAACTTTCTGAAGTAGTCCTGTATCAGGAAGGTGGCATAGAACTTCCCCACTGTCACCTCGTCATCTGAGACACACCACACACACCCGACTCCCCGGTCAGCACCGAATATGTGCTCCAGACAAAGATTAGCCTATGCGTGACCAGGGCATCCAGCTAACAGGCTCTACGAGGACTATAAATGACCAGAGCATCCAGCTAACAGGCTCTACGAGGACTACAAATGACCAGAGCATCCAGCTAACAGGCTCTACGAGGACTACAAATGACCAGAGCATCCAGCTAACAGGCTCTACAAGGACTACAAATGACCAGAGCATCCAGCTAACAGGCTCTACAAGGACTACAAATGACCAGGGCATCCAGCCAACAGGCTCTACGAGGACTACAAATGACCAGAGCATCCAGCTAACACAGGCTCTACGAGGACTACAAATGACCAAGGCATCCAGCTAACACAGGCTCTACGAGGACTACAAATTACCAGAGCATCCAGCTAACCGGCTCTACGAGGACTACAATTTCGATGCTCAGGGTGGGTTGCGGGCTGAACATTGTAAAATTTCTATAAAATATGTCAACAGTTTATATAGTCTCTTTCTCTCTCTCTCTATATCTATATTTGTATGTATATAAATACATATACAGTATATATATACATATATACACATATACAGTATATATATATATATATATATATATATATTTATATATATATATATATATATATATATACATACTCAGACTCATGCATTAGCAGCAGGAGCAGGCATATAGAGTTTACGCCAAATAGCTTTAGCAATAAAAAACCCTGCTATATATTGATCAGAAATGAATAACTATAATCAGAAATATTTTGAGGGCTGAATCAATGCGTCTGGGGGGCCTCATTCGGCCCCCCCATTCGGCCCCCATATAAATGACCAAAATTGATAGATATACACGGTCGGGCTACAAACATTAATTGGAATAATCATAACTAGTTAACTAAATTGCTCATATTTGTTGTTCTCCAGGTTAATTTACACTAACACAGAAGCAAAACACAGGGAAATAGCAGAAGACAATAAAAAAACAAAGCTTACAGCTTTATTAAATAAAAAAAAAGATTTGTGATAGTAAGTGGCAGTGGCGGGACGTGTATCTGGGACCTGGGCCTTCAGTGAGGTCCTACACAGTCCCACCCGAATGAACCATCATTATGATGCCATGGCTCTAGACACTATACACTTAGACAGAAACACAGTTTAACCAGGCGTTGTGTTACCTTGTCCTCGCCGTTGCCCGCGTTGGAACTTTGAAAGTGGGGAACGAACCGCCTGTGACAGGCTTTGTAGCGTCTGCGTCGGACGACCTCTCCTTACAATGTCTAACTTTTCTTGAAAAGTTTTTCTTGAGAAAGACGTTATATTTATATCCTCGACCTAATCGATATCTTTTCCTCCTTCCACATTGTGGGTTGAAAAAACAGCTTTGTAGTACGCAGATTAATTTGTTTATCAAATTCAGTTTCCTCGTTCTGAGGTTCTGCATAGCCCCGCCCATAGGACCTGCCTCTCAAAATTGGTGATCCAATCAAAAGACGTGCACCTGCTAGAAGGCGTACAAGAGCCAACTCTAAAGCTGATTGGTTGACACATCATTTTCATTTCCATTCACTTTAAGCTACAAGCACCCTCACTGTTGAGTCTGAAGGCCTGAGGGCAGATTTCAGATCCCTGGCAACACATGATGGCTGAATATGATTGGATAAAAGATCTAACATAAAGACCTCCAAATCTCAACCTGGTGCTGGAAGCAGTGCAACCAAGAGGAAAGCCATGAAATGAAGAGTATAATTCTTACTCGGGGGAATAATTGAAGAAATACTTGTGGGAAGATATATATTTTATATATATATATATATATTAAATTATATTCATAATTATTCTGATTATGTTTAGGCTAGCAGAGAAGGCCTTGCTGGCCCTGACGGCCCACTACTGGTAAGTCGGCACATTTTTGTACATATTCTCATATTTTCAGTGTGCAATATAAATAATAATTTGAGGAATAAAAAAAAATAAAAAATTGCTGACCACTAACAGACACAATAAACATTGACAGCACACAGTAAAGTTTCTCACGCTCTTCTATGTATCTAAAAATACATCTGGGCTGACTATCAGTGTGGATCGAAACGTCTGACCAAACAAGCCAATGGTAAAACCCATCAGAGGAGATAGTATCTGCCAATGAGGAGTCACGTCTCATGTGAAAAGCATATTCACACCGCACACAGGAAGCAGCCAATAAAGTCAGAGGCACACATACGGAACCAACCAAAGCAACAAACTCTAGAGTAGACACAACTAGGAAGCACATGCAAAAGCAGCAGAGCAGAGCAGAGCTGGAGCTGGAGCAGGAGCTGGAGGAGCCATGCAGAAGCAGTGTGGCGGTGCTCTCAGACACACAGAAACCTGAGCGGGGACCCGGAGTCATAATGCTCATGGTGCGGCTGAAATGTGCCTTTTTCTACTCAGAGATTAAGGATTGACAAATAAAGTAGTTTTCAGGTTTAACCATTTTAGATTAATCTCAATAAATAAATGTCTACCAGTAGAGTAAGACATATTTCTGTTATTTCTAAACCTCAGAACAGTAACTCAAATGAAGATGAAGTCATCAATAACATTAAGGCCCGCCCACATTCAGGCAGTCGGAACGGGCAATAATGTCTCATCCATCAAATAAATAAAAATAAAGTTTCTTTTGAAAATGTAATATATTATTGTTGGAAACCAATACTGCATTCTACTCAGTAGTAGAAAGTAGAAACATCACAGTATGTACTTCTGTTACTTAATTTTTGATTTATTTGATCAATTTGAATAGTTTAAAAGACACTTTTCTTACACCTGAGACAGTTGTAACTAAAAGGCTCTGTTCAGAAAAGGAATGTGTTACCTTTCCACATAAATATAATATTGAATGTAGTATTGAATTTATTTCTAATTTTATGAAGGAATATGAAAGTTTGCAGTCTACTCTACAGTTGCACCAATTTACATGCACACATTAGTTAGATTTGTATAGATAAGGGACCTCGTAAAAATACAATTTAACTTTGTTTTCTGGAGAGAGCCTTGGTTATTTCTAGTGGAGGTGCCAGCCATTCATGCCGCCAGCTAAAACAGGACTGCCCCAAAGAGCTTAGGGGGCGCTACAGAGAGAAGGACCGACAGGAGCTACTGAGGCAGGAGCTGCAGAGGAAGAGAAGCTCGCACAGAAACAGAAACAGAGTTAGTCATAAACACTAAAGCACAGAAGAGCATATAGAGGAGACACATAAGTGATGGCACAGGTGCACTGTTTATGGAAATGATAAACTTTGAAAATGTCTCATGTTCTAATGTAAATGATTTGTTGAACTCTGTTACATCTAGTGTTTTGAATGTTCTGGACACCATCGCCCCTATAAAGGCTAAAATGGTTAAAAATAAGCAGAAGGCGCCGTGGAGAAATGATGATTCGGTCAGGGCACAGAAAAGGGAGTGCCGCAGGGCCGAACGGAAATGGCGCAAGTCAAAGCTCCAGGTTCAAAAAGAGATTTACAAAGAGAAGCTGAACATGTACAACCTAATCTTACGTAGAACTAGGGAAAGATATTTTTCTGAAATAATTGGAAGCTGCAGTAACAACTCGCATGTCCTGTTTGCCACAGTAAACAGATTAACAAACCCTCCAGCTCAGCTGGAGAACTCATTTCCACATCCAAGTGTAATGAGTTTGCATTATTCTTTAATGACAAAGTTCAGGGCATTAAAAATGCTATAAATCCCACAATGCAAAAAATTACCCTAAAACCACCAAGACACTTAGAGCTAACTCACTTTGCACCAGTAACTGACAAAACTGTCCATGAGATCATCACCAGTCTGAGTTCATCTACATGCTGCCTTGATGTGTTACCCACCAAATTTCTAAAGTCTGTGCTGAACAGTTTGTTAGCACCATTCACTCACATAGTTAACATGTCGCTTCAATCTGGAACATTCCCAATGTCTTTGAAAACTGCGGTCATAAAGCCTCTCCTAAAGAAGAGCAGTCTTGATGCCGCAGTACTGAGTCATTACCGGCCCATCTCTAATCTGCCATTTTGGGGCAAAGTCCTTGAAAAGGTTGTTTACCAACAGCTCACAGATTTCCTCTTAATAAACAACTCATTTGATGTTTTTCAGTCAGGTTTTAGACCTCATCACAGCACTGAGACTGCTCTTGTCAAGGTGACAAATGACATCCGCCTGAACACTGACACGGGCAAAGCCTCAGTCTTAATTCTGTTAGATCTGAGTGCTGCTTTTGACACTGTCGATCATGGGATCCTCTTACAGAGACTAGAGGACTGGGTAGGCATCACTGGCACTGCCCTAAACTGGTTAAGGTCCTATCTGGAAGACAGGAAGTACTTTGTTGAAATTGGTAGCTGTGTCTCAGACCACATGACCCTGACCTGTGGAGTGCCCCAAGGGTCAGTCCTGGGTCCCCTTCTGTTCAACCTCTACATGCTGCCGTTGGGTCAGTTGATACGCAGTGAAAATGTGTCCTATCACAATTATGCAGACGACACTCAGATCTATGTTTCACTGTCGGCAGGTGACTATGGACCAGTAGATTCACTCTGTCACTGCATCCAACAGATCAGTGTGTGGATGCAAAACAACTTTCTCCAGCTGAACTCAGACAAGACTGAAATAATCGTTTTTGGCCCACAGAAACAAAGAGAAAGTGTTAGCGGTCACCTCCAGAGTCTCGCTCTAAAACCTACAAACCAAATTAGAAATCTGGGGGTAATAATGGACTCAGACTTGAACTTTAATTGCCACGTCAAATCAATAACATCAGCAGCTTTTTATCATCTAAAAAACATTGCCAAAATCAAAAATATAGTGTCAAAACCAGATTTAGAGAGACTTATCCACGCGTTTGTCTCCAGTAGATTAGACTACTGTAACGGCCTGCTCACTGGTCTCTCCAAACGAGCTGTAAAACAGCTGCAGTACATCCAGAACGCTGCTGCTCGGGTCCTGACTAGAACCAGGAAGTATGATCACATTAGTCCTGTTCTCAGGTCTCTGCACTGGCTCCCTGTGGCTCAGAGAATAGACTTTAAAGCAGCTCTGCTTGTGTACAAGTCTCTCCATGGCCTAGCACCAAAGTACATCTTGGATATGTTAGTGCCATATGAACCATCTCGGACTCTGAGGACCTCAGGGACCGGCCTCCTGCTGGTGCCCAGAGTCAGGACAAAACATGGGGAATATGCGTTTCAGTTTTATGCAGCTAAAATCTGGAACAGTCTTCCTGAAGATGTGAGACAGGCTTCTACTCTGACAATGTTCAAATCTAAGCTAAAAACAGTTTTGTTTAGCTGCGCATATGACTGAAAGGATTTTTTCTTTGCACTCTTCTCTTTTGTTTGTGATTTTATTAGTTTAGAAAATCAGTTGGATTGATAATGTTTAATTTAGTTAATTTTATTGTAGTTAATTTTTATCTTTGCACTCTTCTCTTTTGTTTGTGATTTTATTAGTTTAGAAAATCAGTTGGATTGATAATTTTTAATTTAGTTAATTTTATTGTATTTCTGTTTCTGTAATTTCTTTGTGATTTGAATGCATTTTTCCTGCTGTGTGAAGCACTTTGAATTGCCTTGTGTATGAAATGTGCTCTACAAATAAACTTGCCTTGCCTTGCCTAGAGACATGCAGAGAAGCAGACGACAGCAGAGGCGCACACACACACACCCAGTCAGACACGCACGCACACACGCACACACAGACAGACACGCACGCACACACGCACACACAGACAGACACGCACACACGCACACGCACCCAGTCAGACACATATGCACACACACATACACACACGCATGCGCGCACACACACACGCACGCAGACACACACGCACCCAGTCAGACACACACGCACGCACGCACACACACACACACACACACACACGCACGCACGCACGCACGCACGCACACACACACACACACGCACGCACCGACGCACACGCACCGACGCACACACACACACACATTCTTTATTAGGATTTTACTGCAGTGCCAGGAATACTGCCACTGTCGGGTTTAAGGGGCCTTTTAAAAAAAATATTAATAAAAGTTACAGAAATTGTGGGTACAACGGGGGGCCAGAAATATTAGTTTGTGTTCTGTAATTTCAAATAACTGTATCTTGTTATCTGTACTAGTAATTGATAATAAAGACTTTCCATCTAAATTTCCATCTAAATTCTTCCCAAGATACTAAAATAATTTTCAAATCAAATATTATTTTTACTAATAAAAACAGTTGATGATTATTACAAAAAATAAAAAATATTATTTTTATTTTTTGTCTCCATAGATATTCTGGTTCTAAAGCCTGCATTGCCTGTTGACCAATCAGAAAGGCTGAGCATGTTTGAAAAGAAGCTGTAGTGCCAATTTTACCAAATGGGTGAATGTTCCATATAGTGCCTTTAATCCCACACAAACTACACGGTCTCATTAGTAATATCGTTCTTTCTTTTGGCCTTGGATTTTGTTATACTGTGGTTTGGAGCTGTGTGTTCTACAAACCGCCTGCAGGGGGCACCACTTGGTCCAGGAGCTTCATGCTGGTCCTCTTCCAGATCTTCTTGATCACGGCCCTCAGCTCCTCGTTGGCTTCGTCCAGGTTTCCTTCATTCAAATCACAGTTTAAGTAGCTCGTTCTTCAGTTTGATGAAAGGCTGCAGCTTTGGGGTTTGGGATGGGACAGTGACGATGGGACAGTGATGATGGGTTTATGACGATGGGACAGTGACAATGGGATGGTGACAATGGGACCGTGACGATGGGATAGTGAAGATGGGACAGTGACGATGGGTTTATAACGATGGGTGTATGACAATGGGACAGTGACGATGGGTTTATAACGATGGGACAGTGGAGATGGGACAGTGACGATGGGTTTATGACGATGGGACAGTGACAATGGGACAGTGACAATGGGTTTATGACGATGGGACAGTGACGATGGGACAGTGACGATGGGTTTATACCGATGGGACAGTGACGATGGGTTTATGACGATGGGACAGTGACAATGGGTTTATGACGATGGGACAGTGACAATGGGACAGTGACGATGGGTTTATGACGATGGGACAGTGACAATGGGACAGTGACGATGGGACAGAGACGTGTTCCACAGCACATCATACACTGACCTTCTGTCTTGATCTTGAGAGCCGTCCGCACCAGAGCGAACAGAGTGGCGTTAAACATGACTGTCCCGTCGCTGTTCAGAGGCATGTTCATAGCAACCAGCCGCTGCAACGGGACAGACAGGAGCGTTTACATGGACGGAGAGGAAACTGGTCCCTCATCTGCCTGAAGAGTGGGTCCAGTTCCAGTCTCCCTCGCGTCCGTCTGTCCGTCTGTGAGAGTCGGATCTCTCCTTCAATGGAACTCCTCCATGTTTCTACGCTTTTTCCCAAGAAGGTTTTTTTTTGTAGTTTTTCCTGGCCGAGAAGGAGAGTCTAAAGACAGAGGACCCTGGGACATCGTCCCAGGGTTGTCTGACTCCATCCCACAGTCATTGTCTGACTCCATCGCCACCACAGACATTGTTTATTTGGCCCTCAGAGGCGACTGTTGTTGTGATTTTGGGCCTTACAAAAATAAATTTAATTGAATTGAATTGAAACTGAGCGTGAAAAACAGAACTAGTTCATTTAGAGCGGGTTGAGGAGGTCCCTATCAAACTGTGGGAAATGTTTCAGACCTGAAACTGTGGGAAATGCTTCGGACCTCAGACCCTTCAAACCACCACAAATATCAAACATGTGCAATCCTGCGACTGTACAATGCTCATGGTGAACAGGTGATCACAGCTCGTGCCCCACAGGCTCAAGGAGGAGCTCAGGTTCGGCCCTTTTACAAATTGTCAAAAATCTTTGTAAAATGGGTCAGACAAGTGCAGACAACATGGGTCAGACAAAAGCCCAGCTTTAGGATCGTCAGTGACCCATAATCAGACCATAAGTGACTCCTCTGCGTGTAAATAGTGCGTGCAGTGTGTGCAGTGTGTACGCGGGGCCCTGTGAACACAGCAGTGGCCCCGTACACTCACCTTACAGGCCACTCGGTGTGGACACAGTTTCCCGAAGCCCAGAGGAGGCTGGATCCTCCGCAGTAACGTGACCACGTCCAGGTGCTTGATCCGGCCCCTGAAAACAAACAAAAGGTGATCTCATCCAGAGTTATGCTATTACAGTTATTATTTCACTCAGTCCCATGACTTCACATCAATCATAAATTGTGGTATTGTTATTGGAATTGCATCAATACTTTTTGAATCAGTGTTTATGGTTTCCATTCTTTACCCTTTTTCCCTCAAGATGTTTTAGATTTGGCAGCAGCTGCTCGTCTCAGCATGTGCTTAATGTTGGGCCTCTGACTGGAGCTCGTAAATGGAATTAGAAGGAATAAACTAAAGATTATTTTTTATGTGTTTACCAAATTCTTCAAAGGCTGTTCTTTCTGTGAGAAACGACACTCTGCAGTCCAATTAGAAATCCTGTTGTTAATCATGCAAAGCAGATAATATATGTCCAAATTAGACTATTCCCACGAGCAGAAACACTGAGCGTGTCAAAGTCTCACCACATCATGAACTGCTTCACTCACTTGGCCTCTGGATCGTACTCAGACCAGATCCTCTTGAACTCATCCAAGTGGTGCGGTCCCAGAATGGACCAATCACGCGTCAGGTAGTCGAAGTTGTCCATGATGACGGCCACAAACAGGTTGATGATCTAGACAACATTTTACTGAGCTTCAGTTGTAGTCATCTGGACTCAGTTTGAAAAAATAGACGTTTCGACTCTCATCCAAGAGTCATTGTCAATAACAGAATTTAGGTCTTGGATGAGAGTCGAAACGTCTATTTTTTCAAACTGAGTCCAGATGACTACAACTGAAGCTTTTTCTACTATGGAACACGCCTGGACGAATGAGGGATTACACCGACATTTTACTGAGCGTAAAAATAAATATAAAAGCATTTTTATAACTGGCTTCAATTAAGGGAAATGTTCTGAATCTGTCGGTTCATGTTTATGAGTGGATTTGACACTAACTGTTGTTCAGAACTTTTGGAACTTTTGTATTTCTAAAAACAGTGAATCTCCCATAGTTATCTAGGCCCCGCCCCTGTTCTCATTAGTCTTGTATGTACAGTATTAATAAAATGTATACCTCGGGACGTCTGTATAATTGATTTTTTCCCACAGCCCTCCTCCTACAGCCCTCTTCCTACATCCCTCCTCCTACAGCCCTCTTCCTACAGCCCTCCTCCTACAGCCTTCCTCCTACAGCCCTCCTCCTGCAGCCCTCCTCCCGCAGCCCTCCTGCAGCCCTCCTCCTACAGCCCTCCTCCTACAGCCCTCCTCCTACAGCCCTCCTCCTGCAGCCCTCCTCCCGCAGCCCTCTTGCAGCCCTCCTCTTGCAGCCCTCCTCCTGCAACCCTCCTCCTGGAGCCCCCCTCCTACAGCCCTCCTCCCGCAGCCCTCCTGCAGCCCTCCTCTTGCAGCCCTCCTCCTACAGCCCTCCTCCTACAGCCTTCCTCCTGCAGCCCTCCTCCCGCAGCCCTCCTGCAGCCCTCCTCCTGCAGCCCTCCTCCTGCAGCCCTCCTCCTACAGCCCTCCTCCTGCAGCCCTCCTCCTGCAGCCCTCCTCCCGCAGCCCTCCTTCTGCAACCATCCTCCTGCAGCCCTCCTCCTGCAACCATCCTCCTGCAGCCCTCCTCATAAGCCCTCCTCAAACAGCCCTCCTCCCGCAGCCCTCCTCCCGCAGCCCTCCTCCTGCAGGACATGTAGCAGTGAGTACCAGAAAAGCGCAGAGCATGTAGAAGCTGATGAAGTAGATGATGGCGAAGCCGCTGCCACAGGTGCGCTCCTCTCCCGGGTTATAGTCCGACTCCACGTCACAGAGTTTCCCGGGCAGACAGGCCAACATGATGTCCTGCCACGCCTCGCCCGTCGCACACCTGAATAAAGCAGGACGCAGGTGCACAAAAGACACCATCAAGTACCACAGGAGTCAAAGAAGAACGCTCCGGAATGTAAGCAACACGTCATTAAGATAGAGATGTAAAATATATGGAAAAATAGATCAATTGTTGCTTTGTAAATATTCTAAATTTAAATAAAAGGATTCAAGGTGACCTACAAAAGAGATGGAAAGTGTCTTGTCTAATCTTCCAGACAAGAGGATGAATGTATCCATTCATCCTCTTGTCTGGAAGATTAGACAAGACACATTTTGTGGTCCGCTCACCTTTTGAGACATTTACAGAAAGATTTTGGCACCTTCCAACGGCAATGTATGACATTCACTTAAATACAAAAGTTTCAGTTTTAATGAGAAAAGTTTCAGTTTTAATGAGAACGGTCTCTGTTTTAATGAGAAAAATGTGCTTGTATGTGTAAAATAAGTTGGTAGATGGAAGTATAAAACAGGATTTATTTTACTCATTAAAACAGGATCAGATGTTTCTGTCACGTTTAGACTCTAATGAAGCTGTCTCACCTGAAGAGCATGAGCACAGCCTGTGGGAACGTCTGAAAGTTGTTGTTGCGGTTGATCTGAGTCCCGTCCACCATGGCGATTTTCCCAAACACCTGCACACACACACACACGCACGCACACACACACACACACACAACACACACACACACGCACGCACGCACACACACACACACACACACACACAACACACACACACACACACACGTGTCAGTACAGCTACAGCTGGTGTAGCCATGTTCCGGGGTGAGGGCCCCTCTAGTGTACCGGGGTGAGGGCCCCTCTGGTTTACCTGCATCCCAATGACAGCGTAGATGAAGAAGAGCATGGCTATGAGGAGGGCCACATAGGGCAGCGCCTGCAGAACACAAACACTCCATTAGTCAGTGCTTTACATGAAGTGTTAGTGCTAATGATGTGCTAAGAGGCAAAAGTGAAGTGGAACATGATGTGGCTGCTGCATTTGGATGTTTAATTGAGAGATTATTATTTTACTGGACAAATACAGCCTTGAAGTCCTAACTATAGTGACAGAAGACGTACTCAAGTTTGCTACTTAATAATATACTTCAGTAAACCTTTCCAGCACTGCCTAACTGTACATAAGGAAGTCAAGTTTATTTGTGATGTTTGCTCAGCTGTTTTTAGAGGATACAAGTAGAGAAGCAGTTCATCCCAGCACTCGGGGGAAACCGTGTTAAAAGAGCTGTCTCCACATTTGGAAGTATTACCCAGAAAACATGAGCAGATATTGGGCAAAGGGTTCTAAAGATCAGAGCAGGGAGCCAGTGTAAAGATGTTGAAGGTGTGTGTGCTCTGCTGCTGGTGTGGGCCGGGTCTTTCTCACTCAAACACGTAAAACAGGCCGTGGCAGTAATCTAATCGTGAGGGTCTCAAGCGCTCTAAGTCTGTGTTGCAGTGGTTAGAAAGTCTCAGAGCTCGCCTGCTCCTCAGCCTTCAATCACTGTGTTCCAGTTCATCACACGTCCTCTGCATCCAATCACATCTGCATCTACACGCACAGGACAGCTGGAACATCTGCTTCCACGCATGCCTTCTGTGTTCCTGTCTGACTCTCTCTGAACTAATACAATCATACTTTCATTTTAATTATCATACATTGTTCAAACGTGTTCTTTGGATATTGAGCTTGTGTAAAGACTAAACACAAACTGGAATTGAAAAGCAGAACTTGAATCTCTCTAAATCATATTTTTTATTAGTCAATGAAACTTTTAGTCATAGTTTTAGTTGACTAAAATGTATGTAGTCATAGTTGAGTTAATATAATCACTTTTTATTTAGTTTTAGTCAGTATAATCTGACACTGATGAACACTAAAACTAACCTCGACTGGATTAAAGCTTTCTCATTTTGACTAAACAAAATATAAATGATAGCTTCAAATACAGAAGTAGAGTTCTAAAACATTGATGACATCACACTGTGAGACTTACAATTCAAAGGTTTATCATAATTTACCTTGAACACATTTTCTGTCTTTATAAACATTAATTATTACAAATTATTTATTATTCTTATTTCCCACATTGGTAATATTTAAGGGGTTTTGGCCCAAATATGGTCGTAGTAATCATGTCCTAGAGTGATGTCATAGTTTACAACCTAAAAAATGTCCCAACTGGAATGAACTGTGTAAATTCTTTGTGAAATCTTATCAATTACAACAATCTTAAGTGCGTTTTGGTCAGATTAGAAGTCCAACCTGTCACTGTTCAGCATGTTACGTTCTAAACATCATTCACTCCTTTTTCATATGAGTTGTTTTTTGCACTTCTATCTGCTCGTATATTACTACAACATGTGTTTACGTTGTAGAAGTCGTGTCACTTTTTTAACCAGACTGTGGATCTGACTTGGCTATAGACGACAGTAGTTTTGGGGTTGATCTGATGGACAAAAAAGCAGCACAGGAGCGTCCTTCATACTCAGCTCAGGTGGAGTAAGCTGACCCTGGGTGTATGTGTGCCGCTGCTTATGGAGTAATGACTGAAATGTGCCACTTTCAGAAGCTTTTTTAACATCAATAACTGCTAAGACGTTAGATTATGCATTAATAACTCTATAGGGTGAAACACACGCACATACAAACGTGCTGTGTCCAAGTTTGTTCAATTCCAGAGCATACATCAGGAGAGGCTTATGGTGCTGCTGACCTTTACACCAGAACAGACCAGCGTTTGGACCCGACCCACCTGCACCCATCTGCACCCACCTGCACCCCCTGCACCCACCAGCCCGAGTCCAATCTCTAAAGGCCGGGCATGTTTAAGTCATGTTCTTCCTCCGTTCATGCAGTTCACGTGACCAGTTCAGGACAGAAAGGACATAGATGTGTGGGACGACCCATTCAGATCACAGTATTCTAAGAGATCACATCTGACGCACCTGAAAGGACTTGATAAAGGTCCAGAGCAGGGTCCGGATGCCCTCCCCTCGGCTCAGCAGCTTGACCAGGCGCATCACTCTGAACAGGCGGAAAAAGGTGATGGAGATACGGGCGCTGTCCTCTGTGTTCTGTGACCACAACACATCCAATCAACAACATTACTACTGTGGCTCAACCTCAACCCAACCACGGACAGGAAAGAAATACATTTAATATCTTAAACTCTCTCTTAAACACGGCATCTCAAGAGTGACATTCAAAGAGCATGCAGAACAATGAGTTTCAATAGATTTTTACAAAAGAGTTAGTTATGGTTGCAAACCTTCAAAAATAAAAACAAAAAACATGTGTCAATGTACACAGATGTTTTCAAGATCAGAGGGAGCCAGTTATACAAAGCGTTTGTCAAAAGTATCGATACTCAGATACTGATCGATACAAACTCTAGAGCAGTTTTAGAAGGGTCTGGATCTACATCAGAGCTAGCACCAGCTGACCACATCATAATGTTACAGGCACAATGGACGATTTTTCAGCAATTTGAGAACTCATGCGGAAGTGCGCATGCGCACTCCCCCGTGCGGACTGATACAACACACACATGTGTTTGTTTATTTCGCATCTCTCGTCTCCCGTAGATTTCCGTCTTCTTCTGAGTCAGCTCGAACTGTCTTTCTCCGTCTTCATTTTGCCCCGTACACTGAGGGAACTATATTATGATAGATCCATGCACTTGGACACGCGGAAATGTGGGACGAGCCGCACGCGGCTGCAGGTGAGCGGTAGGTGCGTTTTATGATTGATACGTGGCAGGACTAATCGGCAGTCCACGCCACGAGGAAATAAGACTCGGATTTGGGCCAAAAAAATCATCCATTCAGCCTTTAAAGGAACGAGAATTTATAGTTGAAAAATGCAGTATGTTGTCCAAAAAATACACATTTTTTAGTAACAGTGTGATCAATTATCAAGCCTTTTCCTTACATCGAAATTGAGTTTGAACAATGTCAAAGAGTTCTACCAAATATTGACAAGGCCCTGACCAAAAAACATTTAACAACACTAAACAATAGTTCAGAACCTGTGTCTTTCTGTTTTGAGCTGAGTCATGTTTTAAGAAGAACTTAAATTTGACTTGGCTATGATAAAGTAAACAGTGCCATCTCCTGGAAGTTTGAAATCAGCTTTGAGGTAAACAATGACCACAAATAAATTTTATTTCACTGCAAAGTTATTGAAAAATGTGAAAACCACCGTGTTATGAACAATTACAGTGAACGTGGCTTTAAAATGAAAGAGCGTTTACTTCCGGAGCCAAGGCGGACTTTGGAGTGAGCTTGACCGTTGAGCTCCTGTCAAACTGGCCCCGCACTGACACCAACATATGTGTCGATAAAAAACAAAACATACAAGACAAATCACCATATTTGACCCCTCACTACGTTTCCATGCACTCCTTTAGGTGTTCTAAAACAGGGGCCGTGATTGGACTCTCTCATGAACCCATCTGGAGTAAAGCGCATTCAGAAAGTACCCTCACTTTTCCTCATGTTACAGCCTTATTCCAAATGGGAATCGATTTATTATTTGCCTCAGAACTCTACAAACCATCCCCATAATGACAACGTGAAAAAAGTACATTCACAGCTTTAGCTCAAGACTTTGCTGAAGCACCTTTGGCACTAACTACAGCCTCAAGTTTAAAGCTACAAGTCTTTGCATGTCTATTTCTGGACAGAACCTCTCAAGCTCCATCAGGATGTGTCACAGACATTTTCAGATCTCTTCAGAGATGTTCAGTTGGGTTCAAGTGTGGCCTCTGGGCCACTCAAGGACATTCACAGAGTTGTGCTGTAGCCGCTCCTTTGTTCTCCTGGCTGTGTGCTCAGGGTCATTGTCCAGTTGAAGATAAACCTTGGCCCCAGTCTGAGGTCCTGAGCTTCTGGAGCAGGTTTTCCATCAAGGATGTCTCTGTAACCGCTGCATTCATCTTTCTGTTGATCCTGACTAGTCTCCCAGTTCCTGGTGCTGAAGAACATCCTCACAGCCTGATGCTGCCTCCACCATGCTTCACTGTAGGTACTGTCCAGGTGATGGACAGTCGCATGACGCTTGCTATTCAAGACAAAGAGTTCAATCTTCATCAGAGAGAAGTTTGTTTCTCATGGTCTGAGAGTCCTTCAGGCCTTTTTACAAACTCCAGGGGGCAGTCATGTGACTTTTACTGAGGAGTGTCTTCAGTCTGCCCACTCTACCACACAGGCCTGATGGAGTGCTGAGTGCTTCTGGAAGGTTCTCCTCTCTCCACAGAGACACACTGGAGTTCTGTCCATCAGGTTCTTGGGCCCCTCCCTGACTACGGCCCTTCTCCCTGATTGCTCAGTTTGTCTGGTTCCAGCTCTAGAAGAGTCTTGGTGGTTCCACCCTTTTCCATTTACAGATAATGGAGGCCACTGAGCTCAGAGGAACCTTCAGTTCTACAGAACTGTTTCGGTTCTTCTCCAGGTCTGGGCCTTGATACAATCCTGTCTCTGAGGTCTACAGACAGTTCATTGGACTTCATGTCTTGGTTTGTGCTCTGACTGTGGGACCTTTACATAGACAGGAGTGTGATTTTCAACTCATCTGGATTTAACACCCGTGGACTCCAATCAAGTTGTAGAAGCATCTCAAGAGTGATCAGTGGGAGAAATGTAAATGAGCTCAAGAGTGTCATGGCAAACGCTGTGAATACTTATGTACAAGTGCTTTTAGTGTTGTTTTTATATATAAATTAGCTTTGAAGTTGTCATTATTGGGTTTTCTTTGTAGAATTTTGTGAAAAATAAAGAATTTAACCATTCAGGATGCATAGTACCCGATGCCATGCCAAGTACTGGTAGGCCCCACCCACAGAGCAGGCTCAAACCCCGCCCACATAACAGGCTCAAACCCCGCCCCCAGAGCAGGCTCAAACCCCGCCCACAGAACAGACTCAAACCCCGCCCCCAGAGCAGGCTCAAACCCCGCCCACAGAACAGGCTCAAACCCCGCCCACAGAGCAGGCTCAAACCCCGCCCACAGAGCAGGCTCAAACCCCCTCCACAGAGCAGGCTCAAACCCCGCCCACAGAGCAGGCTCAAACCCCGCCCACAGAACAGGCTCAAACCCCAAACATAGCTCAGACTGCGTAACATAGAGCATCCATGTTTTGGTGATTGACAGACGCTGACGACAGAATGATTGGATGAAATGGGGACGTGGGAGGGGCTTATGCAGAGAGGGAGGGGCGTCTTACCCCTGGCTCCACTATCACCTTCACCACTGGGAGTGCTGTCGACTTGAAATCAGAAGTTAATCTGGAGTTAAACTAGCATCGCTCCGAGTAAAAGTGCACACAGGAGTAAGTACATGAGTTGGAATGACTTTTGCAGGAATACGTCATATGTCAATTATTGGACTTCTAATGTAGAGTAGCTAACATCTGTCACAGAAATACACAAATGATGAGTGTTTAAATCCACTTTGTTCAAAAGTGCACTCTGTAACTATGCCTTGAATCTTCCACAATATGGTACTAAAGTGATCAAGTATTTATTCAATTACAATTAAATCTCAAAATACTGAGATGTAACTTGGCCCCATGGAGATAGATATATTTTATGTGATACTGTGGATCATTCTAGGAGAAGAAATAATATCGCCATGGAGCCATAGATGGTCTCATAATCTATTGGTAACTTTTTACAACTTTTTACAGAAAAAAGTCTGGCCTTGAGGCAAAAAGGTTAAGAATGATTGAGACACATAATTGTGAAGTATTAGTCATTTTAACTCATGTATGTGTTATAAAGTCATGCCAATAACCAAAATATTTACACTGGAAATTAAAGCATTAAAAAAAATCGAATAAATGATCAATAGAACACGTCTCATGTAAAAGCTTGGTTTGAGGCAACAAAAAGATCCACAAATACATGTAAAAAAGTTAATATAAGTGAATGAATGTGTATTTAAATGAATGAAGATATTCCACACTTTATGTAGAGAGTCATACACAGGGGCATATGCTGCATTCAAAACATGTCTGAAAGGTCCAATATTCTGCTGAACTGACTTTGTGGATTATTGGTTCCATATTTATCATGTTTTACAGCAACACTCCAGATGAAAACTCCTCTGTGTTCTTTAAAATTCAACACCAAACTAAAAATTACCCCATTGACCAAAGAACTGGTTGAATCTGTATAAAAGGTGTTCATGGTTAACGATTAACTGTCATTAAATGCTTTATTGAGCTGCCATTTGTTTTGCAGCCGAGTGAAGGACATTTCAGCATGGACTTTAAAATTCTTACTTTTGAATGCAGCACAGAGCCAGTGGAGTGTGGAGCAGAGATGAGTGTGTACAAATATGTGTACAAATATGTGTACAAATACTACTTACATTGATCTCAGTGATGGCAATGTCAACCACGCTACCAACAACAATCAAGGCATCGAACGTGTTCCATGCATCGGCGAAATAGTTCTGAAGCAGCAGCAGCCACGAAGAGAGGGGGAGAGAGGGTGAGAAAAGAGAGGGGGAGAGAGGGGGAAGGAGAGAGAGAAGGGAGAGAGAGGGGGAGAGAGAGGAGGAGAGGGGGAGAGAGAGAGAAGGAGAGGGGAGAGAGAGAGAGAAGGAGAGAGAGAAAGAAAAGAGAGAGGGGAGGAAAGAGAGTGGGAGAGAGGGTGAGAAAAGAGAGGGGGAGAGAGGGGGAAGGAGAGAGAGAAGGGAGAGAGAGGGGGAGAGAGAGGAGGAGAGGGGGAGAGAGAGAGAAGGAGAGGGGAGAGAGAGAGAGAAGGAGAGAGAGAAAGAAAAGAGAGAGGGGAGGAAAGAGAGTGGGAGAGAGGGAGAAGGGGAGAGAGAGGGAGAAAAGAGAGGGAGAGAGAGAAAAAAATAGAGGGGGAGAGAGAGGGAGGGAAAAGAGAGGGGGAAGGAGAGGGAGGGAGGAGGAGAGAGAGTGGACAGAGAGAAAGTGTGAGAGGGAGAAAGAGTGACAGAGAGAGAGAGGGAGAGAGTGACAAAGAGAGAGAGAGAAAGTGACAGAGAGGGAGAGACATAGAGAGAGCAAATAGGAGCGACAGACAGAGAGAGGGTGAAAAGAGAGAGATGGAGAGAGAAAGACAGGAGAGAGAAGCGGAGAGAAGGAAAGAAAGTGAAAAAAGTGGAAAGAGTGAAAAGAAAGGGAGTGGGAGGGAGCGAGAGAGAGAGATAGGAGGGAGAGCAAGAGGGAGAGAGAGAGAAAGAGGAGAAAGAAAAATAGGGAAAAGAAAGGAGCAGGCAGAGAGAGAGGGAGAGAAAAAGAAGAGAGAGACAGAAAGAGATAGAAAGGTAGAAGGAGAGAGAGAGAGAGGGAAACATACAAACAGAGGAAAAGGAAAAGAGGAGGCAAATCAGATGGATAGAAAGAAAGAGAGAGGGGGAGTGAAGCAAGAAAGAGAGAGAGAGAGAGAGAGAGAGCGAGAGAGAGGTAGAAGGCAATTAGAACCACAGAAAGCACATCGACAAGAGTCAAAGCTCAGTGTATTTAATAGAGTTGAAATAAACAGGAGAATGTCAACACAGTATGCTAGGCTAATCTCCTTTGGGCAGTTACATGGTTTTAAAGGCACTGCTTCTTCTTTAGGTGCTGTTTACATGTTTACATGTTTACTGTGTACCAACTATTATTAAGTCAAATATCAATTGGAGACGACTTGTAAATATTGTGCGTTGACGTTCTCGGTCACCACGTCTGCTGCATTTACAGATCTCATAGAAGCAAGAGTTGGAAGACAGTAAAGGGAATGAGGACAGAGGACAGAAGAGGCGTCTGCAGAGGAAGGACACAGGAGAGGTCACAGGTCAGAGGTCCGAGCAGGGGTGTACCTGGCTGAGGGCGATGTCTACCACACTGCCGATCACCACCAGGGCATCGAACACGTTCCAGGCATCTCCCACATAGCCCTGGTCCGGCAGCGCGAGAGGGACGGGTCAGGAGGAGAGGGAGGGACCAAGGAGTCAGGGGGCAGAGGTCAACATGTCTATGAGGGCTCGGGTACAAGCACAAGCTACATCATTTGATATTGAACTGTTGACACAGGGCTTGGCATTAATAAAGGGACAAGGCCTTCCAACCCTTTGGAAACCTTTGCATTGTATTTCGTATTTTAGTAATAATAATATAGCCAGGTTATAGCATTGCCTAGAACGTTCCACAGTGTGGCATTAAACTTATCATCATATATTATCTAGAATTCATTCAATTAGTGCTGGTTTTTGTCCTAAAAATGACCTCAGACTTCTTTTTGACATGAGACAAAAAGGTGCAGAGCACGAAGGATGTTCTCATGAGAGAGCAGCGGAGTGGCCATGCTACAAGCTAACAGCTGTGTGCTAACAGCTCTATGCTAATAGCTGTGTGCTAACAGCTGTGTGCTAACAGCAAATCTAGAGTCAGTATCCTGTTTAAAGAAAACACACATTTATTCACTGGCGTTTAACCCGGCATGAGAATTGTGTGATCCTCTTTTATTATTTCATATATTTTATATTGTTTTTATTTAATACGTAGTTTTGTTCGTATGTTTTTTTATGTATTTATTTATTTTAACATATTTTATTTGTGCTTGTCTTGTACTCTGTGCAGCACTTTGGAGACTTTGTGTCGGTAACATGTGCGATACAAAATAAAGTTGGATTGGATAAAGTAAAGCACTTTACACTTTACAGTGTTCAAACCGGTCAGAGCATTGCACTTCTAGTTTAGTTGCAAGTCAAACCTGAGCCATTATAAGACACAAAACGTGGGATTGAAAAAAAAATGTGCACAGAAAGTCCAGGAAAAAGGCGCTGTTCACTTAAGCGAATCTGCTTAACCGTCCCATGCAGCTGGAGTTATGAACACACACTACACTTGTGAGGATCAAGGTTTGAACATTGGATTAGTAGTGTTGAGTGTCACTTTTGCCTCTTTTTGCCACGGATCAGCACTTAGGTTTAATGGCACTTCCAGTCCTGAGGGAACTCTCACAGCTAAAATGCTCTAAAGTAGATTAATTTGTGTAAAATGTCCAATGTTCATGTGACCAACAACAATGCACTGATTCCTTGGAGCTGAACACCAGAGAGAGTCTGTGTGGACGTTATTTTCTCTGGAGGTCGCAGCCCTGTGTTCTCTAATACAGAAGAAGGAGGATTATGTCGGACGGCGGTGCCCAGACTTTTGAATGAGGTTATGGGATAGCCAGAGGAGAGTAAAAGTCATCCAAAGTGAAGTCGGGGCGAAGCAAAATGGCTCCTTGTCCTGTATCAGGCCTGACCAAACGTTGGATCACCTCTCCACAGGTTTAATACCATAGTGGAAGAACACATGTCTCCATGGGAACGGGCAGGTGGCATGTCCCAGTGCACCTGGCACACATAGCAACATCATCAATAAACATAATAAAGCCTCCAAGCCAACCAACCAATCATCTCCTGCCAGTGAACTAGTGTTAATGCCAAGCCCTGAATGGGTCATGGAAAGAGGATTATGGGAAGATTAGGAAAAGGAAAAAGCCTGATGATGATGAATGATGAAGAAAAGGACTTATTGCTAAGCACTGCCCCTTTGCTTCAACTGACAGACACATTACATGACTTACTTACTCACTTTTTGCACTATTCTGACCAGCTGTAAATTGTGTAAATACTTGCATGCCCTATTTGATATATTATATTATTATTCATTGTTGTATGTTGAACCTTAATGCAGAAGCAAGTTCCTAGTTCCTAGTTTCATAGTGATGAATAGCTGCTGGATATGTGATTGGCGGGTGGTGTTTGAGGGCGGAGCTTAGCTTGAGAAGCAGCCGTACCCTGGGCTTGAAGGCGACGAGCTTCAGGATCATCTCCACAGTGAAGACCCCGGTGAACACCATGTTCAGGACGTCCATGGCGTAGTTAAACAGGTGCGACTGCCCGTGATGCTGCACCACATTCAACACAGTTACTCACCTCAGACCCACACATTCAACACAGTTACTCACATCAGACCCACACATTCAACACAGTTACTCACATCAGACCCACACATTCAACACAGTTACTCACATCAGACCCACACATTCAACACAGTTACTCACATCAGACCCACACATTCAACACAGTTACTCACATCAGACCCACACATTCAACACAGTTACTCACATCAGACCCACACATTCAACACAGTTTGTTAATGTGACGGGCTGTGTTGGCTTGGACACACACCACAGGGAATTACCAGCTTGGAGATAACACAAAAGTAAACGGAACAGTTCTATTCTTCTTTCTTGGAATAAAGTAGACCTGGTTTGGACCTGCTTTAGACCTGCTTTAGTCCTGCTTTAGACCTGCTTTAAACCTGCTTTAGTCCTGCTTTAGGCCTGCTTTAGTCCTGCTTTAAACCTGCTTTAGTCCTGCTTTAGTCCTGCTTTAGACCTGCTTTAGCCCTGCTTTAGACCTGCTTTAGACCTTGTTTGGACCAACTTTAGACCTTGTTTAGACCTGCTTTAGACCTGCATTAGGCCTGCTTCAGACCTACTTTAGACCTGCTTTAGACCTACTTTAGACCTGCTTTAGATCTTGTTTGGACCAACTTTAGACCTGCATTAGTCCTGTTCTAGACCTGCTTTAGACCTTGTTTAGACCTGCTTTAGACCTGTTTTAGACCTGCTTTAGACCTACTTTAGACCTACTTTATACCTTGTTTAGACCTGCTTTAGACCTGCATTAGGCCTGTTTTAGACCTACTTTAGACCTGCTTTAGACCTTATTTGGACCTCCTTTCGACCTGCATTAGTCCCGCTTTAGACCTGCATTAGTCCTGTTTTAGACCTACTTTAGACTTTGTTTAGACCTGCTTTAGACCTCATTAGTCCTGCTTTAGACCTGCATTAGTCCTGTTTTAGTCCTGCTTTAGACCTGCATTAGTCCTGCTTTAGACCTGCTTTAGACCTAATTTAGACCTGCTTTAGTCCTGCGTTAGACCTGCTTTAGTCCTGCTTTAGTCCCACAGCACTCACCTGTATGGCGAGGCAGAGCGTGTTGAGGATGATGAGCACAAACATGACGTACTCAAAGCCGGTGGAGTTGACCACGTACCAGAACTTGTACTGGTACGGGTTCTTAGGGATGTACCTGCGCACGGGCCGGGCCTTCAGAGCGTACTCCACACACTGACGCTGCAGGACACGGCAAAAACAGCATTTAGAGCTGGAGATAAATGTAATTTGAGCTTTTTACATGTTATAATTAATGGCATTTCCTAATCTCGAGTAATTGTTTTATTCACCAGTTTCAGTCGATATATTTCCTTTACATGACACAATATCAATTTCTGCCAGTGTTGGTAAGATTCTAGTGTGAAGTGGCGCCCTCTAGCGGGGGGTCGGTACCTGGTTCTTGTCCAGCTCACAGTTCTTATACTCCTTCTCTCCCTGCTCCTGAAACGTGACGATGACAAAACCCACAAAGATGTTCATCATGAAGAAGGCGATGATGATGATGTAGATGATGAAGAAGATGGAGATCTCCACTCTGTAGTTGTAGATGGGCCCCATGTTCTCTCGGTTGGAGTCTATGGCCTTGTAGAGCAGACTGCAGGGGACACAAGCGTCACGTTACAACTGCACTACAGTATGGAAGCTCCCTGGTGTTTTTAACAGAGGTTTCTTTAGCAATAAGAACTGAAATGTAATAAATATAATATGATTAATTACATACTGTGGAACCCCCGAGATGAAAAGTTACACAGTGCCCCATTGATCAAACTGTAAATTGTGTGTATATATTCAGTCAAAGTATTTATTTTTATTGTATTTAGTTAACACATTTTCTATTCATGCCTTATCATGATTATTATTTCTATGTTTAATCTTATTGTTGTTTCATGTTGCACCATTTACATAGATATACATTTTAGACTCAAACATATCTGATTTTAACGAATTAAAGCTATTTAAATCTATTATGCGCACCAATGATTATGAAAATAAAAAAAGTGTCTAAATATACATTATTTTGTGTATAATAGTTATTTTTCATGCAGTACTTAGTAGTAGTTTGATAGATGCAGTATATATCGGGCAACAACCAAACCTACTTCAGATAATCAAGATGTATTGTGGTAATAGTCCTGCATCTGATCTGAATGTATAAACTATATATATCGAAGATGGACAAATATTGGTAAATTGTAGTTCTAGATATATAATTTCAAGAAAGACATGAGTTTTCTTTTCGTATACTTTGAGCTTTCATGTCAAATTGTGTGTGTGTATATTGAGAAAAATAAAACGTAAATTGATCATGAATTTGCAAAAACCTGATGAAGATTAGTGACTGATCATTCAGACGCTGAGGGGATTTTAATAAAATAAATAAATGCCCCGCATATGAAGAAAAGCAAAGACAATCTGGCTCCTTCAGTATGTGCAGTATTAATATTTCTAGTTTGTGCTTTTCGTTCACTCTTCTGATTGTGAAACCCAGATAAGTGTGTTTGAACTCACGTGGGCCAGCCCTCGAAGGTGGAGACGGTGAACAGAGCCATCATGGCCATCAGCACGTTATCGAAGTTAAAGTCACTGTTGTACCAGAGGCGCTCGCGGACCAGGGGCAGCGCTGTGTCGCCCGTGGTGTACAGGATGTAAGTACCTCTGAAATACAACAAGTACTGCATGAAGACAAGTGTACAGGATGTAAGTACCTCTGAAATACAACAAGTACTGCATGAAGACAAGTGTACAGGGTGTAAGTACCTCTGAAATACAACAAGTACTGCATGAAGACAAGTGTACAGGATGTAAGTACCTCTGAAATACAACAAGTACTGCATGAAGACAAGTGTACAGGATGTAAGTACCTCTGAAATACAACA
>NW_027315801.1:15276463-15463963 GCF_026437365.1 Eucyclogobius newberryi | reverse complement strand
ACACAGAGGGTGTGGTCATGATGTTTACACTGACACATGTTCCAAGGCCAAGACAACACGCTTTTAAAGGACATATTATGCTTTGTTCTGGATTAACAATGACGTTTCTCACCAGCACTCCACCTCAAACACACAGATGACGAGGATTTCATGTGTAAAGAAAGGGAGAACAGAGCTCTGAGACATGAGTATCTGTGGGGATTCACTTAGAAAACTCATCAGCAGCATGGCCTTTATCAACATGTCCTAACAGAGTGATACTCTGAAGTGGAGATCATTTGAGAGGCAAAAAAGGAACGACTGGTGAAGTTTCGAGCTGCAACTAACAATCATTTTAATAGTCAAACCATTATTTCAATTACACATTTTAAAAAACAACAACCTTCTAACCAAATAAAGGTTGAAAAATTGTGACCAAAAATGTATAAACAATGTTTATTAATGACGAAAATGTGATTTGAAATAATATGATTAATAATGTAATCATATATTTTTATATAAATTTATATATATATATATATATATATATATATATATATATAACATATTATTATATATTTTATTCTTTTTTAATTTACCCACAGTTTTAAAAAAAATCCTCAGAATTTGTTAAAAAAAAGTGTCTTTTGTTTGTGTTTTAGAGTCTGTATTGTCCAAATAAAAATTACAATAATCAAAACTTTTTTTTTGCAGTGGATTAGTCAAAATTAATCAATTATAATTTTAATAGACGACTACTCCTGGTTATTCCAAAAAATCGTTACGGCTCGTTTGAGATGTTTAATCTTTAAAAGCACTTCCTGGTAAAAACAATGTATGTTGACATTTACACCAAATAGTACAAATGACTCCGGGGATGTTTTTGAGGTAAAAACGTTATACCACGATGAGTGATTTAGCATAATATGTCCCTTTTAAAGAAGGAGGATGAGGACATTTCTACTTCTAAAATATAACATGCACTGTAGCTACACAAACACTAGAGGAGGAGGGCATGGACAAGCAGACTAGATCTTCATTTTAATTGGTTGAAAACATAGAACATGTGACTATGGAAAGTGACAAACAACACAAATCGTGACGTGTCAATTTTTACTGTCGTAACAGGACAAACAGGCGGCCATTTTGGAGATTGTAGACAAACATTGGAAAGACAATGTGCAGCAAGCTCGATAGTGATCTCCTTTTACAAATCCTTTTACCTTGATTAGGATCTCAAAAGTAAACATACTAGTGAAGACATAGTCTGCATAGCCTATGATCTGAGGAGGAATCAGAGGACAACGCGCCCAGTTACTTTACCTTCAACAGGATCTCAACAGTAAAGATAGCCGTGAATGCATAGTCAAAATAACCAAGTATCTGCAAGAGGCAAGTCAGCATGTTATTCTCAAAACAGACACATATCTGAGGTTGTAGGATAGAACAAATAGTACATCTTATGAGTAAATGAACTCAACTACACATTCACATTATCTGGGTCTGTGTGACACTCCCCTTCTGATGATTCTGATTCTCCATAACCTGATTGACATGTGTAGAATGACGTACTATATTACGTGCAGAGAAGTTCCGGATGGGATCCTCCGCAGCCAGAGACACCGAGCTGAGCATGATGAAGACCAGGATGAGGTTAGTGAAAATCTGGTGGTTTATCAGTTTGTGGCAAAACACTCGAATCCTGAAACAGAACAGCAGAGGGTCAGAGGAGCAGAGAACACTAAGGAGAGGGTCAGAGGAGCAGAGAACACTGAGGAGAAGGTCAGAGGAGCAGAGGAGAGGGTCAGAGGAACAGAGAACACTGAGGACAGGGTCAGAGGAGCAGAGGAGAGGGTCAGAGGAGCAGAGAACATTGAGGACAGGGTCAGAGGAGCAGAGAACAGGGTCAGAGGAGCAGAGAACACTGAGGAGAGGGTCAAAGGAGCAGAGGAGAGGGTCAGAGGAGCAGAGAACACTGAGGAGAGGGTCAGAGGAGCAGAGAACACTGAGGAGAAGGTCAGAGGAGCAGAGAACGCAGAGGAGAGGGTCAGAGGAGCAGAGAACGCAGAGGACAAGGTCAGAGGAGCAGAGAACGCAGAGGAGAGGGTCAGAGGAGCAGAGGAGAGGGTCAGAGGAACAGAGGAGAGGGTCAGAGAGCAGAGGAGAGGGTCAGAGAAGCAGAGGAGAGGGTCAGAGGAGCAGAGGAGAGGGTCAGAGAGCAGAGGAGAGGGTCAGAGGAGCAGAGGAGAGGGTCAGAGGAGCAGAGGAGAGGGTCAGAGGAGCAGAGGAGAGGGTCAGAGGAGCAGAGGAGAGGGTCAGAGGAGCAGAGGAGAGGATCAGAGGAGCAGAGGAGAGGGTCAGAGAGCAGAGGAGAGGGTCAGAGAGCAGAGGAGCAGAGGTGAGGGTCAGAGGAGCAGAGGAGAGGGTCAGAGGAACAGAGGAGAGGATCAGAGGAGCAGAGGAGAGGGTCAGAGAGCAGAGGAGAGGGTCAGAGGAGCAGAGGTGAGGGTCAGAGGAGCAGAGGAGAGGGTCAGAGGAGCAGAGAAAGCAGAGAGGGTCAGAGGAGCAGAGAACAGGGTCAGAGGAGCAGAGAACAGGGTCAGAGGAGCAGAGGAGAGGGTCAGATGTGTGTGTCTTACGGGTTGGTGCTGCTGAAGATGAAGAAGGCGCTGCCCTCGGGGATGGGAGGGATCTTCTCTTTCAGGTTGAGCTCAGACAGTTTGAGGGGCCTGGGACCAGGCCGGACTTCGCGGAGGTCGTCTTCCTCTGTCACAGGACGTCACATCACATGGTAAATGTAAAACACATGGTAGATGTAAAACACACACATGGTAGAGGTAAAACACATGGTAGAGGTAAAACACATGGTAGAGGTAAAACACATGGTAGAGGTAAAACACATGGTAGAGGTAAAACACATGGTAGAGGTAAAACACATGGTAAATGTAAAACACATGGTAGATGTAAAACACACACATGGTAGAGGTAAAACACATGGTAGAGGTAAAACACATGGTAGAGGTAAAACACATGGTAGAGGTAAAACACATGGTAGAGGTAAAACACATGGTAGAGGTAAAACACATGGTAGAGGTAAAACACATGGTAAATGTAAAACACATGGTAGATGTAAAACACACACATGGTAGAGGTAAAACACATGGTAGAGGTAAAACACATGGTAGAGGTAAAACACATGGTAGAGGTAAAACACATGGTAGAGGTAAAACACATGGTAGAGGTAAAACACAAACGATTGTATCGACTCAAAAGGCACTTGTATTCTGGTTTACAATCAGCCGTGCAGCTTCATCTGAAAGCCACAAATCACGCTGTAATGGAAGACAGTGAGGTCAAAGGGCATGAAGGGCCTCATACGAATCAATCCAGTCATGTGCTTATGAGGGACTTGACCACCCTTTACTTGTTTTACTTTTCTACCATTGACCCCTTCTGTGTTTTATAAGAAAATAATACAAAAGTGGACAGTGCACACACAGAATAATGATGTTCACTTCTCCATTGGATGTGACTGTCAAAGCAGAGTCAGTCAGTCAGACAAATGAAGCTTGTACCTGGAGAGTTTAGAGCTGCAAAAGGGTCTTTCTCATCGTCCAGCAGGAGCTCCTCTGGGGTCTGGAGACAAACACGAAGAGATGCTTGAATCTACTATAGTTATAATCAATGACGTTTATAGATCATTATTTTAAAACAACTTAATGAATGAAACAAATCCGCTGGCTTTTGGCTGAAAACTGTTACATCATTAGTTGTAATACTAAAATTAGAAATCTACATAAACTTGATCAACTCTAAATCACCTTCTCACTGTCGGGGAGTTCCAGCTGGTCACTTCTCTTTTGGTCTGTAATCAACTCCCTGGAGATGAACAAAAAGACGGTGATTCATTTGCCTGTGGATGATTAGACTTTGACTGCATAAATAAGAATACTTGATGCTGTTCCTCCTCTTCTTGGCCTCCTCCTCCTCCTGCTGCGCTGAGTTGAGGCTCTCTGCGTCGGCCAGGTTGTCCACGGCGATGGCCAAGAAGACGTTCAGCAGGATGTCTGGTCAGGTCACTTCAGGAAATGAACATCGAAGTCATAAATACAGATCAGCCAAAACACTGTGACGCAGTCTGACATGAAGACCAGTTTGTCTTTTCATGATTGGTCCTTTTGATGAGGGGGAGGGGCTAGTGGCAAGAGAACGTTTCAAGTGTTAACCAAATCACACCTTGGTATCTAGGTAAGTTCTAAATGTTTTAGGCCATGGCAACCACCCTAAACAAAGATTATACTTTTTAATTCAAATATTTAATTCGATCTTGAAATAATCTCGACCCCACGTTCTGAACCTGTTCTGGGGCATCAGGCGGGTCATCAGGAGGTCCCAGATGATGTTGTTGACGAGTAAGCCACATCAAATCCTATATTCTACGTTCTCAGTCTGAAAAGGCCCTCCATGCGTTTGTGACCTTACAGCTTGTGTCATCGTAAATTACAATTTCGTAAATGTTAATGGTTGTTTTAAATAGTCCTGAACAAAGTGGCACCTTCTTATTTGAACTCCTCCAGTCCCATGTTTATTTTCTTCTTGCATGGTTTATTCTATTGTGCGCACAGAATAATCTTTCTGCTCACACATATAGAGCTTTGGATGTGCTCTATTTGAATTTGATTGATGGCTTCATACCCTTCAAATGCAGTGGTGAATGCAGATTTCTATTAGTTAGCTAACAAATATATCCAGGTATATGTCCTGACAATAAGAGGTTCCATTTTGCCGCCTGTTTTTGTTTTTGTGGTTATGGTGGGCGTGTCCTTTCCCCTTGTCAGCTGATCACAGCCTATTATCACAGCCTGTTATTTCTGCATCTCAACCTGTTCAAATCATTCATATAAATGCACTCCATCTCCCTTCCGTCTGCGTTCCAGCCACAGCCCTCCTCATGCATCTCTGCCGTAGCAGCAGAACCATCAGCCCCCTCAGTGCCTCGGCGCTTGTAGTACATTTGTTGCAGGATACAGTTTCCACAGATGAAGAGGATGATGAAGTAGATGCAGACGACCATCCCTGAAGAGGCGGGGCCACCGTACGCCATGATGCCATCGTACATGACCGTGTTCCAGTCCTCTCCGGTCAGAATCTAAAACACACAACAACAACCTCACTAAACACATTGTTCAAACATAATGATCTGAGAACGATGTTTGGGTCTCTCATCTAAAGTGTCTGATATTGTGTCGGTGTAATCCCTCATTCGTCCAGGCGTGTTCCATAGTAGAAAAAGCTTCAGTTGTATTCATCTGGACTCAGTTTGAAAAAAATAGACGTTTCGACTCTCATCCAAGAGTCGAGTGTGTCGATAGTGCTAGCCTATTCAGAATTTTAATGGGCAAAGAGGATTCTAATAGCCCATTAAAATTCTGAATAGGCTAGCTCGGTAGATACAAGGGGGAGTTTCTGTTGAAACAAACAACTCTTTCTACTTCAGGAAGGTTCCTCCCAATGGGCGGGTCTTACCACAGAACAGTATTAATATCGGAGTTCTCGATCTAAATTCTTTTATTGACAATGACTCTTGGATGAGAGTCGAAACGTCTATTTTTTTCAAACTGAGTCCAGATGACTACAACTGAAGCTTTTTCTACTATGTCTGATATTGTGTCACCTGGAAGACGGTGAGCAGGGCCTGGGGGAAGTTGTCGAAGGTGCTCCTTTTTGTGACCGTCTCGTCGAAGTTGAACTTTCCTCCGAACAGCTGCATGCCCAGGAGAGAGAAGATGATGATGAAGAGGAAGAGCAGCAGCAGCAGAGACGCGATGGACTTCATGGAGTTCAGCAGAGAGGCCACCAGGTTACTGAGGGACGCCCAGTGACTGAGGGAGGACAACACGTTAGTCTGACAGTTACACTACTGCGATCCATAGTTTGACATACAATATACTGATTTATTTGCCTGACCCGCCAGCCCCGCCCACATTCTGTTCGAACGCGTAAGGGTCAGGAATCGGAGTCAGAGCCAATGAAATCGTCGGAAATCCATTTACCTATCCAATCCCAGTCGGAGGTTTTAACGCGTCACACTGAGATACGGAAGTAGCTTTTCACCCCCCATTCCAAAACATTCAAGATGGCGGACTCGGCTCGTGACCGAGTGTTTACTTCTGCTCTCGCTTCGGTTTGAACAATCAGGAAAGTCCGCTCTACTTGCCATGATGAACGTGCGTTAGATGCAGTTATACGAAGGGCGTCATCGCGATTCAGGAGACATTTTCTGCGTTCGGGGACGGATAACGCGGAACGCGCCTTGTTGACATGGGTTACGTAATATCCGGTTAAGCGTGTCGTGTTTTTTGCGTCACTTCTGGGTTTATGTGATTGGTTCTGTCTCTGCTCTAAACTCCGTCTTTTTGTTGTTGTTTTGGTCTTAAAATCACGTTTCTTCGGGTCGGGTCGGGCTCGGCACTAAGCTAAGTAGCGCTAGCGCGGAAGTGGCCGCGGCTAATGCTAAGCTAACAGGCGCTCAGCGGGGCCCTGTTGGATAGTTGTATTGTTTAACCGCTCGGTTTTATTGTTTAACCGTTCGGTTTGTGTAGTGTAGAGTAGGGAAGATGTGTGTGATGTTGGTGTCAGGATTGTCTCCGTTTTTTTGCCTCCGGTTCGGCTGTTGTGGTGTTAGCTCCGGGGCTAAAATGGCGGTCTCGGGGCTAACTTAGCTCCGGGGCTGCGTTGAATTTGTATAAAATACGGCCGCCCGGACAATTTTTGATAAATTAAAGTTATTGAAAAGTATCGATACATATAGATATATCGCCGTATCGATATTTTGAACACAGCCCTAATGGCTGGTCAGGCCACTGATTTATACCAGTCAGGGTTCATTTTGCATGACGCAGGAGCACTTCTGGTAACAGTTAAATCACTGTTCTAGATCACAGCTCTGTGGCCATCACTAAAGACATTTTTAACTGCTTGTCTAAAATGAAGGGAAGACTCCACATTGTGCCTGAACTGAACTGTCAATACAACAGAAGTCCCGATCCGTAGCAAAAAGAGGCAAAAGTTGAATGGATGTTGACATTAGCCCACTAAAACACAAGTTCTGAAGAATCCAGAGGGTTTGTAATTAGAATGTAAAACTAACATCTGAGCTGAAGATAAAGACTTTAAGTGTAGCTTTCTTATGTTGTTATACTCTTTTACATGTTATACTGGAGAGGAGAGCAGATAAACGACTTCAATGTAATGAAATAAACATTAATACATACTTTAATACAAGGTTTGGCTTCACCATTCATTCGTATGTGACGGAACGTTTTATTTGATTTAACATCGGCGCGTGAGAGTTTGAGCCACGAGATAAAGATAATTATGATTCTCTGGTTGTATTTGCGTGGCACGTGGTGGGCACGTTTCCTCCTCACCGCGTGACCTTGAAGATGCGGAGCAGGCGCACACAGCGGAACACGGAGATGCCCAGAGGAGACATGATGGCCAGCTCCACCAGGATGGTCTCCACGATGCCGCCGCACACAACGAAGCAGTCGAAGCGGTTGAACAGGGACACCAGGTACGCCTGAAGCCCCAGACTGTACATCTTCACCAGCATCTCCAGGGTGAACATGGCCAGCAGCACTTTGTTCGCCACATCTGCCCCAAGAAGAAAGACACGCGTGAGAAGAGTGCTCATGTCAGTGTTGTCCTCTGGGAAATTTGTGCTGACACTGGCACCCAACTCATTAAACCAGGACCACACAAGGACTAAATAAAAAGATAAGCCAGGACTAAACCAGGACAAAACCAGGGCTAAACCAGAACGAAACCAGAACGAAACCAGGACAACCCACAGCTAAACTTGGACAAAACTAGGGCTAAACTAGGGCTAAACAAGGTCTAAACCAGGGCTAAACCAGGACTAAACCAGGACTAAACCAGGGCTAAACCAGGGCTAAACCAGGTCTAAACCAGGACTAAACCAGGGCTAAACCAGGACTAAACTAGGACTAAACTAGGACTAAACCAGTACTAAACCAGGACTAAACCAGGACTAAACTTGTACTACACCAGTACTAAACCAGGGCTAAACCAGGGCTAAACAAGGTCTAAACCAGGACTAAACCAGGGCTAAACCAGGGATAAACAGGGACTAAACCAGGACCAAACCAGTACTAAATCGGGGCTAAATCTGGACAATAACTTTATTGTCCACCATTGAGTTTAAAATAAAAATAGTTTCAAATACATCAGTGCTTATTTAATAAACAGACTGCGATTGGCACAAACAAGTCTTTGTACAACTTCTTCGTGGTTAAGGGCATTCTGTCAGTGATTACTCTAGCTTTTATTATTATTATTTTGCACACACACACACACACACACACGATGGTCAGGACCTTGTACTTGTGTGAGCCAGTTGGGCTGGTTGTAGTGCTCTGAGGCGATGGTCAGAGTGTTGAGGAACACCAGGATGATGACCAGCCAGTAGAACACCACTGACTTCACCGCAGCCCGGCACTTCCTGCGGCAGAAGCGGTTCCAGCGTCGCCACTGACGACTGAGGGACACATTTATACAAACATGAGTTCATATTTGATAAATCTTTGAAAGAATGAAGTAAATAAGCTTCCTCTTGATATTGTTGGGTGTGAGTCTTCCTCGCAATTCGATTCAAATTTTTTGGTCTCGATTCAATTTCAAAACTATTCCCAATTCAAAATTGCTTCTCAATTATATTTTGAAGCAATTGTTTATTCAGGCTATTTTTCAGCTGTGTGTGGTTAGTCAGGGCAGTCAAGGCAAGCAGTCATTGACCAATAAAATCTAAAACTATATTCAAGTTGTTGAAATGTATCCAAATAAGTCTGTTTTCCCCTCACTTCTGCTGCTGAAGCTTGGCTGAAGTCACTGTGTCTTTTAGTGGCCTCTACAGGCCGCTGAACAGTACTGCAGGAACCTTTGTTCTTCTTCTCCTGCAGCTGCTCAGTCTGTGGCCGTGTTCAGAGGCCTGTTCATGCTCCACTCTCTAATATCAGCTTTTAGAACCAGAGCGGACAGCAGCTTGTTTTAGAGCTCTGCATATGTGCTCTGAGGACCACACATCCTCAAACCGCGCTGAATAAACCTAGGACTATTCAATAGATCCAGGAGGTTGAACAGGTACGTTAGTTTAGCTCAGGCGTTCGCCCTTCATGTGGGAGACTGGAGTTTGAGACTGACTTTACGCGCAAATGTTATCCACAAATATATGTCTGCTTGCCCATCCGTAAAAGTCACTGTGTGCTACTTCTATATTTATTAGCCCATGTTGCTTAAGATACATTATGGACCAATTATTAAAACTTATTGCAGTGAATAAACTTATGTAGGCCTATTTGTCAAAGTTAACAATCATCAATATTGTCTAATGATTTTAATAGCCTATAAACAAGTTGTGGCTGTAGTTAGCACATTAGCTTTCCTCCACAACTCCGCAGAAACCATCGAGCAAAGTGATGTGACCTTTACTTTTGCATCTCCTAACAGAACTAGACAAAAGATTATCTAGAAATCAATCAGGCATTTCCCACGTTAGCAAGTGAGTTAGAGCTCCATCTACTGGCTGCAGAGTGAATTACAAAGGTGAGATAAACAATGCTATCTTGCCCCATCATGCTAACGTCATGCAGTTGTAATGAATGTGATCCGAGGCAGAAATGCTCAGAACGAGTCTGATTTATGGGCTTAAAACAGCACACAAGACCTCGGAGCTCAACCTAAAAATATCAAAGTATTTTTTTCATATACAGTACATGATGTATAGATACAACTGGGGGCACTGAAAGCCAAAATCATGTGTTTTAATTAAAGGTGAACCATGTCACTTTTGCAATGGCCACTTGCTTGTTTCCATGTTACTGCTTTGCCTGAATGGTTATACTAAATAATAATACATAAATGCAAGATAGATACCTGTAATGCCATACTGTGGAACATTCCGGGCAAGACAATAACATCTTCATGGAAACAAGCTGATGATGGAAGTGACGTAGTATTACAGCTATTTTAAGCTTTTAAATGTAAAAATCATCCAAATCATGCTTTGATCTTATTATTGTGTCAACTAAACATGCAGTGGGAAAAGGACATTCATTTGACATTGATCATGTGGTGGAGACGTGATTTGCAAGGCAGACATCAAATACAAATGTGGATCATGATAGACTGACATCATGCAGGGGGTGGAGCAAGTGACTGGACAGAGTCAAACAGATACTAACCTGAACTTGGACTTAGTGATTTTTTGACTGAGACCATAAAAAATGAGAGAGCACATTTAAAATACATAGACAGAGATAGACAGAGTGTAAAAATGACTCAACTTTTTTACCAACCCACACATTGCAATGGGAGTTTGAATTTTGTCAACAGGACAACGTTTTTAGAGTGAATACGTTTTGCCACTCCAACTATCACAAGTATCTTGAGTTGTGACAGGAGTAACAGGGTAAGAACGAGCTTCACTGTCCTCAAAGCAGTGCTTAGTGCTTGGATCAAGTTACTTATTCAGGCTAAAAACGTTTGCCCAGTTGACAGAATTCCACCTTCTTTCGCCATGGAACCTTCCTGGACCTGAGGGACACTGACACTCCACAGACACCAATATATGCTCAACACGAGCAACGTACATGTGATGAGTCCATGACATGTGCAATGATTCATACATAAAGTTAAATATCGAAGTTAAAATGATTTCCCCAGTGAATTCCACAAAATGCTTGAACATATATTAAAAAAAAATACATAATATTTGTCAAATTGGCATTTTAGATAAAAAAAAGTGCAACATTTTGCTGATACTGTGTATTCATGGGTTCAGTCACATGATTTAATTATTGCTGTCGCCATTTTGAGGACGTCGCTGTACAGTATGTTGCAGTCTAATGTTGAGACAATGCGAGTAAGCTTGTAGCGTTCATTAGCAAAGCCATGCAATTAACCTGGTTGTTTAATATGTAAATTAGCGTTAGCTGGCTGCTAACCTGGAACAAAGTGCTCACCACACTGTCTGGAGGGATTTCTGTAAGTCCACTGGTCCCTCCTGACAACAGCAATACATTTCTGGAATGTTAAAGAGTAATCCTTTGTTGGCAGGGCCAACAGCGCAGCAGCTTCTGTCCTCAAGGTGGCAGGAGCAACAAGTATGTCACATCACTTCAGACCCATAAATAGAATGTTTTTCTTTGTATTTATTTTTCAAGCTCCTAAACTGCTTTGAACACATGATCTTCAATTCATATAAATGTACTAAAGAAAATGATGCACAGGTTAAAATGAATAAAATATCAGCAAGAACTGCTTTTGGTACACTGAGGAATGAAGCAGTTTGTGAAGGGGCGGGGCATGTTCTCACCAGAGTGCTCCACAGCAGGGGGATTTGTCCTCTTCTCCGGGAACATTCTCTGTGTTCACTGACTCCGTCTCACTGGGCATGCTCGCTGTACACAAACAAACCAGCCAATCAGCAGAGAGAATCAGCTCGGATATATAAAGTTCTGTGCAAGAGTCCTGCTCACTCAAATGTATACGCAACCCTATTTCTGCTTCTAATCTATTCCCATCCATTCAGAATGATTAGAAATGATCCTCAAAATGTTGCATATAACAGGAGATGTCCACTGTCTGGCTGAAAAGAGTTCATATTTGAAGATTTCAGAGCAGAGAGTTACTATTGGATATTTGCTCACCTGTTAAACATGTAAATACTTCAACAAAGTATTAGTTCTGTGTTCAAAAACATGTTTTGGTCTCAGAGCTAATGCTACTAATGCTATAATGCTTATAAAGTACAACTTGCTTGTTTTGTCAAGTAGAATAGTTTCAAGATTTATTATGTAAAACATTTGCATTAGTCTCAAAACAACAAACTACATTTTAAATCATTTGTAAATTTTCTTAAAACATTTTCTACAATTATCTATCAGTAACTTGCTGTTCGCTGCATAATCTTTAAATAAGTATTTAAATATGTACTTGTGGCAAGTGAATTTCTTGTGAATATTATAAAACGGAGCTGGAGCACAAACAGTGTGAACAGAACTGACACAGGTACAACAAACAACACAAAATATGATCTGGGTTTAATGAGTGATGACAATTCAGAAATGATAAGATCTTTTGTCCAGTACTATCAATGCTGATAACAGCATTGATAGTATGTTGATGTTATCATGGATATGGACAATGTAAAAGCAGCCTAGACCAGGACATGAACTAGACCAGGTCTCTCTGACCCCGGACTAGACCAAGAGTCTCTGACCCCGGACTAGACCAGGTCTTTCTGACCCCGGACTAGACCAGATCTCTCTGACCCCGCCCTAGACCAGGTCTCTCTGACCCCGGACTAGACCAGGTCTCTCTGACCCCGGACTAGACCAGGTCTCTCTGACCCCGGACTAGACCAGGTCTCTCTGACCCCGGACTAGACCAGATCTCTCTGACCCTGGACTAGACCAGATCTCTCTGATCCCGGACTAGACCAGGTCTCTCTGACCCCGGACTAGACCAGGTCTCTCTGACCCCGGACTAGACCAGATCTCTCTGATCCCGGACTAGACCAGGTCTCTCTGACCCCGGACTAGACCAGGTCTCTCTGACCCCGGACTAGACCAGATCTCTCTGACCCTGGACTAGACCAGGTCTAAATCACCTTTAATAAATACAGACACTGCAGAGTAGAACACATTTAAAGAGTAAAACACCAGGACTAAACCAGTTAGGGTTGTGCATGTTTCACCGACAGAACCAAACCCATTCATCCAGCTGATACTAACCACTGAAGCTAGTCGCAGCTGATAACAGTGTGCTAATGCTAATGCTAACGTCCAGAGAAGGTCTTAACCAGGACTAAACCCGGACTAAAGCAGATTAGCCTGGATAGAGTATGACAGCTCCACAGTTAGTGTAAACCTGACTCCAGAGGCTCACGAGATGCAAACAGAACAGCTCCAATCACACTTTATTGTTCAGTTCATGCAGTGTTTTCTCTCTCTCTGGAAAGACAAGTTACAATGACTCGAATTCAGAATATGAACTTTTTTTGAGTAGGTTTTTTTTATTTTAAGTTTAAGCTGGTTTCTGTTTTTAGAACCGTAGTTACTGGTAGTTTAATTTTGTCCTTACTTTTTGCATAAAATAGTGGCTAGCATTGTCTCTTGCCAAGAGTCTCGTATTTGATTTGCATTTCTGTGTGGACTGTGAGGGGTTTTCTCTGAGTACTCCAGGTGGTCCTGTCCAAACCTGTCTCAAAATATGAAAATGGATCTCTGCACGCTGCACCTTTTGCTCTTGATGCAAAGCAACTGCAGAAATGTTTCTGAACTTGATATTCCTTCTGATCAATAAATCATTCATTATTTATCTATGTTTGAAGAATGGGTCAAATGTAGAGGACAAATGACCCGTGCACCTTAAAGGACACATATTCTGCATTGTTTTTCTTGTCCTTTAAACACGCTCGAGTACTTCTGTCAGGTGTTTCCCCCAGCATGCTGATACAAGCACGCAGTTGTAATGAACATGACAACAGAAATGAACCCGGTCTGCTGATGATTTGTGGACTCAGAAGCAGCACAGGAGACCTCCGGACCTCTACCAACCATGTGTGCTTTCTGAGGCTCAGAGGGAGAGGACTTACTACACAGGATTCATCAAAGCAGCATGAACGAAGCTGACTACAACTCCAAGTATGTTTTTGAAGTCAATTTAGCATAAAGTAAACCTCGTTAAATGCTTACTCGTTTTAGTATGTGTAATACATACAAATGATGGAAAAACATATGAAAATGGAATGAAAAGACAAATAGCAACATGCAAAGCAGAACGAATGCAAAATGCAGAGGGAGTGACGGAGGAGGGGAGTAAGAGCGATGGGCGTCCCAAGTTTTACCCTGTGTCTCTGTGGACTGAGAGAACCAGCCAAACCTCCCTCGCTTCTTCTGGGTGAGCTGAGCAAAAGTCAGCCCTGCACGGGTCAAACAATTGAGCAGCAGTGGAAGACAGGGAGAAGGAGAGCGGGAGAGAGGCAGAGAAAGAAAGAGAGAGGGAGGAGACGGCCCAACAGTTAAAAGTTACATACAGACTGGCCACATTAAAGCTTTAAATTTGACAAAGATAAGAACAGGTATAATGGCATTTGTTCTTGAGACACTGAGACATAATGTGAGTGTCAATGTTGTTTTGCTACTTCTCGATAAGGGAGAAGACCGGACCAAAAAGGAGTGAACAACAGCAGAGATCAGCAAAAGGAAGTGAAACGATAAGTCACACAAAAAGGCCCTTTCCAAAGCTGCTTTCTCTCTCTTTTCCAGTCCACATTTTACGCTTACCCTGAAGAAGTTGCAACGTTAAGATCTCTGAAACGGTGAGAGCAGTGAGGAGAAATTATGAGCTCAGTCAGCATCGGAGCAGACTTAACAGAGGTGAGCAGGATTAAGGAAAGCAAAAACTGTGCCGAGACATAATATGCCTTTATTTGCTTTCATCACGTACGAGATTACGAGTGTTTGACACATGACATTACATAATTTATACGACAGTGGAATTTAAGTAATAAACACACCGTAATCATCCTCTGTGACCTTAAACAATAGATGGTGCGATATCACTAGCGCCACAATGTGTGGAGAACTGATATTAATATTAGACTTTAAAATAGGGCATTTAACACTGTTAGTCCTGAACACTCGCAATACTGACCTAACCTAATACTGATGTGCAATTCCGTCATATGTGCAATTGTTGTTGGAATTCATGTGCAATTACTGTGAAATTCATGTGCAATCTATGTGCCGTCGTGACACATGTGTGCAATTACTGTCGTGATCACATGCAATGGTATTTATGTATTTATTTATTTATTTGTCTATGGGAGTTTTTGTTTATAGGAGATCTTCTACTGAAAGTGTTTTTCAAACTTCCTATAAGTGATCTGTTCTTTTCTTCTGTATCTACCTCTGTATCTTCCTGCGTTGCACCAATGAAATTTCCTCATGTGAGACAATAAAGGAATATCTTATCTTAACTTGTGTTATTATATATATACATGTGTGAGTATTAATATAAATATCTCTTATCTTGATATTTATTGTATGCCCACTACATTAGGCTACTATATACTACTCACTTTATATTATTGTTATAATTGTATATTTAATATTAGAAAAAGCCAAAATGTTAAAGCCGTTAAATGTTAACGTTTTTTTTTATCATAATAAGACACAATAACCAAATACAAAAACATTTTACATTGCCAAATATATATGTATGATTCGTTCCAAAGTTTTGAGGGGTGGTTCTGGTGTAGGTGTAGTCCAGGTGTGGTTCTGGTGTAGGTGAAGTCCAAGTGTGGTTCTAATGTAGGTGTAGTCCAAGTGTGGTTCTGGTGTAGGTGAAGTCCAGGTGTGGTTCTAATGTAGGTGAAGTCCAGGTGTGGTTCTAATGTAGGTGTAGTCCAGTTGTGGTTCTAATGTAGGTGTAGTCCAGGTGTGGTTCTAATGTAGGTGAAGTCCAGGTGTGGTTCTAATGTAGGTGTAGTCCAGGTGTGGTTCTGGTCTAGGTGTAGTCTAGGTGTAGATAGGGTCTAGGTGTAGTCCAGGTGTGGTTCTGGTTTAAGTGTAGTCTAGGTGTAGATAGGGTCTAGGTGTAGTCCAGGTGTAGTAAAGTCCAGGTGTTAGTCGGTGTAGTGCCAGATGAAAGTACACTATCATTAATAAAACAACATTGAATTATCACACAACAATACAAATATACTAGGTTAGGTTCAAATATTAGACTCTCCAGAAACATCCTTCAGTAAATAGTTGTATTTGAATTGATCGGTCTGACACTGAAACTACAAGAAAATAAACCTCCCCTAGTTTGCATTCTTCTCCTTCAAGGTCACATTGGTTTTACATAAAGTCAAAAGAGCCAGAGTATATGGTCTGGAGAAGGATAACAGACAACATAAGACTCTAACATGGAGGCAGTACTTCTGCTCACAGTGGCATCATCAGGTGAGCGCTGCATTTGACTTTTTCTTTTGGTTTTCAACAAACAAATACAATGCCAACAATCCTGGTCGGCCATTTTTATAGCTTTGTTTGAATATAGTATTAAGAAGTCCATTTGCGCCGAGACATAATATGCCTTTATTTGCTTTCATCACGTACGAGATTACGAGTATCTGACACGTGACATTACATCATTTATACGACAGTGAATTTTAAGTAATAAACACACCGTAATCATCCTCTGTGACCTTAAAACAATAGATGGTGCAATATCAGTACCGCCACAAAGTGTGGAGAACTGATATTATTTTAGACTTTAAAATAGGGCATTTAACTTGTGTTATTATATATATGTGTGAGTATTAATATAAATATCTCTTATCTTGATATTTATTGCATGCCCACTACATTAGGCTACTATATACTACTCACTTTATATTATTGTTATAATATTGTATATTAGAAAAAGCCCTGACAGGAGAACTCCTGTAATGAGACCAAAATGTTAAAGCCGTTAAATGTTAACGTTTTTTTTGATAAACGAATACAAAAACATTTTACATTGCCAAATATATATGTATGATTCGTTCCAAAGTTTTGAGGTGTGGTTCTGGTGTAGGTGTAGTTCAGGTGTGGTTCTGGTGTAGACCAGGTGTGGTTCTGGTGTAGGTGTAGTTCTAATGTAGGTGTAGTCCAGGTGTGGTTCTAATGTAGGTGTAGTCCAGGTGTGGTTCTAATGTAGGTGTAGTCCAGGTATGGTTCTAATGTAGGTGTAGTCCAGGTATGGTTCTAATGTAGGTGTAGTCCAGGTATGGTTCTAATGTAGGTGTAGTCCAGGTGTGGTTCTAATGTAGGTGTAGTCCAGGTATGGTTCTAATGTAGGTGTAGTCCAGGTGTGGTTCTAATGTAGGTGTAGTCCAGGTATGGTTCTAATGTAGGTGTAGTCCAGGTGTGGTTCTAATGTAGGTGTAGTCCAGGTATGGTTCTAATGTAGGTGTAGTCCAGGTATGGTTCTAATGTAGGTGTAGTCCAGGTGTGGTTCTAATGTAGGTGTAGTCCAGGTGTGGTTCTAATGTAGGTGTAGTCCAGGTGTGGTTCTAATGTAGGTGTAGTCCAGGTATGGTTCTAATGTAGGTGTAGTCCAGGTGTGGTTCTAATGTAGGTGTAGTCCAGGTGTGGTTCTAATGTAGGTGTAGTCCAGGTGTGGTTCTAATGTAGGTGTAGTCCAGGAGTGGTTCTAATGTAGGTGTAGTCCAAGTGTGGTTCTAATGTAGGTGTAGTCCAGGTGTGGTTCTAATGTAGGTGTAGTCCAGGAGTGGTTCTAATGTAGGTGTAGTCCAAGTGTGGTTCTGGTGTAGGTGTAGTCCAGGTGTGGTTCTAATGTAGGTGTAGTCCAGGTGTGGTTCTGGTTTAGGTGTAGTCTAGGTGTGGTTCTAATGTAGGTGTAGTCCAGGTGTGGTTCTAATGTAGGTGTAGTCCAGGTGTGGTTCTGGTTTAGGTGTAGTCTAGGTGTAGTAAAGGCGAGATCCAGGTATAGTCCAGGTGTTAGTCGGTGTAGTGCCAGATGAAAGTACACTATCATTAATAAAACAACATTGAATTATCGCACAACAATACAAATATACTAGGTTAGGTTCAAATATTAGACTCTCCAGAAGCAGCCTTCAGTAAATAGTTGTATTTGAATTGATCGGTCTGACACTGAAACTATAAGAAAATAAACCTCCCCCAGTTTGCATTCTTCTCCTTCAAGGTCACATTGGTTTTACATAAAGTCAAAAGAGCCAGAGTATATGGTCTGGAGAAGGATAACAGACAACATAAGACTCTAACATGGAGGCAGTACTTCTGCTCACAGTGGCATCATCAGGTGAGCGCTGCATTTGACTTTTTCTTTTGGTTTTCAACAAACAAATACAATGCCAACAATCCTGGTTGGCCATTTTTATAGCTTTATTTGAATACAGTATTACGAAGTCCATTTATCTTGGGTGACGACATTATTCTATCCCTGTAGTGATAAAATGAGATTGCTGCAGATTTAACACTGTGGTTGAATAAATGTAGAGGTGAAATGGAATGCCACAAATGGAGACAATCAGAATATCATAGGGTTAACGCTCAAGTTACACATTTATCTAATCTAAGTACTGGCCTATATTCTTTCTATCTTTTATTTGTTCAACTAGGAATTTGAAGTTGTTATGATAAGCAACACAATTCTGATCAGACCTGTCATGATAATTACTATAACAACTTATCATTCGATAGCTCAAAACATGCACAATGATATTTTGAGTAGCGACAGCGACTGAGTGACTGACAGCTGCTGCAGCCTGAGATAACAGCGGACCACCTTTCGTGCCACGACCCACCTGGACCCGAGCCTCTGACGCCAAACTGTGGCCTTAACCGCGCTGCCGTCGTGTCTGCTATTATAGGATTTAATAAGAAACAAGCAGTGCACACACAGAGCAACGAGCGAAGCAAGAGGAGCTGCAGTGACTCGCTCCTCGTTCTACTCCGACATTCACTCGTTCTTGAGCTCGTCCCCCTCTGCATGAGGGGAAGGGTTTTTTGAATTAACAACAATAAGCCAACCACATTGCTGCATTCACTGACTGTGGCCGCTGTGGCCAAAGGAAAGTCAGAGGTGCAGAAGCAGATTCCCCATCACAGCCCCCATGAGCCCCCATGTCTGGGGGCTCAAGGCAAATTTGAGTTTGGGGCCCTGTTGTTGTTGTTGTTGTTGCTGTTGTTCAAATGTATGTATTCGTCTGTTTCCATTATTCATGAGAAGAACCTTAGTTGGGGTTGACTGTTGCACGTTTTGCATTGTGGCCTCCAAGTCACGCCGGACGCCTCTAGTTGGACGTCTGTACATTTGAAGCTAAAGGCTCTGGATGTACGTCCTGGACGCACGTCCTGGACACGTCCTGGACGCACGTCCTGGACACGTCCTGGACGCACGTCCTGGACACGTCCTGGACGCACGTCCTGGACACGTTCTGGACGCGCGCTTGAGGAGCAGTTGCACCGATGTGTCTGTTCTGTGTAATTCATGGCTCTATTAAAATATGTATATATGGTATTGCTTGCTGCTTGTGAGAGTGACCAGCTTAAAGGTTGAATGGATGATTTTTTGGGCTCATTTCCTCATTTGTCTCATTTCCTCGTGGCGTGGACTGCCGATTAGTCCTGCCACGTATCAATCATAAAACGTACCTACCGCCTGCGTTCTCAAATCGCCGAAAAATCATCCATTCAACCTTTAATCTGTGAAAACAATGATATTTACGCTGATGCAAGTACTTCCTATGTACGGAACACTGATATTTGCAGGATGCAGGGACAGCTCGATTACTCATTGCGCTTGTCTAAAAGTGAACCAGAAAAGTGATTCTGCAGCAGAGCTTTGATGGGTCTTAAGTACAAAGTAAACCTATTCAAGAGATACTTTAGTCTACCTCACCACACAGACATATTATCACCCCAAAGAACGAGAAAAGTCCAGCTGATATTGACTGATGCCTGTCCATGTTGTGATACAGCACTCTATGTAAGTTCAAGAGCTCTTTAATTGTAGCAGTTTTACTGATTATTTCCTAGAATTATTGCATAGCAATATAAAATGCCACGCCCAATAATATCGAGGCAATATATCGTCTGTGAAAACTGATTGATTGTGTCAGGCCAAATTCTTATTATTTCAGATTTGACATGCAACTTTTCCATTGGTATATTTCTCATGGCAACAGCAAAGGCACGGGCAGAGCAGTCACATTCACATTTGAGCTATTAAGGCATATACATATGCATATACATATACATATACAGTCATGATATACTGCTGCCTATGGATCTAATCTAAAGGGGCCTGATCGCAGTCATCTGAGACTTCGTTTTAGTTGCATCTGTTAGTAAGTAAAACTAGGAAGTTCTCCAATGGTTAAATCTAATTATTTACATATGTTGATCATGTGTGTGATGGGTTGATATTTAGTTTAGTCTTAATTTGTCAGGGACCATGTACAAAATCATTCATCTTCAAAAGAGAAGATGATCTGCACCAGATTTAGTTCCTTCTACTTTTCCCTCTGCAGTAATAAAAGTACACATTTCATTACAATTACAGCACGTTACATTTCATTATTAACATTAGCTCAGTAAAATACACTATAATACAAATCCATTTCTAAAAGGATATTTTCGGCTGCTGTGGAGCGGGTCGATAGTATGTATGCATACTTCATTTAAATAATGTAATACCTTCATAATGCTTTCACCACATCTTTCCACATTTATGTGGTCTTCCATACTAAGCATCTACCTCTTGTTGACAAGAGTTATGCTGACAAAGATACATTTGGGTTAGTTATAGACTTTAAACCATGATGACTAGCCTAACAGTCGTCCCTGCTCCTCTCTCAGCCCTGGCTTCAGCCTCTCGACAGTTTCACTTTGTCTATGAGCTGAAGACTCATGCGGAGGCACGAAGCTACTGCAGACAGCACTACACCGACCTGGCCACTGTGCAGAACATGGAGGACGCACTCACCCTGGACAAGATGGTAGACCGTAGCAGACTGCTGAATCCAGATGGAAACCATTATGTAAGTATAGATATAATAGTGGAAGTGGGACTAGGGATGGAAGCTTTGGTTGTAGAATTAGTAGTAAAGTAATATCAGTAGTAACAACCGTAACAGTAGTAATAGAAGCAATTCAATTCAGTTTATTTGTACAGCACAATATCAGGGCACAGTATGTGGCTGAGGAAGGAACAGATAACGAACATAATTGTGAAATAACTTATGATGCCAGAAAAATGTCATTATTAATTAATTTATATTACCAAGAATAAGTAGTTGTGGTAGTAGTGATACAAGTGATACTAGTAGAAGGAGAAGCATTCTAGAGTATTAAGTATTGATTACTCAACACAAGTGTTTTTAAAGACTTCAGATCACAGAAGATCTTGTGTGATACTTTACAGCATGCCTGGATCGGGCTTTATGATGACATCAACACTTGGGGCTGGTCTCTGTCTGACCCAGCCTACTACAGCGAGGGTCAGGAGAACTACAGGAACTGGATAAGTTGGGAACCAGGGAACCAGGGGGCAAACCAGTTCTGTACCAGGATGGACTGGGATGGAGCCTGGAGAGACGTCCGTTGTGAAGCCCGATACTCCGCCATCTGTGTCAATCTGACAGGTGAGTCTAACAATTTAAATCTGCTATGGGATAAAAATAACAATAAGCTATAAAATAAAAAATAAGAATAAAAACTTTGGCAAGAAGGAACAGTCGGGAGCAGTAAAAGATACAGTAACTATTACTTTTACATTTGCAGTTAAAGAGAGAGTGTACATTTGTAGTGTTACCTGCTTATTGGTCAGTTTGAACTTGACCTTCCTTGTGCTATGAGTCCATCCATCCATGTTAAGTGGTGATGACTTTAATTGCCTAATAACAATACATACTAGATATTAGTATTAACAAATACATTGAGACCCTCAAGTGGTACATAGTTTATTATGGTATTTAACTTGGTATTCAACAAATAGCCTGATGTTTTAGGTATATTTATTTTGTTATGAACACAATTTCACCCTAACTATTTTTCATAGACAATATTGTATCAAGTAATTAAGTGCACTAATGTATTAATAACTGGCTGGCTTTAGTCACTTCCTGTTGTTTTTTATTGTTGTGGCGTGGTCCTTGCTAGTGAAAATCTTTTTAACCTCAACCCATCAGAGTGCCTTGTTTTTTTTAATCTGCAACTTGTACATCCTTGGCAGACTTAAATGTGTATTTAGTTTTGTTTATTTGACATTTGCAGTTAAAAACCATGTTGGGAAGACGACAATTGTGGCCTAAATCATGCAGATTATGCTGTAGCGGGTTCCGAGCTTTATTGACTCCTTGTGTGGTTATATCCCAGGATCTTCTGAGACCTTGGTGCGCACTAACGCCACCTTCACTTGGGAGGAGGCACAGCTGCACTGCAGGCTGCACCACACGGACTTGGCCAGTGTGAGAGACGCAGCACAGAACAGCCAGCTCCGAGCCCTGGTCCCCTCCGGCATGGTCTGGATCGGCCTCCGGAGGCAGCCCTGGAGGTGGCTGGACGGGACCAATGCCACCTTCCTTTACTGGAAAACCCAAGACCTGGTGGAGCCCAACAACTTGAACGGGAAAGAGTCCTGTGTGGCAGCAAACTTTGAGTACGCAGGAACATGGGAAGACTGGAGCTGTGACTTCAAAAAGGCTTTCATCTGTAACAATTGGCCTGGTTTGTATTCTATGCTACAAAAAGCTAAGTTATATCAACTTGAATTCACAATTAGTTTAAACTATTTTAGAATAGTTTAGAATATTTATAATGAACTTGGTTTCAAACAGCTCAAAAAAATACTTCTGTTTAACTAATGTAGATATTTCAACATTCTTCTATTTTATTTAGTAAAGAAATACAGAATAAAACTACACCTGAAAACAACCGTTGCCAACCCAAACGACCCAATGGTGAAAGAACAAATACTGAGGAAGGTGAGCCTCACAATAACATGTGTTTAATTGTTCTTGTTTGAAGTTATTATTAGGTAGTGGGCAATATTCTTGACCAAGTAAACTATTCTGCAGCAGCATTCAACATTTAGCTTTAAAGAAGCGTAATTACAGTCCATACATTTCAGTATTTGCAGTGTTAAAATAGAAACTGCAGCCGTGGACTATAATCTACAGTGTTAGCAAGATTAAACTACAATGCTAGCAGAGTTAAACTACAGAGTTAGCAGTATAAACTACAGAGTTAGCAGTCTAAATTATAGTGTTAGCAGTCTAAACTACAGTGTTAGCAGTCTAAACTACAGAGTTATCAGTCTAAACTTTAGTGTTAGCAGTCTAAACTATAGTGTTAGCAGTCTAAACTACAGAGTTATCAGTCTAAACTTTAGTGTTAGCAGTCTAAACTATAGTGTTGGCAGTCTAAACTACAGTGTTAGCAGTCTAAACTATAGTGTTGGCAGTCTAAACTACAGTGTTAGCCGTCTAAACTACAGAGTTATCAGTCTAAACTATAGTGTTAGCAGTCTAAACTGCAGAGTTAGCAGGTTTAAACTACAGTTTTAGCAGTCTAAACTGCAGTTAGCAGGTTTAAACTACAGTGTTAGCAGTCTAAACTACATTGTTAGCAGTCTAATCTACAGTGTTAGCAGTCTAAACTACATTGTTAGCAGTCTAATCTACAGTGTTAGCAGTCTAAACTACATTGTTAGCAGTCTAATCTACAGTGTTAGCAGTCTAAACTACATTGTTAGCAGTCTAATCTACAGTGTTAGCAGTCTAAACTACAGAGTTATCAGTCTAAACTATAGTGTTGGCAGTCTAAATTACAGTGTTAGCTGTCTAAACTTTAGTGTTAGCAGTCTAAACTATAGTGTTGGCAGTCTAAACTACAGTGTTAGCCGTCTAAACTACAGAGTTAGCAGTCTAAACTTTAGTGTTAGCAGTCTAAACTATAGTGTTAGCAGTCTAAACTACAGTGTTAGCCGTCTAAACTACAGAGTTAGCAGTCTAAACTATAGTGTTAGCAGTCTAAACTGCAGAGTTAGCAGGTTTAAACTACAGTTTTAGCAGTCTAAACTGCAGTTAGCAGGTTTAAACTACAGTGTTAGCAGTCTAAACTACATTGTTAGCAGTCTAATCTACAGTGTTAGCAGTCTAAACTACATTGTTAGCAGTCTAATCTACAGTGTTAGCAGTCTAAACTACATTGTTAGCAGTCTAATCTACAGTGTTAGCAGTCTAAACTACATTGTTAGCAGTCTAATCTACAGTGTTAGCAGTCTAAACTACATTGTTAGCAGTCTAATCTACAGTGTTAGCAGTCTAAACTACATTGTTAGCAGTCTAACCTATAGTGTTAGCAGTATAAACTACAGTGTTAGCAGAAATTAAAATAGTGTTATCAGGGTTAAACTATGGTGTTTGCAGGATTAAACTTAGTTAGCATAAAGGCTACGATGCAATATCAGAAAACACTAACTGAAATTAAATGTGATCTGATGCTGTTTTTGTAGATCAAACAAAACCTCAAGAATGCAAATGCCACTGAACTGCTCAACCTCAACTGGGTTGAAGACGCCAACGGAGAAGTTTTTCATAAAACTTCCACAACCAAGAAAGAAGAAACATGTTCAGTGAAATAAAGGTGCATCTGGTGGTATTGGAGAGGGATATCAGTAAATCAGACAAAAAGACTATTCCCACTTACAGAAGGGAAGGATGGACTTGACTGTGCCTCATATAGACCACTCTCAACCCTGAACGTGGACTTTCAAATCTACACCACAATTATGTTGAAAAAAATAGAACAAATATTCCCAAATTGAATTCCAAATAATCAGTGTGTGTGTAGGTGTGTGTGTGTGTGTGAGTGTGTGTGTGAGTGTGTGTAGGTGTGTGTGTGTGTGTGTGTGTGTGTAGGTGTGTGTGTGTGTGTGAAGGTGTGTGTGTGTGTGTGTGTAGGTGTGTGTGTGTGTGTGTGTGTGTAGGTGTGTGTGTGTGTGTGTGTGTGTAGGTGGGTGGGTGTGTGTGTGTGTGTAGGTGGGTGGGTGGGTGTGTGTGTGTGTGTGTGTAGGTGGGTGGGTGGGTGTGTGAGTGTGTGTGTGTAGGTGTGTGTGTGTGTAGGTGTGTGTGTGTGTGTGTGTGTGTATTATGTTGTGCGACAATAGGGTAAGAAAACCTTTCTGAACATGAACATCCAGACGGTGGTAGAAGATGACACAGCTTTGTCTTTTATAAATCTCATTGAAAGCAATGTTCACCGTTGTCTCACACTCGCTTTTACTCTGAGGATGTGACGACAAGACGCTGCCGCCATTATCCGGCTGGGATGGATCAGCTGTGCACTCATGTGTTCTCCAAAGTTCTATACACCATTCTCAGTGACATCACATTCTTTTTGTACTGGGAGGCAAAACGCTATCAATTCAACAGCTGTTTCTCTTGTTTAGAGCTGAGGACACATTTTTAGACACATTTCCTTGAGTGGTGCCGAGTCAGTCCCAGTCATCTGTGGTTGAAGACAGTGGCGGCTGGTTCAGTCTCTTGAATTGTAATTGAAAGTGTGCGACGCAGAAAAGACATGACTAGAGCCCAGTAGCCGCCATTCAAACATGTGATATATTTGGCTGAGCTCCAGTACAAACTATGCAAATGAGTGGAGGACATGCTGGAAAAAGAGCTAAAACTTTAATTTTTCACAAGAGAGAGGCACAAACAATGGCAAAAGTGAGGCATATAGTGATATTTCTGATTAAACACCAAATGTATAATGCCAAAAATACAGGCAAAAACTACTTTTACAAGCTAAAGTGCATCAAACATAAATGCCCTGCTCTTTTCCTCCAGACGTCCTCATCTGTTTGAACAGATGACAAACGACACAGGTTTTCCAACTTCACCTCTGTCGCCACTTTTAAAGTCCATTCATAGATCGTATATCAGTCTATGTGTCCATTAGAGAGCGCTGAGTGAGTTAGCATCACAGCTAGCCTAGCACCGCAAACATGATGCTGTTTAACCAATGAAAAGTGAGGAAAGACAGAAAACAACAGCACTTGACAAGGACAGCCTGTATCAGCCCAGCAGACTCTGTTGTAGATGTGACTCATGGAATTAGCGACGAGGGTTGAGAATGGACTATTGCATAGGTGTCAAACTCTGGCCCGCGGGCCAAATCCAACACATTCGAACATCCGAACATTTCAAATTTATCTTAAAAAAATAATAATTAAAAACATTTTGTTTGTTTTTTAAAATCGATTCAGAGAACCGTAGTTACATCCGTAACCGTTTTTATCGCTAAAACTACGCGTCCCACAATGCCGCCGGTGGCCGCCCCTCCCCCATGGGGCTCTGCTGCACTGCTGTGTGAACTGCCGAGGGAGAAGTGCACATTAAGGACTTTTGAGCAAAAGTTTAGTTTACTGTTTTACAAAGACAGCTTGAACATGACAACACATTTTTACAAATGACATTCTACTGTAGCCTATTATATATATGCCACACATCCAGGACACAACCAGGACACAACCAGGTCACAACCAGGACACAACCAGGTCACAACCAGGACACGACCAGGTCACAACCAGGCCAGGCAGAGGCTGGAAAAGGCTGCAAATGGTCCTTATATATATATATATATATATATATATATATATATATATATATATATATATATATATATATATATATATATATATATATATATATATATATATATATATATATATATATATATATATATATATATATATATATATATATATATATAGCATGTATATAATATAGAAAAAAATAATGAATTTATTATAACATCAATGCAATATTATTGCATTGATGTTATATCAAATTCATTTTTTCTGTAGACAAGTACTTCGGTCCCACTAGGGTTTTTGGTAACAGTTCATTATATTCTGTAAAAGTAATGTAAGTAAAATATATTTACTTACAACAACAACAACAACAACAACAACAACAACAACAACATGAAATAACCTCTGCCAGAGGTTATTTCATGTTGTTGTTGTTGTGTTGTTTTTAATGGCGGTTGGCATATAAATGTTTCTGTTTTATTTGCGTTAAGTTCTACATATTTACGTTTTATTTTGATAAACCGGAAATAGCACTGTTTCTCACTTCCTGTTAAGCCTGGACCAGACGAGTCTCGTTCCTTCTACCGCGCGGTGTCCTGAGCCTTTAAGTTGATAAAAAATAATAATCTATGACTATTCACTTAGATCTAAGCTTTATATATTGATACATTTTGAGTTGTTAAAGAAATGTTGATAATTTGTGTGTTGTGTGCATATTCACATTTAATGTAGATGTTTGTAATGATCCTTGTGATGCCATTGTACTTTTATTAGTCACTTATACACACTATTCTGTATTTCTTGTTTACGGTTTTATCACTCATTTTCCAAGTCGATGCATCCAATAAAACCCAGCTAAAGGAACAACGGATGTTTTTTTGAGATAACCACAAACGTTTCCACGCTGTGGAGGGAGGTCTGGAGGTTTTATACTAGATTCTATGGGTCGTCCAGACCCGAAGATGTTGCTGTTGCAATCAGGACGTCTCTAGGATTTCTTGTATGGAGGCCCCTGAGCATCAAAAAACTAAATCTCATCATTTTTATGTTCCTAAGTTACATATAAAGGCATCAATTACGACTAAATCCCATTTAAAGCAGAACTGTGAAGACATCATTGAGAATTATAGTATAAACCAATCTGAAGGCAACTCATGCACAGATTTAGTGTGTGGGCCCCAGGCACAATCTGAAGTTGGGCCCTTTTACCCTTAAGCCTGCCTGTCTCTGGTCCTGTCTCCGCTCCTGCCACTGCTCCTGTCTCTCCTGTCCCTGCTCCTGTCCCTGCTCCTGTCTCTCCTCCTGTCCCTGCTCCTGTCCCTGCTCCTGTCTCTCCTCCTGTCCTTGCTCCTGTCTCTACCCCTGTCTCAGCTCCTGTCTCTCCTCCTGTCCCTGCTCCTGTCTCTGCTCCTGAAGTGCACATAAAATAGGTCTAGTGATGGTTAAAAGGATCTTGATTTGATGACAGGTGCAGTCTGGTAATAGCAGAGAATATACTCTGAGCCAGGTCAGAGCTGCAAAGTAAAGCAATGTAACAGTCTACTTCTTATATTGCTTACTTCAGTGTACGCTGCCTGTCCAATCAAAAGGCCACACTTTACACCACCTTTAGCTTTGATTACAGAACACATTCACACTGGCTTTGTTTACATAATGTTTCTGAAATATTAAAAGATGTATTTCCATCTAGTGTTACATTCATTTTTCACCAAGATCTTCTCCAGCTCGTCCCAAACACTCACTGAGGTTCGGATCTGTAGTAGATTAGTTTCTGCTTCTCCTTAGATGTTTTCTCTGCTCGATGCCAGTGATTTGACTCGCCTCAAACACACTCACATATTTTCCATGACCACGGGATTCGTCTTTACACATGGTTGTTTCAGAAATGAGAAGCCGCTCACTGCATCAGTCAGGTTTACATACTGTGTTGCGGCTAAAAGATCATCACCCATGAAGTGAATATCCAGAAGGAGGAGAGGACCTACTGTGTGCTTTAGGGCTGCAATGATTAATCAAGTAAATTGAGTAATTTGATTACAAAAATGTTTGTTTATTATTTTATTGCCTCGATGATTCGTTGAATGTACATATTTAATTAAAAACAGGTGAATCTGTGGCACATGGTGTGCACAAAATGACTTCAGGCGCTTTATTTTCACACGGAGCTTGTCCCGCGCTGACCTGCAGCAACTAAAGCACAACATAGAGCGTATTCTAAACTTACGAGGTCAATCTGGAAGCAGAGTTTTGCTGTTTGAAAGAGCACATACAACCGCGAGTATGAAACAGAAAGTGTGCGATGACGGAGTGTAGTCATGGAGGCCAAAGTGAACGGCACATGGAGCAAATGCTGCAATGATTAATCGAAGAAAATAATTATTAGATTACTCGATTACTAAAATAATCGACAGCTGCAGCCCAAGTTTACTTAAATTAATCCCAGTGGCCAATGAAGTTACTGGTTAGAAGATATGCAAAATCAGAATATTGAGTACACTGTGTATAATTCAAATTGTCAATGCTGAGATGCTGTCGCTCTTGTTCTTCAGGAATTGTAGACTCCAATGATGTGACTGTGGTTAAACTCTTTGGCTACAACATACTTTCCATTGTTACTTTTGACCACTGTTCAGAAGCAGTATGTGGAAAAAGACACAGAAGCAGAAGAAGGCTCTTCCTTACCGCTGCGCTTGCCCTGGTCCTCCCCCTCCTCCTCATTCTCCGGGTCGATGTCCTCGGCCTGGGTGATCCAGTCCAGGTAGCCCTTCAGGTCATCCTCCAGCTGCTGCTTTTCTCTCAGTTTCTGGAAGTCCCCACGCGCCTTGGCCTTCTCGCGCTCTTTGGAGAACTCTCTGGACATCAAGAGCAGATAATTCATGACATTCTAGAACATTTCTTATAGTGGGCATGAACAACTATATGGGAGAGCCGCTGTTTTTGAAACCTAACATTCATACAAAGATGTAAATGATTCATCTATAACTTGGCAGTGTCCCGGGTAAATCATAAAAGTCTTCAAATGTGTTTGTAATTGTATCCGTGGGCAGGACACTTCACCCTCCAGAACCCAATCCACTTCATCTACGGTGGGAACGCGAAGTATTCAGACCCCTTTCATTGTAGCCATTTGCTAAAATAACAAAGTTAATTTTATTTCTCATTAATGTACACTCAGCACCTGATCTTGACAGAAAAAAACTAAAATGTAGAAATTTTTGCAAATGTATTAAAAAAAGACAAACGGACCATATCCCATGGTCATAAGTATTCAGACCCTTTGCTCAGTATTTAATAGAAGCTTTTGAGCTATTAAAGCCTTGGGAACCTGGATTTGGGGATCCTCTCCAGTTCTATCAGGTTGGATGGTGAACGTTGGAGGACAGCCATTTTCAGGTCTCTCCAGAGATGCTCAGTTGGGTTTAGGTCAGGGCTCTGGCTGGGCCGGTCAAGAATGGTCACAGAGTTGTTCCAAAGCCACTCCTTTGGTGTTTTAGCTGTGTGCTTAGGGTCATTGTCTTACCTTCCAGGATATCTCTGCACTTGGCCGCATTCATCTTTCCTTCAATTGCAGCCAGTGGTCCTGTCCCTGCAGCTGTAACACCCCCTCAGCATGATGCTGCCACCACCATGTGTCACTGTGGATTATATTGTGCAGGTGATGAGCAGTGCCTGGTTTTCTCCACACATACCGCTTAGAATTAACGTCAAAAAGTTCTATCTTATTGAGAATCTTATTTCTCATAGTCTGGGAGTCCTTCATATGTTTTTTGGCAAACTCCATTCAGGCTTTCATATGTCTTGCACTGAGGAGAAGCTTCCGTGGGGCCACTCTCCCATCTCCCTCCTGCATCTCTGGAGCTCAGCCACAGTGATCTTGGGTTCTTCTTTACCCCTCTACCCAAGGCTCTTCTCCCACGATTGCTGAGTTTGGCGGGACTGTCAGGTCTAGGAAGAGTTCTGGTTGTCCCAAACTTTTTCCATTTAAGGATTGTGGAGGCCAGTGTGCTCGTAGGGACCTTGAGTGCTGCAGAAACTCTTTTGTAACCTTAGCCAGATCTGTGCCTTGCCACAATTCTGTCTCTGAGCAGTTCCTTTGACCTCATGATTCTCATGTGCTCTGACACTGTGAGCTGTAGGTCTTATATAGACAGGTGAGCCTTTTCCTCAAGACCTCAGTTTAACTAAACACAGCTGGACTCCAATGAAGGAGTCGAACCATCTCAAGAGGATCAGAAGAAATGGACAGAATGTGAGTTGTATATGAGTGTCACAGCAAAGGCTCTGAATACATTTGACCATGTGATATTTTCTTTTTCAATACATTTGCAAAAATGTCTAAAAAAAAAAAAGTCTGTGAAGATGGGGTGCTGAGTGTACATTAATGAGAAGTAAAATTAACTTTTTTGATTTTAGCAAATAGCTGCAATGAAACAAAGAGTGAAACATTTAAAGAGGTTTGAATACTTTCCGTACCCACTGGTGCACAGAAACCCTTTACAAAGAGCTGCACAACACTCTATTTAACTCTTACTAGTCTTAACAATAAAACTAGTAAAATCAAATCAGAACAACTGTGTAAAAAGGTTTTAATGCAAAACCAATTCAAATAAATCTAAAACACAAGAGGACCGCACACCACGCTCTGTGTTACAAGCCAGAGGATAAAAGTGACGAGACTTGAAACACTCAACTGTGAGGGCCACTCAGAGGCAGAACGTTGCAGAGTTTGGGGCCAACCACAAAGAAGGCCCTGCCCCCCCCGGTTTTAAGTCTCGCTCTAGGCACCACAAACTGGAGCTGGCCCTCGGACCTCAGGGCCCATGCAGGAGTGGAAATGTGTATGGGCTCCGAGATGTACTGTGGGGCCAGTCCATTTAAGGCTTTAAAAACATCTTAATATCAATTCTAAAATGAACAGAAGCAAGTGCAATCCTGATAAAACCAGCGCTATGTTAAGTCTCTTCATGGCGGCTGATGCCAGAAAAAAGTGAGACTTTTAAAAGATAAAAACAGTTTCACTTGGATAAATGCCTCATATAATAAAAGCCAGATTTGACGACAGCATTTTTAATGTTTCCACTCCGGAGGGCAGCTGTCTGAGCAGGGATGCCCAGACTTCCCTCTCCACACACTTCATAGGCATAGTCCCTCCAGCGTGTCCTGGGTCTTCCCCGGGGCCTCTTCTCAGTGGGACAATCCCGGAACACTGACCCTGATTTAACCAAAAACCAGGTAAAACAACTGCAATCTGACAGTTAAAAAGTCAATTCTACAACTACTCTACAACTGGGCGGTTTAAAAACGGTGATGTCCTGTTGACTTATAGAATGTGGAAACGTGGTCTACAAACATACCCACTCAACACTCCCAAAACCAGGTTGAGAACAAAGAAGGATCCGAAGATGACCAGGCTGACGAAGTAGACCCAGGGCAGCTCGAACCCCATTGCATCGTTCATCTGAGACACAGCAGAGGAACAGGTTGGACAGGTCACCACTAGAGGGCGCTGCACTTCATATATTCATTTAATAACAACTATTGATGCGCCACAACAAAAATATATTTATAAAGCCACAAACATCATAAAAATCTTTTTTTTTTTTTCAAAACCAAACCTTCACATTTTAATAATAAGGCATACTTACTTTAGGCCTTCGTTTAATTTAGTGATTTAAATGATAATCCAGAAAGGTCTCCTACGTGTTTGTAAAGTCCAATTACTTTCACATATATATTTTGCATTTTAACCTATTTTATTCAACACATATTTTGCTGTTTGAATTAGTTTTATTATTATTTTTCGTTGATTTCCATCAAAGCAAATTCCAAGTTTGTGAATTTTGTTCTCTGACTGTGGACATAAACCTTTTCAGACTCGGTTTCTTAAAACTCTCTCACGTCTATTTGTATTTATTTTGTTGCTTCATCAAAATCACGTTTTGTTTTTACCATTTGGAAAGTGGTCAAGGCCGAAAATGGAACCCACGACACAGAGGTGGTCAAAACTACAACGGAACAACCCTATCTTATCTTAAACCACTACACCACTAGTCAGAATTGAGGTTGGCAGCTATTGTTGTCAGCCTCATTTGAACTGCATCACTGAGTTGAATATGCTGAATATGCATAGTATGAATAAGTGTCCACGGCTATTATCTTGGTTCGTTTTTGATGAGGTGCTTCGTCAGTATTATCCTCCTCACATTTATTGTAACGACAATGGCATTCGAGTGCTATCACCATGACGACGCATCGACAACACATGCCCGGGAGCCTGACGGCGGCACAAGGAGGAGACGAGCATTCAGCGTTTCAAAGATGAGGGTCGGGGTGGGTGAAAGGGGCGTGGGCGGGATCAGGCGAAGAGCAGTGATTAAAAACTGTTGGTGATCAGTGATAATGAGACGACGGGTTCAGGAGGGAACGGGAGGAAACTGGTGACTGTGTTTGGCAAATTTGGTGAAAGAATTGTAATTTAAAGCAACAAACTGGACAAAAAGCGGCCTCGTTTCTACAGAATATGTCATCATTTCATACGCACTGTTTTTTAACTTTTAACTGACAACAAATTCACTTTCTGAAGCTACTGTCAAAAAACACACGAAATGTATTGATGTACATATTAACAACATATTAAGCTATTGTTATTCCTGGGGCCATTCGGGAGGGGAGCCCTAAGCAGAAATACTCAGTGATGCCTTCATACCCTTAAACCCCTTAGAATTTGTAAAAAATACATGTTACTATTTTTATTTTTATTTTTTAATATATAGCGTATTTCGTTTTATTGTATTGCTTGAATCTGGGGATCATATGGTTTTCTGTGTTCTGGTGCATTTCAGATTGCATCCCATCTCCGCGGAGCCACACCAGCTCGACGCATCATGTCTTGTTTAATTGAATAAGAGGCCGATTTTCATTATCTAAAGACCGTTTTGCTCCTTGTTGATCAAATAATACGAATGTGGAGTTTAAAGCGTTCCCTGAGCCCCTGATCCGAGAGAGGCAACATCACTCGAGTCCTGGAGTTTAAATGACAACTAAAGACAAAGTAGTGTTTTATTGTGAAAGGACAAGTGTAGCTGCTGCTCTAATAACCTATTCTGTCGTTCTGTTAGGCTGGGGCCACTCGGAGCACCTGGGGCCCTACGCACATAACGCGCGTTATGTGCATAATGGGAGCGGCGGCACAGGTTATTAATAAAGTATTTTTTAGTTTTACAGTTTTGTTCATACTTTTAAAGATGCTATATTATATGGTTATCGATAGAAAGATGTATAGTTGATCAAATCTTATAAAGTTACACATTCTAAATGTTAATAATCACAAAGTGAGAAAACGGCTTGGATTCAAACGTGTGATAATATATGTGACCTGGTGATATTAAACCCTGAGCCGGAGCCGTACCCAGTAGAGCACGTCCGTCCAGCCCTCCATGGTGATGCACTGGAACACGGTGAGCATCGCAAACAGGAAGTTGTCGAAGTTGGTGATGCCGTTGTTTGGGCCCTGCCAGCCCTCTCTGCACACGGTCCCGTTCAGCAGGCAGCGACGCCCGTGTCCTGACACCGCACAAGGGGTGGGCTCCTCCTCTCCAAGGGCTCCTGGGAGCCAGCACACACAGCCATCAGACCAGGGGACCAAGGGTTTCATATGGCATACGCTACATAATACTTTTACAGGGAAAAACAAATTCAACTCTGTCGACTGGACAAGGCTTTTACGAGTGAAGACATTTCCACAGAATGGAACTGAGGGACATTTATATCACCATATTCTTTATTCTACTGATGATTTACTTTGTATTGAAACACTACTGTAGGTTCTCTAAACTTATCAGCTCCGACCCTGCAGAGGCCCGGCCCTGACCCAGGGTTAGGGTTAGTCAGGACTAAACATGGACTGGCCTCCTGCTGGTGCCAGAGTCAGGACTGAACATGGACAGGCCTCTTGCTGGTGCCAGAGTCAGGACTAATCATGGACCGGCCTCTTGCTGGTGCCAGAGTCAGGACTAATCATGGACCGGCCTCCTGCTGGTGCCAAAGTCAGGATTAAACATGGATCGGCCTCCTGCTGGTGCCAGAGTCAGGACTAAACATGGACCGGCCTCCTGCTGGTGCCAAAGTCAGGACTAAACATGGATCGGCCTCCTGCTAGTGCCAAAGTCAGGACTAAACATGGACCGGCCTCCTGCTGGCGCCAAAGTCAGGACTAAACATGGACCGGCCTCATGCTGGCGCCAAAGTCAGGACTAAACATGGATCGGCCTCCTGCTAGTGCCAAAGTCAGGACTAAACATGGATCGGCCTCCTGCTAGTGCCAAAGTCAGGACTAAACATGGACCAGCCTCATGCTGGTGCCAGAGTCAGGACTGAACATGGACCGGCCTCCTGCTCGTGCCAAAGTCAGAATTAAACATGGATCGGCCTCCTGCTGGTGCCAGAGTCAGGACTAAACATGGATCGGCCTCCTGCTGGTGCCACAGTCAGGACTAAACATGGATCGGAACATTCTTCCTGAAGATGTGAGACAGGTTCTACTCTGACATGTTCAAATCTAAGATAAAAACATTCTGTTTAGCTGTGACTGAGAATGTTATTTTCGTTCTTCTTTTTGAAGTTCATTTTAAAATGATTATTTATCTTTGTCTTTGTTTGTCTTGTTCTATGAAGCATTTTAATTACTTTGTATGAATTCTCTACAAATAAAATTATCTAGCCTCCTATTATTGTATTTTCTATGTTTCTGTCACCGTGACAACTAGGGAATAAATCCAGGAAATAATTGTGTGGCGACAGTGACAGCAGCAGAAATACATTTACTTGAGAAAATAGAAACCAAACAGCAGAGAAGGAAAGAAGGTAAAACTCGCTCTGACTGCTTTACCTTTATTTGTCACATGATTGGAAAATGTCAGCGTTTCAACTGAACTTTAATCTACGTGTTTACAATATACTTTGAAAGAGTCTTAGTAGTATTTTTAGAGGCCCTTTAGTTCATAAATTGTACTTTTCCCCATAACACTTAGAATTACAGTAGTGGTGTGGTTCAAGTAGGCGGGGCTTGAGCTCTGCATGCTCTACCTGTGTGTATGACGTAGCAGGTGGCGTGCATTTTCCCGATAAACAGCTCCAGGCCGATGATGGCGTAGATGATGATGACGAAGAGGACGAGCAGAGCGATGTGGAGCAGGGGCACCATGGCTTTGATGATGGAGTTCAACACCACCTGTAAACCTGCAGAAGAGACAAAAGCATGTTCAACACCACCTGTAAACCTGCAGCAGAGACAAAAGCATGTTCAACACCACCTTTAAACCTGCAGAAGAGACAAAAGCATGTTCAACACCACCTGTAAACCTGCAGCAGAGACAAAAGCATGTTCAACACCACCTGTAAACCTGCAGCAGAGACAAAAGCATGTTCAACACCACCTTTAAACCTGCAGAAGAGACAAAAGCATGTTCAACACCACCTGTAAACCTGCAGCAGAGACAAAAGCATGTTCAACACCACCTTTAAACCTGCAGAAGAGACAAAAGCATGTTCAACACCACCTGTAAACCTGCAGCAGAGACAAAAGCATGTTCAACACCACCTGTAAACCTGCAGCAGAGACAAAAGCATGTTCAACACCACCTTTAAACCTGCAGAAGAGACAAAAGCATGTTCAACACCACCTGTAAACCTGCAGCAGAGACAAAAGCGTGTTCAACACCACCTGTAAACCTGCAGCAGAGACAAAAGCACGTTCAACACCACCTGTAAACCTGCAGAAGAGACAAAAGCATGTTCAACACCACCTGTAAACCTGCAGCAGAGACAAAAGCGTGTTCAACACCACCTGTAAACCTGCAGAAGAGACAAAAGCACGTTCAACACCACCTGTAAACCTGCAGCAGAGACAAAAGCATGTTCAACACCACCTGTAAACCTGCAGCAGAGACAAAAGCATGTTCAACACCACCTGTAAACCTGCAGCAGAGACAAAAGCATGTTCAACACCACCTGTAAACCTGCAGCAGAGACAAAAGCATGTTCAACACCACCTGTAAACCTGCAGCAGAGACAAAAGCATGTTCAACACCACCTGTAAACCTGCAGCAGAGACAAAAGCATGTTCAACACCACCTGTAAACCTGCAGCAGAGACAAAAGCATGTTCAACACCACCTGTAAACCTGCAGCAGAGACAAAAGCACGTTCAACACCATCTGTAAACCTGCAGCAGAGACAAAAGCATGTTCAACACCACCTGTAAACCTGCAGCAGAGACAAAAGCATGTTCAACACCACCTGTAAACCTGCAGCAGAGACAAAAGCATGTTCAACACCACATGTAAACCTGCAGCAGAGACAAAAGCACGTTCAACACCACCTGTAAACCTGCAGCAGAGACAAAAGCATGTTCAACACCACCTGTAAACCTGCAGCAGAGACAAAAGCATGTTCAACACCACCTGTAAACCTGCAGCAGAGACAAAAGCATGTTCAACACCACCTGTAAACCTGCAGCAGAGACAAAAGCACGTTCAACACCATCTGTAAACCTGCAGCAGAGACAAAAGCATGTTCAACACCATCTGTAAACCTGCAGCAGAGACAAAAGCATGTTCAACACCACCTGTAAACCTGCAGCAGAGACAAAAGCATGTTCAACACCACCTGTAAACCTGCAGCAGAGACAAAAGCATGTTCAACACCACATGTAAACCTGCAGCAGAGACAAAAGCACGTTCAACACCACCTGTAAACCTGCAGCAGAGACAAAAGCATGTTCAACACCACCTGTAAACCTGCAGAAGAGACAAAAGCACGTTCAACACCACCTGTAAACCTGCAGCAGAGACAAAAGCATGTTCAACACCACCTGTAAACCTGCAGCAGAGACAAAAGCATGTTCAACACCACCTGTAAACCTGCAGCAGAGACAAAAGCACGTTCAACACCACCTGTAAACCTGCAGCAGAGACAAAAGCACGTTCAACACCACCTGTAAACCTGCAGCAGAGACAAAAGCACGTTCAACACCACCTGTAAACCTGCAGCAGAGACAAAAGCATGTTCAACACCACCTGTAAACCTGCAGCAGAGACAAAAGCACGTTCAACACCACCTGTAAACCTGCAGCAGAGACAAAAGCATGTTCAACACCACCTTTAAACCTGCAGCAGAGACAAAAGAATGTTCAACACCACCTGTAAACCTGCAGCAGAGACAAAAGCATGTTCAACACCATCTGTAAACCTGCAGCAGAGACAAAAGCACGTTCAACACCACCTGTAAACCTGCAGAAGAGACAAAAGCACGTTCAACACCACCTGTAAACCTGCAGCAGAGACAAAAGCGTGTTCAACACCACCTGTAAACCTGCAGCAGAGACAAAAGCATGTTCAACACCACCTTTAAACCTGCAGAAGAGACAAAAGCATGTTCAACACCACCTGTAAACCTGCAGCAGAGACAAAAGCGTGTTCAACACCACCTGTAAACTTGCAGAAGAGACAAAAGCACGTTCAACACCACCTGTAAACCTGCAGCAGAGACAAAAGCATGTTCAACACCACCTGTAAACCTGCAGCAGAGACAAAAGCATGTTCAACACCACCTGTAAACTTGCAGAAGAGACAAAAGCACGTTCAACACCACCTGTAAACTTGCAGAAGAGACAAAAGCACGTTCAACACCACCTGTAAACCTGCAGCAGAGACAAAAGCATGTTCAACACCACCTGTAAACCTGCAGCAGAGACAAAAGCACGTTCAACACCACCTGTAAACCTGCAGCAGAGACAAAAGCATGTTCAACACCACCTGTAAACCTGCAGCAGAGACAAAAGCATGTTCAACACCACCTGTAAACTTGCAGAAGAGACAAAAGCACGTTCAACACCACCTGTAAACCTGCAGCAGAGACAAAAGCATGTTCAACACCACCTGTAAACCTGCAGCAGAGACAAAAGCATGTTCAACACCACCTGTAAACCTGCAGCAGAGACAAAAGCATGTTCAACACCACCTGTAAACCTGCAGCAGAGACAAAAGCATGTTCAACACCACCTGTAAACCTGCAGCAGAGACAAAAGCACGTTCAACACCACCTGTAAACCTGCAGCAGAGACAAAAGCACGTTCAACACCACCTGTAAACCTGCAGCAGAGACAAAAGCATGTTCAAAACCACCTGCCCAGAGGAAAAGCAACTTCATGTTTGAATTATCGTTCAAATCTAAATTAATTAAAATGTATTTAAGATTTAAAAGATAGATATTGTGCTTTTTTCAGGTAGTTAGTATTGGACTATAACATAAGTAGATCCTCATTTTACATTTTGTTCATTGTAAACTTCAAACTTAAAAGATTAGTCAAATAAACTGTTCAAAACTGCAGGTCTTAATAAGCCCCGCCCCTTCATAATGATATTTCACTGTAACAAGCAGCAGATTGTTAATTAAATGTTATTTCTGAAAAGTAGTTATGTGACAGTTTAGGACTCCATATGTATCACTCAGAGCCTTGTCCCAGCTCTCGCACTTCAAATACGTGTTCTCGACGAGCTGCTTAAGTGTGTCCCATTTCTTACAATGCAGCAATGCACAGGCTTCTCTCCGTACTTAGGGCAAGTGTGGAGCGCAGCAGACTTCAGGCAAGCACATTCCCCACAATGCATTTCTTTTAAATGTTTTCTAACGGCGCAGCGCTTGTACCTTAGCAGCGAGCGCAAACTGGAAACAATGGTCTTAACAGTTTAACTGATATTTTGTGGACTGTTCAGGTGACACAACTGTAAAATGTTAAGCACTGTTCAGCTAATGATGAAACTGGACTGTTGCTTTGTGATTCATTTAACTGCAGTTAACAACACCACATTACACTTTACAATGCTCTGAAGAGCGGACTGTCCCGACTGTCATTACCCCTGCGCCCCTGTGCACTCACACCCCTCATGCACTCACACCCCTCATGCACTCACACCCCTCATGCACTCACACCCCTCATGCACTCACACCCCTCATGCACACGCTCACACCCCTCATGCACACGCTCACACCCCTCATGCGCTCACACCCCTCATGCACACGCTCACACCCCTCATGCGCTCACACCCCTCATGCACACGCTCACACCCCTCATGCACACGCTCACACCCCTCATGCGCTCACACCCCTCATGCACACGCTCACACCCCTCATGCACACGCTCACACCCCTCATGCACTCACACCCCTCATGCACACGCTCACACCCCTCATGCGCTCACACCCCTCATGCACACGCTCACACCCCTCATGCACACGCTCACACCCCTCATGCGCTCACACCCCTCATGCACACGCTCACACCCCTCATGCACACGCTCACACCCCTCATGCGCTCACACCTCTCATGCGCTCACACCTCTCATGCGCTCACACCTCTCATGCGCTCACACCCCTCATGCGCTCACACCCCTCATGCACTCACACCCCTCATGCACACGCTCACACCCCTCATGCACACGCTCACACCCCTCATGCACTCACACCCCTCATGCACACGCTCACACCCCTCATGCACACGCTCACACCCCTCATGCGCTCACACCCCTCATGCGCTCACACCCCTCATGCACACGCTCACACCCCTCATGCGCTCACACCCCTCATGCGCTCACACCCCTCATGCGCTCACACCCCTCATGCACACGCTCACACCCCTCATGCGCTCACACCCCTCATGCGCTCACACCCCTCATGCACACGCTCACACCCCTCATGCGCTCACACCTCTCATGCGCTCACACCCCTCATGCGCTCACACCCCTCATGCGCTCACACCCCTCATGCGCTCACACCCCTCATGCGCTCACACCCCTCATGCGCTCACACCCCTCATGCACTCACACCCCTCATGCGCTCACACCCCTCATGCGCTCACACCCCTCATGCGCTCACACCCCTCATGCGCTCACACCCCTCATGCGCTCACACCCCTCATGCGCTCACACCCCTCATGCGTTCACACCCCTCATGCGCTCACACCCCTCATGCGCTCACACCCCTCATGCGCTCACACCTCTCATGCGCTGACACCTCTCATGCACTCACACCTCTCATGCGCTCACACCCCTCATGCGCTCACACCTCTCATGCGCTGACACCTCTCATGCACTCACACCTCTCATGCACTCACACCCCTCATGCGCTCACACCCCTCATGCGCTCACACCCCTCATGCGCTCACACCTCTCATGCACTCACACCCCTCATGCGCTCACACCCCTCATGCACTCACACCCCTCATGCACTTTTAGGCAGTGCACACTTCAGTCAAGTGTCGAATCAAGTGGTGAGTATTGGGACAGGGCCAGAGAGTGAATTGTTCTAATCCCACTCAAGTACAGGGATGTGGGCGGGGATAGGTGAAAACAGGAATTTTCCGAGCACTTGAGCCTCAGTTGCAGAACCATACAGGATTACTTACACATGCAGGAATCAATCACAACTTTGAGTGCACTAATGATGAGGAAGCACCATTGTTGGTCAAAGAGGGAGTGTTACAGAAAACCAACATTTAGGGGCTTTTAACTGTGATTCATACATGTTTGAGTGATCATAGATATCTCCTGTTCGAATCCTCTTACGTAACCAGGACGTGTCTGAGCGCTCTCGGCCCCTCCCCTCACAGAACGGAGCGGAAGATTGAAGCCAAAATGCACATATACTGTAGTCTAAAACCCTTTTATAACCGGAATATTAGCAGTAAGCCCGGATACGCACGGCCATCTAAACACCTTTTGAAAAACCCGAATATGCTCATATTCCGTGTTTTAAATCTTTACGTGCAGTCAATATCCCGGTTTCTGGAACTTTTCGAACAACCCGCTTGCAAATGAATGTTCCTTTTGCTGGTATTCGTATAATGCTGTTTGGAGACATGGCTCTATCCCTTTTTAAAATGTCCCAAATATGTGCAATTTTGTCCATTAAAATTTAGGCTGTGGCCGGCGCGGCCGGCACAAAAATAACATGGCTTTTTCGGCCGTGCGCCGAAAGTGAAAGTAAGGATTAATTAGGAAGATTTTTATTTTTTTCCGAATCACCAACAGTGTCTCGACCTAAATGATCTCAACAGTTGTGTTTCTTGCACCGCTCCGTCAAATATTATTATATTTTTCTACGTTTTTTCTCTATCTTTTAAAAATACCATATTAAGTGCATTATTTGATGTTTTGTCTTCAAATTTGAAATCCGATGTGACACGTGGATGGTTTTTGGAGTAGAAGTTTCCCCAAATACTGTTTAAATATTTTTTGAGCAATTGCTTGGACTGCGTAATATCATTTGAATGTAAGAGCACACTTATAGTCTTCCTTGAGTACAATCTTTGGCTGCTCTGCCCACATCTGCTTAGTTTAGACTTTGCCAGAGAAGAGGAGAGCAGAATAACAAGCAAAATACATCCATCAAGTCACCTGAGCCCTCCATATCCTTCCCTGATAGTATCTTTCCCAGAATAAACCAAGAGAATAATATAATAGGCAGACAAGTCAACCTTTGTGGCACCCCCTCCACATCCTCCACATGAATGTATACATCATTATGAGACCTCAGGCAAAGTAGCCCATATGTGACCTGAATCCGATTTGTTCAGGGCTGTGTGAACAGCAAACATCCAATTTTTTTAATCTAACCCAGGCCACTTTCGTATGTGGAAATAAATCCGATCTGTATCCGCACTTTTAGAATGGGACTTCAGTTTGAACGCTCAGACATGTAATGGGCTTATTGTAAACTGACATTTACTCCCTCCTCACTGAGTACCTGATTAGCATCAGAATACCATGGGCGTTTACCGCTCCAGGGTTTCAAGACACTGTTAGATACCACTGGAAAGTTGAATCTTAAACCTCTCCCGTCTCTCCCATCATGGCCAACTTGTACATGGAGCACTTTGAGAAGAAGGCACTGACCTCCTTTTCAGGCATTCCCCCAAAGATTTGGGGCCGCTACGTGGATCACTATCAGAGGAGATGACGGAAAAGCTCCAAACAGAAGTGAATAGAAAACCTACACACACGGATCAGTACCTGCTCTTTGGCTCTAATCACCCACTACAGCACAAACTGGGACTGGGAGTGATCAGAACATTACAACATAGAGCCCAAGAGGCGCCCACCAGCTCAGAGGGCAAGAGAAAAGAGGAAAAACATGTCCTGAATGCTCTCTCAGCCTGTGGATACCCCGCTTGGGCTCTTAACAAAGTTAAAAGAGCCAAAAAGCAGGACAAAAGGGAAACAGAACCAAGAAGGAAGGGTGCTTCTCTCCCTTATGTCTCGGAACTGCCGGAAAAAACGGCAAAGAACACAAAATCTCTGTTCATCCCAAACCAGGCAACACTTTAAGACAAAAACTGGTTCACCCTAAGGACAAGATGCCGACACAAAAACAAAGCAACGTAGTTTATTCTGTCCAATGCAGTGGAGAAAATTGTAAAGAGCGGTACATAGTGAGAATAAATAGCCACTTCATAAGAGTCTTTATCAACACAGAAGACATGCAAATTCAGGACCCCAGAGCACTGTGCATCATCATCTTAAAGCCACTAACCACTCTATTGAAGACAGTGCGGAGAAGATTCTAAGCAGTAGAAAAGATGATTTGAAAGAGGAGTTAAAGAGGGAATATTTGTTCAAAAAGGAGAATCCGTCCTTTAACAGAAAAGGAGGTTTAAGATTAAACTTTCCAGTGGTATATAATAATGTGTTGAAACCCTGGAGCGGTAGACGCCCAGAGAATTCTGATGCTAATCAAGTACTCAGTGAGGAGGGAGCCAAAGTCAGTTTACAATAGGATGTTGATAGCCCATTACAGGGCTGTTAGTTAAAGGCGCAATGGACGATTTTTTCGGCGATTTGAGAACGCAGGCGGAAGTGCGGAAATGCGCACTCCATCGTGCAGACTGATACAACACACACGTGCGTTTGTTTATTAGCGCGACGGATCGCATCGCATCTCTCGTCTCCCGTAGATTTCCGTCTTTTATGAGTCAGCTCGAACTGTCTTTCTTCGTCTGCATTTGGTCCCGTACACTGAGGGAACTATATTATGATAGATCAATGCGCTTAGACACGCGGAACCGTGCTGCTCTCGGGGGACGAGCCACACGCAGCTGCAGGTGAGCGGTAGGTGCGTTTTATGATTGATACGTGGCAGGACTAATCGGCAGTCCACGCCACGAGGAAATAAGACTAAAATTTGGGCCAAAAAAATTGTCCATTCCACCTTTAACAAAGAGGAAGGTCTGAAGTCAAACCAAAAATTCCCTTTATCAGGAGGTCCAGGTCCAGGAGTAAGCCCCGCCCATATACATCTGAGTTCCCAAACTCGATTCGCAGATTGAGAATTACTCTTGGATGAGAGTCGAAACGTTTTGTTTTCTAAAAACAGAGTCCAGATGATACAACTGAATCTTTTTCTACAAATAATCAATACAGGCAATGACAAATCTATTCAGGCAAAAATGGAGGGTTCATACCGTAATCGGGCGGTATTTGAGGAGATGGTGAAGGAAGTGGCCGAGCGAGGGATTAAGCTCTTCTGGCAGCAATGACAGCAAAATTTAAAGAAACTAAGGACGTCAATAAAAGCTGCGAACGTGGCCGGCAATGTGCCTTTTTACCTCCGTAAACACAGTGCGTGTGATATTGTGTTATTTAGTGCGCATGCGGGACACATGCATTCTGTTCACACCAGACACAAACGGCAATCGCGTTTTTTTTGGTAATATGAACACATAAAAAAATCCGATTTAAACAAAAAACGATTTAAAGGAAAAACAGCTATACGTACAGGGCAGTGGTCAGAATTAAGAGGTAGGTCAATATTTAATTATTCTAAGCTCTGACATAAAACATGTAGAAACACAGTAACCTGTCCACCCACTCTGGTACTTACTGGGGACTCCAGACACTAGACGCAGGGGCCGCAGCACGCGGAAAGCACGGAGGGCCTTGACGTCGAAGCCCCCTGGTTTACCTCCAGACTGCCCACTGGACTCTGCATCTTTGGTGACCATCTCCAGCACCACACTGAACAGGCTGCACACAGGAGACAGGACTCTTTTAGATGTCTTTATGACATACAACCATTAGGTTTCAGTGTTCAAATATCAAAAAACACGTTGATGTTTTAAAACATAACTAAGTAACTCTGGCGATAAAGCTCCCCCTGCAGGTCCCATGTGAAAAATACATACAACAACATTGGCAAACATAAAAAAGGCTGACTGGTTTTCTGTTCTGAGACAGCAGGGGCCACTTCAAATGCCCTGAAAACACATATTGACCATCACAAGGACTTACAAAGACGTTCAATAAAGTCAAAATGTTACTTAGTTCTGCTTTAAGACAAAAATGTTACCATTATGAGCCTACAATAAAAGTGTGTTGGACTGCATGTATTAACCTTATTTGCTATAAAGAAATTTGGAATTTTTTGAATGACCTAGTTTGAATGACCTATATTATAGGTCCTATACAAAAGAAGAACAATTTTGGTAGAACATCTTTACTACAAGTCTTCTCGCATTGCGACTGGAATTGCAATTAGACTTGCCATTTATGTTGCTGTTGCAAGTTATTACAAATAGCAAGCTCCTGGAGTCTTTTGTCCTGAGGGCTGTTACTCCCCTCATACTGCATTGACACACAATCTGCTGACAAGTCCTGATGACTCCTCCTCTTAAGCTGCAGTGAGTCCTTTGACAGAGACACAAATGCCACTGAGAAGCGTCAAGAAAAGTTTTTCCTTGGGGACCAATAAAGTATCTTTTGTTTTTAAAACAATTGTGATTTGCAGCTAAAGCTTTATTTAAATACATTTGCCACAACTGCTGTCAGATGTGTATGTCCTGCAATGATTACTTTGATAAAAGAATACAGTGCAATATACATTTCTGCAAATATGCCAGAATAAGCCAAAAGGCTATTTTTCATCTGCAGTCCCATGACAGCTGTTACAGCCTAAAACAGGATTTTAAATAGAAGTCAGAAATGGATACACTATTCACATTATAAGACACAGACACATACATTATCCAGGCACAGACAACCGACACACAAACGAGCAGATACACACCCCATAGAAAACACACATACAGACACACACAAGTACATGGCGGGTAGCCTGCAGGGGGCAGCAGAGAGAGCAGGAGTAGATAGTGTTGACAGATCTGGTTTGCAATGAGCCATTGTTTTTACTGTATTTTGAAGGTGTGATACGAGTTTGCATTTCTGATAGTTTTGTGTTTGAGGTTCCAATCAGAGGCAGCATGGACAGAAAAAGCCGTTTGACTGAAGGTACTTTTCCTGAAGGAGACGATGCTGCTCCTCTGGTTCTGCTGTGGCTGCTGGTTCTGCTGTGGCTTCTGGTTCTGCTGTGGCTTCTGGTTCTGCTGTGGCTAGAGGTTCTGCTGTGGCTTCTGGTTCTGCTGTGGCTGCTGGTTCTGCTGCTCCTCTGGTTCTACTGTGGCTGCTGGTTCTGCTGTGGCTGCTGGTTCTGCTGCTCCTCTGGTTCTACTGTGGCTGCTGGTTCTGCTGTGGCTGCTGGTTCTGCTGCTCCTCTGGTTCTACTGTGGCTGCTGGTTCTGCTGTGGCTGCTGGTTCTGCTGTGACTGCTGGCTCTGCTGTGGCTGCTGGCTCAGCTGTGGCTGCTGGTTCTGCTGTAGCTGCTGGTTCTGCTGTAGCTGCTGGTTCTGCTGTGGCTGCTGGTTCTGCTGTGGCTAGAGGTTCTGCTGTGGCTGCTGGTTCTGCCGTGGCTGCTGGTTCTGCTGTGACTGCTGGTTCTGCTGTGGCTGCTGGTTCTGCTGTGGCTGCTGGTTCTGCTGTGGCTGCTGTGGCTGCTGGTTCTCCTGTGGCTGCTGTTTCTGCTGCTCCTCTGGTTCTGCTGTGGCTGCTGGTTCTGCTGTGACTGCTGGTTCTCCTGTGGCTGCTGTTTCTGCTGCTCCTCTGGTTCTGCTGTGGCTGCTGGTTCTGCTGTGACTGCTGGTTCTCCTGTGGCTGCTGTTTCTGCTGCTCCTCTGGTTCTGCTGTGGCTGCTGGTTCTGCTGTGGCTGCTGGTTCTGCTGTGGCTGCTGGTTCTGCTGTGGCTGCTGATTCTGCTGTTCATAAACTGACTGAGTGGTGGAGATGACTTTGAATGACTTTGTGCGACAGAGACATGAGTCTGTGTGGACAGTTTGTGTGGTGTAGTGATGGTGTAGTGGTGAATGTGCTTTGTTTTTTTGTCAAGGATTTTGACAGTTTGTTTGTGAAGTGATTGCTGTGGTTTCAGTGTTGCGTTAGCCAGTGACCGGGAGGTGACCATGTGATGTGGGATAGAACAATTGAGTGCATGAACATTTTAGCGCCTTGTGTGGACATTTGGTGGTGGACGTGTTTGAAATTGCTAGAGATTAAATGTAATTTTGTTAGAGATTCTGTTGACTTGTGATTTTAATTTTAATTTGCTGTGTTGTAATGACAAGATATTTGTATTCTGGAACGATCTGCAGTCGTTTTCCTGAAAGAAATAATGTCTGGATCAGTATGGGGAGTGTTGGATTTGGTGAAAACCATGGCAACCATGTTTTTGCAGTATTTAATTTGAGACAGGAGTGTTCTAACCAAGATGAGATTTGAGTCTTGGAGTTTGTGAGTGTTTCTGAGACCTTAGAGATGTTATTGCCCTGTGTGTGGCTCAGTTGTCAGCGTGCATCAGAATGAAGACATTGTTGCAAACAGAGGGGAGATCATTCATGTAAAGTGAGAATAGTAGAGGTGCTAAAGTGCATCCTTGGGGAAGACCGGTGGACAGAGTGAGAGGAACAGATTGGTGTGATTGTATTCGGACATATTGAGAGCAGATAGGAGTCTATCTACATATACAGAGGGGGATCTACAGTGGGTGAATGATTTAAATGCTCACTTCTTGAGATTTGATCGGTCACCCGCCCCTCCCCCTGCACAGCTGCATGCTCCCTCTTCCACAGCTGGACAATGCCCTGCATCCGTTCCTCTTCATTTCTCAGCCCCGGACCATCAGCTCCCCACTTCGCCTGGACTCACCCATCCCCCCAGCACACAGTCCCCCTGCCAACCACTGACTGTCACAGCAGCACAGGTGAGGAGTGAGCTGAAGAGGATTAAAGTGAGGAAGGCAGCAGGACCTGACGGCATCATCCCCAGGCTCCTTAAGTCCTGCGCAGATGAACTGTGTGGAGTTATGGAGCATGTCTTCAACATGAGCCTGAAGCTGAGGGTGGTACCACAGGTCTGGAAGACCTCCTGTCTGGTACCTGTGCCCAAGACACCGCGCGCCAAAGACCTCAACAGCTTCAGGCCAGTGGCTCTCACGTCCCACCTGATGAAGACACTGGATCGGCTGGTCCTGGACCACCTCTGCTCCACCGTGAGCTCAGCCATGGACCCGCTGCAGTTTGCATACCGGCCTGGCATCGGAGTGGAGGACGCCGTCATCTCCCTGCTGCACCGCTCTCTCTCTCACCTGGAAAAACCTGGCAGCTCTGTGAGGATCCTGTTCTTTGATCTTTCCAGCGCCTTCAACACCATCCAGCCGCTGCTCCTGAGGGACAAGCTGGAGACGGCTGGTGTGTAGTATGACCTGGCAGAGTGGATCCTGGACTACCTCACGGACCGACCCCAGTTTGTGAGAGCACGGGACTGTGTGTCTGACACTCGGACCTGCAGTGTAGGGGCGCCCCAGGGCACTGTCCTCGCGCCCTTTCTCTTCACCCTTTACACTGCAGACTTAAGACACGACACGGACAGCTGTGTCCTGCAGAAGTTCTCTTATGACTCTGCCATCATCGGACTCATCACGGACGACGATGATGCGGAGTACAGGGGACTGGCGCAGGACTTTGTGGACTGGTGTCAGCAGAACCACCTCCTCATCAACGCGGGGAAGACCAAGGAGATGGTGGTGGATTTCCGCAGACGCAACCCCACTGCCCCCTCACCAGTGAACATCCAGGGATGGGACATTGAGAGAGTGGACTCATACAAGTACCTGGGTGTTCATCTGAACCACAAACTGGACTGGACTCATAACACAGACGCACTGTACAGGAAGAGCCAGAGTCGGCTCTACCTCCTGAGGAGACTCAGGTCTTTTAGAGTGACAGGGCCACTCCTGAAGACCTTCTATGACTCTGTGGTGGAATCTGCCCTCCTGTAGAGGAGGAGGCTGGACAAAGTCATCAAGAAGTCCAGCTCCGTCCTGGGCTGTGCTCTGGACTCGGTGCAGGAGGTGGGGGACAGAAGGGTCCTGGCTAGATTCACATCTATGCTTGACTATGAGTGTCACCCCCTGCAGGACACTCTGTCCGCTCTGGAGAGCAGCTTCAGTGAGAGACTGATCCACCCTTGCTGTGTGAAGGAAAGGTTTCGCAGGTCTTTCCTTCCTGCTGCTGTCAGACTTTATAACAAACACTGTTAGTCCTGAACACTCGCAATACTGACCTAACCATGTGCAATTCCGTCATATGTGCAATTACTGTCGTGATTCATGTGCAATCCATGTGCCGTCGTGACACATATTCATGTGCAATTACTGTCGTGATCACATGCAATGGTATTTATGTATTTATTTTTATCTTTATTATTTTTCCCCTCCATTCCTTGTTGGGTAATGGCAGGTTTTGTCTATGGGAGTTTTGTTTATAGGAGATCTTCTACTGAGAGTGTTTTTCAAACTTCCTATAAGTGATCTGTTAGTATCCGCGCTGCAGAGACTCCATTTCCCATGTGCCCCTTGTGTTTGTCATGTGCTCCTGGTTGTTTCTGTGTCTCCGCCCCTCACCTGCTGTCTGTTACTTCCTGGATTTCCCAGTCACCTCCCACCACACCTGCTGTCAGTCTTTTTGTTACCTTAATTATTTTCTCCTGCCACTTGTTTGTTTCCCACCAATCACCTGCTTCTCTGTGTGTATTTAAGTTCTGTCTCCCCTTTGTTCTGTGTCCGTTCGTCACTTGATGTCCCTGCCTGGTTTATCAGTCTACCTGAGCAAGTTTGTACTTTTCAGTTCTGGCCTTTTGGAAATTTGGATATTTTGTCTTTTTTGACTTTTGGAGCCTTTGTGCCTACCTTTTGGATTTTGAACTTTTTGTTAAATAAATTCTTATTTGCCTGATCGGGACTACTTTTGGTTTTTGCCTCCGGGATCATAACATTATCTGTTCTTTTCTTCTGTGTCTACCTCTGTATCTGCCTGCGTTGCATCAATGAAATTTCCCCATGTTGGACAATAAAGGAATATATTATCTAATCTTATCCATTTCAGAGTTTCTTGTGAGAAGTTGAATGTATAGTTTAGACATCTTGTGATTTACAGTGTCAAAAGCCTTTTTAGGTCCAGCTACACGGCACCAACACCTCCCCAGCAGTGCTCTGATGTGTTCTGTTCTGTTTCAGTGGAGCCTGTGCAGCTCTGAAGCGAAGCTGCATAGGATGGAGGGAAGGGGTGCGGTGCTTAGATGGTTGGTCTTGCTCCAGCATTGCTCAGTCAGTTCAAGTGGCTAGTCTTGTCTTCCAGTCCAATATTGTAGTTTGTGATTTGTGCACAGTGGAAACTTACCCCACGATGACAATAATGAAGTCGAGTAAGTTCCAGCCGTTGCGGACATAGGAGTTCTGGTGCATGACCAGGCCGTAGGCGATGATCTTCAGAAAAGTCTCGATGGTGAAGATGATGAGGAAGGCATATTCTACTGTCTCCTACACACACAAGAGGAAGAGAGAAGCTGCATCAGGTCACAAGAGCCGGTTATATCAAGTAGTTTATAGCAATGCCAGGACTAAATGTGGACATAAATCAAAACTGAACCAACATCCAGAACCAGGACTAAATCAGGACAGAATGTGAAACAGATCTCAACCTAGAATAAACATGAACAAATCCAGAACCAGGTCTAAAGCAGGTCAACCAAGAGTTAAACCAGTATTAGGCGAGGTAATAAACAGGAATAAACCAAAAGTGATCCAGTCAATAAAACAATACTATACCAGGTCTAAAGCAGGACTAATATATGACTTGCTGCAATCTAAAACAGGACTGAATTCTGAGCAAAGTTAGCCGCCTCATTTGACACTGTAGATTATGGAATAGGAACAATGAAACGGAAGTGTAACGTCTGGCATGTATAACTTTGCATTTCTGTCCATTTTATGCCAATGAATTTTATTTTTTTTATATATTTTTTCTTCTCATATTCATAAATTAGTACCGGTAAATCCATTGTTATTTGTCCTTGGTTCATTCTGTACCATCCATTTCTTTGTGATATACTTTTCTCTGCGGCCAAAAGTGGGAAAGATATCCATCTATTGTTCTCATTGCAGGAGTTTTATGTTCCAGGGTCAAGTGGGATCATTTGCATCGCATAAGTCCAACATGAGCTGCCAATCTCAAAACACATGACAATGATAAGCCACTATTTCTCCTGCAACACTTATTTGAATAATGTACACTTTGACTTTTGGCGTTATAAAATACCGAGTTGAATTATTTCCATGAGATTTTGTGCTCCTCCATTGAAATGTTCCCGTTCTTCATCTGTTATAACAAAATTCCATTCTTTTCCCACTTTTTTTTTAATACAGTATATCTATTGTAGAAAAAGCTTCAGTTGTAGTCATCTGGACTCTGGAAAAATAGACGTTTCGACTCTCATCCAAGAGTCATTTTCAATAAGAGAATTTAGGTCGAGATATTTGTACTATTCTGTGGGAAGTCCAGCCCGTTGGGCGGAGCCTTCCTGAAGTGGAACGAGTTGTTTGTTTCAACCGAAACTTACCCTCTTTGTATCTACCGAGCTAGCCTATTCAGCCCTTTAATGGGCTATTAGTCTCCCCTTTGTCTTTGTGAGACCCTGGCTCACCCACCCCGAGTACCTGATTAGCATCTAAATGTCATGGTCCTCTACCTCTCCAGGGGTTCAAGATACCATTGTAGACTACAGGAAGGTTGAATCTTAGCCCTCCATTTCTGTTTAAAGAAGGTTTTTCTTTTTTAACAAAAATAGCTTCCTTAACTCCTCTTTCAAACCATCTTTTCTCCCTGCTTAAAATCTTCACCTCAGTATACAGTATATCTAGTAAAGTGGCTGTTAAGATAGTTTAATAGTTTAATGTTATTCCCCTGAAGAGTTCTGATGTATATGCTTTAATAAAAAAATAAATCAAAAGAATATGAATGGTTGACGCATTGTCTAATGTTCTGGTTTTAATACTTTGTTATTTCTAAGTACCCTTTAAATACCTTTTACAGTTTTACAAATATTTCCAATCTGAAAGTATCAAAACTTAACATTTGGTTTTCTTTTGCATTATAATTTAACATTTCCCATTATTTTTGTTTGCTTTACTTCTGTTTATTAATATTGACTGTGCAAATACATGGGAGATAATATGACACCAAGTTCTTTGTTTATTAAGGTTAACTGACTAAGCCATAAAAATCCCTGCCTGGTCTTTTGTTATAGAGCGACCTAATGCTTTGTAAATATTGATACTGGGACAAAGGCCGCTGGTGTTTTTTGTGAGTGGTGAGCCATTACAGGAGCCCGTGACGGTCAAAAAGCAAGAAACTCAAAGCTGTTTTAGACTGATAAGATTTCAATGGACCACACAAACCAGGCTGACATTCCCGCTCCTCTTTGCTCTGCTTTAAATTTACTTAAAGCATTAATTTAACTGGTCAGCAGTTAGTATTTCCATATCATAAATACAGGAAATACACGCTCTCTTCCTTCATTCTTCTTGCCATTTCAACTGCAACTCTCCTCTGACCCATCGCCATCACAACAGCAGAACCATCAGCCTCCTCAGCCTCTACATCTCCTCTTCTTCAAGCATGCCCAAAAGGCAATAGCATTTAAGAAAACACTGAAATATTTGAGAATCATAAAACCCAGCAAACTGCAATATTTCATTCCCTGTAAAAAAAGAAAAAGAAAAAAAGTCTGTGTTCTAACTAATTATAGCGATTATCATAAAGTGAAAATATATGCAGAGTTTCCGTTTGTATTTTCACAAGCGAGTTACATAACTCTCTCTCCACTCTATATTCAGATACAGGACATGGCAATACAAATACAAAAACAAAAAACTAGGACAGAATCTAGATACACATTTGAGGAAGTATCGATAATGAAAATAAATCCCATAATATGCTGAACAGTTTTAGAATGATCTTGAGCTTGATCAGAACTAGAATAAGACCGTTTGTTAACATAAAGATGTAGCCTACTAACAACAAGCCTAAAATAAAGGATTATTCTTCTATAACATCTACAGCGCATCACTCCAGCGGATCACTACAGTGGATCATTCCGGCGGATCACTACAGGGGATCACTACAGCGGATCACTCCAGCGGATCACTACAGGGGATCACTCCAGCGGATCACTCCAGCGGATCACTCCAGACCTTTAAATACATCTTTATAAATGTAAGTGCCTTTGTCTCTAAACTAAAGGCTAACATACAATAGATGTTAGAATAACAGCACAAACTGAACTAACTAAAGTTTGTATATTTAAGTTAGTATATGAAAAGTGAATGTATTAATTTATTGAGCCAGGGACCGTACCCAACATACATTAAGGTAAAACAGGAGCGATGCATTGTACCAGGTGTAGCTCAAGTGCTCATTTCCACCTGTTATTCAGCCCCGTCTCTTTGTCAGGGGAGGAGCCTATAGCACATGAGGAAACAGAAGCACTCACTGTGAAGCGTGAACTCTGACCTCTGTCGCAAGTTTCCTCCTGTGACATACGTACATTGTACGTAAAAGTCTTAACATGCTGCAGTGATATCCATCTGGAAGTCACTCTCCACCGTGAGAGCCTATCGTGAAAAGGGCCTATCGTGAAAAGGGCCTCTCATGAAAAAGGCCTATTATAAAAAGGGCCTATGTGAAAAGGGCCTATTGTGGAAAGGGCCTATCACAAAAAGGACCTATCACAAAAAGGGCCTATGTGAAAAGGGCCTATCACAAAAAGGGCCTATGTGAAAAGGGCCTATCATGAAAAGGGCCTATGTGAAAAGGGCCTATCATGAAAAGGGCCTATGTGAAAAGGGCCTATCACAAAAAGGGCCTATGTGAAAAGGGCCTATCACAAAAAGGGCCTATAGTGAAAATGGTCTATCGAGAAAAACACCATTACTGATAGGCCTTTGGTATAAATACTCAGATATAATCACATACATTTGAGCTCTTCTTGATGCTTTTAGAATGGTTATAGAATGGTATGGATCTGTATCAGAACTGCATATACTGCATATACGCTGTGGTACGGAGTATTCAGACTCTCCTTCAGTACGTGATCTAATTCCGGTTCCAAACGTTAGTATCGTGACAACACTACTATAGTTGTGTGATATTTCTCTTGATGGTAGAATTTGTCCGTGGACACTGCGTTGCCGTGGAGACCGCTGTGTGGGCTGAAGACACTGAAGATATGGCTCCAACAGTGAACACAGCACTCAGCTTTACACTTCCACATGCACATACAATAATACCAACGTGTTACTTATATTTATCCATGGTGTGGGATCTGTAAAGCACATACAAGAGGAGCGTGTTTGGCTTTTTAGGGACAATTAAGATTTTAAGACTCTTTTTTCTTTAGAATCATTTAGAACTTTTGTCATCAAACTATAATGAATCCTTATCAAAAACCCTCCTGCATCAATCAGTGTCATGTTGCTTTCTCATTACACATCCCTCCCCTCTTTCACCAGCAGAGGGCGTCAAACACGTAATCCAAGCATTATGTTTTGCCTTTTTGATATTATTTTTACCCACTCGTTGTTTATTTGAGCTAGATGTCCATCTGAGTGAGCTATGGCAGCCCTGCAGGGTCATATAGCTGTATTTTAGACTAGATTATGTACAAAACCTATACATGAATAAATAAAACAGGCTTTGCACGGTTTAAAACTGAGTAAGATGGGCTAATGTATTGTATGTATTGTGTGCATTCCATTCAAGTTGGGACCTCAGACAGGACCCCAGACGGGACCCCAGACGGGACCCCAGACGGGACCCCAGACGGGACCCCAGACGGGACCCCAGACGGGACCTCAGACGGGACCCCAGACGGGACCCCAGACGGGACCTCAGACGGGACCCCAGTCCATCTAATATACTGGCCCATGGTAAAGAGTAATATCAAAACATTTGATTTAATAAGTTAAACCAATATTGTGTTAATGAACTGTGACCTGATAGTCAGAAAAGTCTTTGTATAAAAATTTTTTTGTCCTTTTTTATTTTATATAAAACATGCACTGTAACCTTTCTATACATTACTGACATTAGACAATGGTTAATGTCACAAAAAAAGCTAAATAGATATTTGCCTGTGCACTGATGGAGGCAGTGGAGAGTGAGAGAGAGAAGCAGCTTAATTGATTTAAGGAAAAGAGTCCGTAAGCTCCAAATCCTGTGTTTTGGGACGAGTACAAGAAAAATATGTGGATTTGAGCTGAAGCCGGAGCGGTAAAATGTCCTCGTGACTAGGGATGAATACCTAAACCCAAGTTCAGGTTCAAGTCTGGATTCAAATCCAGAGGTTTGGGTTCGGATACACGGTTCATTTCAGTGTTCACTTCAGTGTTCACATGCGGATACACGGTTCACTTCAGCGTTCACATGCGGATACACGGTTCACTTCAGTGTTCACATGCGGATACACGGTTCACTTCAGTGTTCACATGTGGATACACGGTTCACTTCAGTGTTCACATGTGGATACACGGTTCACTTCAGTGTTCACATGTGGATACACGGTTCACTTCAGTGTTCACATGCGGATACACGGTTCACTTCAGTGTTCACATGTGGATACACGGTTCACTTCAGTGTTCACATGTGGATACACGGTTCACTTCAGTGTTCACATGTGGATACACGGTTCACTTCAGCGTTCACATGTGGATACACGGTTCACTTCAGCGTTCACATGTGGATACACGGTTCACTTCAGCGTTCACATGCGGATACACGGTTCACTTCAGTGTTCACATGTGGATACACGGTTCACTTCAGCGTTCACATGTGGATACACGGTTCAGCGCTGTCTCTCGCGTCTTTAAACTTATTACGCCGGCTTCAACTTATGCCCGGAAGACGCGTGCGTCGCTAATTAGAGTCCGGGTGCGCCATTGACAGCGACGCATGGCAGTGTTTACGTCTTTTCCAGCGCGAATTTTGCGATCAATGGAAGGTTTAAGACGGTCTAGATTCTAGAACAAAAAGGATATATTACGTAAGCGCTAGAATTTTAAATGAGTCCAGAACCGAATCACCAGGGTTTCGTTTTTTTTTGGACCTAAACTGAAAAGTTTTTTTACAAGTCCAGATCCGGTCCGTCGTACCGTGACATGTTCACCCATTCCAACATGTAACTCCGACATGTAAACAGGCCAAGTTAAAACCCAAAGGAAAATGATAGATTTTATTAATAATGCAATTAAATATATTTGTTTTACACTGCATTAGTCATGATTTCACCACAGCCACTCTTGTACAACTGTGTCCAAGGCCTCGCTGACCACCAACCACACGCTCACACACACACACACACGCACATACATACACACACACACACACACACACACGCACATACACACACACACGCTCACACACGCACATACACACACACACACACGCGCACGCACACACACACACACACTCACACACACGCACACACACGCACGCACACACACGCACGCACACACACACACACGCGCACACACACACACACACACGCACAAACGCAGACACACACACACCAACACGCCACTGTCATACTGAGCATGGCACGAGCTGGGACGCTGAGAGAAAAGAGTGCACAGTCAGGTGGGTCTAAAACAGATGCTGCCTGAATAGAATGGAACAGAATGGTTCCTGATTAGTTCCTGGTCTTTTCCTGGTTTGCTCCTGCTTTAGAGAGACCGTCCGTGATATGTCCCAGTCTGTGAATCGTGTGTCCCACTGCACTCTCCACCACCCAAACGATACAGCCATTTGACACCTACATATTTGTCATAGCATTTTAAGGACAAATATTCTGCATTATTGTTATAACCCTTTAAACATGCTCTTGCCCGTTTATAGGCGTGTGGAGAGAGCTGCACCAGAAGTAAAAAAAAACAAAAAAAACTGATGGCGAGCTAAGAACCAGCCTGGAACCAGAACCAGAACCAAAAACAGAACACTGAACAACACTAATGTTCAACATTAGTCTCTTTGGTCTGGAGAGGGCTGTGTGCGGCCAAGTCCGCTCCCACACATTTGTACACCAAATGTGCAATTCTCAACCTGGTTAAACTATTTATTTTTCATCCTATTGAAACTTGTTGAAACTATTTGTGATTGCCCGTATTTTCCGGACTATAGGTCGCACCCCGACCAAAACTACAACTTATAGTCCGGAAAATACGGTATACAGATTGTACGCACTTCAGTATATGGAACAATATATCTGCAGATTGTGAATATTGGGTTTTATGTTGTCAAATTCACTGCTATATACGGCACCGCCACAAAACCAAAATCATCTGTATCTCGTGTATTATTACTTACACGCTCCTCCGAGAGTCAAGCTAAACTTCTGATCTGGCCAGTATTCAATTTCAAAAACCTTCTACCTTTTTTCTACTAGCACACTAACTATGCTACACTTGTACGTATAATCACACCTCATATCTCTAAGTAAGGCATTCCCTCATCAGGATTGATGTTAGCACAGACCTACTGGCAGCAGAGCGATTTACCATGTGGGAAAAACAGAAGCTGTCTTGTGCCGACACGCTAATGTAAGCTAATGTAAGCACGCTCTTGTAATGAACGTGAGAGAGAAATGCTCCGAATGATGATTTATGATTTATCTCTATCTTTGACCTCTAATGTTTTTGTTACATCTTTTGTTAAGCATTTATTTCTAAGATAAGACCAACTTTATCATATATTAGAGAGGGGGATCCCACCTGCACTCACTATGAGAGCTGCATTTTCTGTTTTTCTCACTCGTTCAGTGCAGCCTGAAGACAAAATGTAATGATCAAGTGCTACAGTGTTTTCCTTAGAGTTTAGAAAAGTAACTATAATCTGAAAACCATCAAAAGACAGAGTAACACCAGCAGCAAATGTACAAGTCCAAGTTTTGTGCTGAAACACCTGTAATAGGATCAATGCAAGAGAGAAAAGGCATAATCAGGGACATTTCAGGCAGAGCAACACTGTTGTCATGATATCAACATTTCAAACTCTATTTGGAACAGTCTCAATACTTGATAATCAGAGCATGAACAACAGCACTTTCTTTGTTACTGTGTGGTAGTTATGGTAACGCTCAGGTTTATTCTAAAACTGTTCAAGAAAGGTCACATTTTGTCATGTTCGGTATTGTTTCCAGTTTTGAAAATTGTTTTAGACTCAATAATATCAGTTTTTCTATAGTTTTGACAACCCTATAAAGCAGTACTAATAAATAACTTCTCCAAATCAGTAAAGTCATACAGTGCGTGTTTAACTTCAGTGGAAAGAAGTGCTCCTCCATGTTTTTAAAGTGTATTACTCACTGGACTTTGCTCTGATCATTTCATAAAATACAGTCTGTCCCAGTTGAACACATCACCCTTTACACAAGCGTCAGCGTCCCGTCATAAGGGTCAGTGCGCCTTCCCATCATGCGCCAGTGATGCCAGCTACGGTCACGTGATATAAACAGGAAGTGGATACTCTGTAGTCATTTTCCAAGCTTGTATGGCTGTGAGGCGTGGCTAAAACTGAAGTTAACACAAATACTTTAGATTTATCCTCAGCTTTTCCTCAATATATTTCACTTTATTTCTGCTCCTCTACACCAGGTTTTACAGCCTCTTTATGTAACGCACTAGGTTTGGATCACGTTGGCTGCATTATGCACAGGAAATCTTATGAGTCACCATCACTACTCTTCGCAGTTGGTGAGAAATGATCATTTTCAGTTTATATCTGCCTTTTGCCATCTTGTTTTCACCTGTGTCTGCGTTCGCTCTTGCCCTGAATTGGAAAGTGACCAGAGACTTTTGGGGGGCAGTACCTCGCAGGGTCGACTTAGCACTTAAACGGGCCGGAACAGTTCAGGTAACACAGCAAAGACACATCCCGAGTGTGCAGCCAAACAGTGGAAACGTGACTATAGTGATGCAGGGAGAGTGAATCTATGAGAAGGATGCAGAGGTTATTTAAAAAAAAACATGACTACAACAAGAAACTACAACGTCCGTCTTAGGCGTAAACGCATAAATGACTCGGAGCGTATTATCTGTAAATGAGCACGGACACAGAGCTTGAATGAGGCAGGAGCAGGCGCAGGCTAATCAGCACTAACAGCCGCCTTCTGCGAGCCATAATGATGTTAATAATATCCTCAAAGACACATGTGCACCAGAACAAAGGCGAGTGCTGAGTCCGACTACACAGGCCTGGTACTGTTTAGGTCATTACACAGGAGGACTACACAGGCCTGGTACTGTTTAGGTCATTACACATGAGGACTACACAGGCCTGGTACTGTTTAGGTCATTACACATGAGGACTACACAGGCCTGGTACTGTTCAGGTCATTACACAGAAGGACTACACAGGCCTGGTACTGTTTAGGTCATTACACATGAGGACTACACAGGCCTGGTACTGTTCAGGTCATTACACAGAAGGACTACACAGGCCTGGTATTGTTTAGGTCATTACACAGGAGGACTACACAGGCCTGGTACTGTTCAGGTCATTACACAGGAGGACAACACAGGCCTGGTACTGTTTAGGTCATTACACATGAGGACTACACAGGCCTGGTACTGTTTAGGTCATTACACAGGAGGACTACACAGGCCTGGTATTGTTTAGGTCATTACACAGAAGGACTACACAGGCCTGGTATTGTTTAGGTCATTACACAGGAGGACAACACAGGCCTGGTACTGTTTAGGTCATTACACATGAGGACTACACAGGCCTGGTACTGTTTAGGTCATTACACAGGAGGACTACACAGGCCTGGTATTGTTTAGGTCATTACACAGGAGGACTACACAGGCCTGGTACTGTTTAGGTCATTACACAGGAGGACTACACAGGCCTGGTACTGTTTAGGTCATTACACAGGAGGACTATACAGGCCTGGTATTGTTTAGGTCATTACACGGGAGGACTACACAGGCCTGGTACTGTTTAGGTCATTACACAGGAGGACAACACAGGCCTGGTACTGTTTAGGTCATTACACGGGAGGACTACACAGGCCTGGTACTGTTTAGGTCATTACACAGGAGGACTATACAGGCCTGGTATTGTTTAGGTCATTACACAGGAGGACAACACAGGCCTGGTACTGTTTAGGTCATTACACAGAAGGACAACACAGGCCTGGTACTGTTTAGGTCATTACACAGGAGGACAACACAGGCCTGGTACTGTTTAGGTCATTACACAGGAGGACAACACAGGCCTGGTACTGTTTAGGTCATTACACAGGAGGACTACACAGGCCTGGTACTGTTTAGGTCATTACACATGAGGACTACACAGGCCTGGTACTGTTTAGGTCATTACACAGGAGGACTACACAGGCCTGGTACTGTTTAGGTCATTACACATGAGGACTACACAGGCCTGGTACTGTTTAGGTCATTACACAGGAGGACAACACAGGCCTGGTACTGTTTAGGTCATTACACAGGAGGACTACACAGGCCTGGTACTGTTTAGGTCATTACACAGGAGGACTATACAGGCCTGGTACTGTTTAGGTCATTACACAGGAGGGCAACGCAGACAAGAAAATAACTACTGCTTTTATTTGCCACTTTTTACATGTTTTGGGCATTTGAAGGATGAAAAACTACTTATTTATTTTGTCTTTATCACAATTTAAATTCTCTTTTTAATTAATTTTGGCCTGATGGCTTTATTTGAGAGTGACACGACACCGCAGTGGCAGCAACCACACATGTGCAATGCTCTTAACCACTGGGCCACGATTCAATCTCCAAATTAAGTTTCAGTTATTAAACATGAATAGAATAAATAACATTTGAGAGAAGACTGCAATATAAACAGCTAAACTAATACAGGAATCCCATGTATTTAAGCATGTTTGGTCATTATTCCTCAAACAGATCTGCAGTGTGTCATTATTCCTCACACAGATCTGCAGTGTGTCATTATTCCTCACACAGATCTTCAGTGTGTCATTATTCCTCACACAGATCTTCAGTGTGTCATTATTCCTCACACAGATCTTCAGCGCGTCATTATTCCTCACACAGATCTTCAGCGCGTCATTATTCCTCACACAGATCTTCAGTGTGTCATTATTCCTCACACAGATCTTCAGCGCGTCATTATTCCTCACACAGATCTTCAGTGTGTCATTATTCCTCACACAGATCTTCAGCGCGTCATTATTCCTCACACAGATCTTCAGTGTGTCATTATTCCTCACAAAGATCTGCAGTGTGTCATTATTCCTCACACAGATCTTCAGCGCGTCATTATTCCTCCCACAGATCTTCAGCGTGTCATTATTCCTCACACAGATCTTCAGCGTGTCATTCCTCACACAGATCTTCAGCGTGTCATTATTCCTCACACAGATCTTCAGCGCGTCATTATTCCTCACACAGATCTTCAGCGTGTCATTATTCCTCACACAGATCTTCAGCGTGTCATTCCTCACACAGATCTTCAGCGTGTCATTATTCCTCACACAGATCTTCAGCGTGTCATTATTCCTCACACAGATCTTCAGCGTGTCATTATTCCTCACACAGATCTTCAGCGCGTCATTATTCCTCACACAGATCTTCAGCGCGTCATTATTCCTCACACAGATCGTCAGCGTGTCATTATTCCTCACACAGATCTTCAGCGTGTCATTATTCCTCACACAGATCTTCAGCGTGTCATTATTCCTCACACAGATCTTCAACGTGTCATTATTCCTCACACAGATCTTCAGCGTGTCATTATTCCTCACACAGATCTTCAGCGTGTCATTATTCCTCACACAGATCTTCAGCATGTCATTATTCTCCCACTGGGGGTAGATTAGCTTCTGCTTCTCCTCAGATATTTTCTCTGCTCGTTGCCAATGATTTGACTGTTCTCAAACACACTGACATCTTTTCCATGACCACAGGATTCGTCTTTCCACATAGTTGTTTCAGAAATGAGAAGCCGCTCTCTGCACCAGTCGGGTTTAAACACCGTGTTGCAGCTGAAAGATCATCACCCTCAGTAGTTCTCCATCAGGATGAGGAGAGGACCTACTGGATCTGCTTAGTTGAATCCAAGAGGCCACAAAAGGCAGTGTATGTCAATCCCATGTCGTTCCTGAAAGAGTCTGTAATAGAGCTCTCAAGCTACTGGTTGTTGTGATGGTGGGAGTCTGGGGCCCCTGTGCTCCTCTCATGTGTGGCTCTTTCATCTCTCTGCTCCTTAAATAGCACCTGTCCTGTCATATCAGGTTGCACAGATGGAATTAAACTTGAATACGTATCCGACCAGTGGAGCATAGGTGTCCCTGTTGAATGTAATTTAAAGTCATTTGAGTCTAAAGTTGTTACAAAATACATGCAACATTTTGAACTAAAAAGAAAAACGTTGAAAGGTAATTTATTATCTTACAACAACAGCAGCAGTAGTAGTAGCAGTAGGAGGAGAAATATTTGTAGCAGGAGTCGCAGTAGAGGTGGAAATTGTAGTAGTAGAAAAGGTTCCAAAGGTCATCTGCACACTGTTTTATAAATCATGACTTAGTGACTTCCATTTCAAAGTTATTTTCAATCTGATGGAAATAGTTTAAGCAGCAGTAGTTATAGAGTCCTGAGCTCTGATTGGTCTCCCACGTACTGCACTACTGCACAGGGACGACTAGAATACAGTACATTTCTGTAGTGTTGGCACGATACTAACATTTAAACTCGATTTTGAGACTAAGAAAAATCACTTTATACCAATTTTCCGAATCTGATTGATTCATTCTGTCTTTCATATATTTGATCATTGCCAGGAGCTCAGTGCAGTGGGAGGTGAGGGGGGCTTTCCTTCATTTCAAGCTGAAATAGTTGATTTTTGACCCATACAATTCACAAAACGGAGTTTACTTTATTCCATGAAAAAAACAAAACATTGGTTAAAGCCCCTTTAAAAAAACGAATTACTACTAAGGAACATAAGCAAACAGATGTACAAGCCTTCATTCAGAGTAATCTTTTCAAATCTATTCAAGGCAAATAAAAAGCAATCTTGTAATCCAGAATGCTGACAAAAGCATGTGTTTTGAGACCGCACTTTGAATACATTTGATTCGAATGGCTTTAGTCACATGCTCTTCATCACCAGATAGTGCTGCTGTACAGCCTTTTCCAAATAAAGCCAGATAATTCTCACTAGTCTCACTCATTTCAGCTGGATGTCCGTAATCCTGATGTGCAAAGAGAGCGGGCAGGGGGAGGAGCCAGAGAGATGGCACCTCCCCAACTCTGCACTAATCCATGAGCTTTAAGGCCAGGGCAGGATGTGGGCTGTGGAAGGTTAATTTGGTAAAAATATGGTTCCAAATAAGAGTTAGTCTCATTCTTACGACGGAGTATAAGGGACAACCAAAAAAGAAAGAAAAGCGGTGCGCTACAAGAATAATGTGAATAATTAATGAGAAAAAAGACATTAATTAATGAGAAAAAAACTCCTCAATTAATGAGAAAAAATACCTTAATTAACGAGAATAAAGTTGTCGTTTAGGGGCCGATTCAAAGTGACGTGAGCAGTTCAGCACCACGGCCAGGACTCAAAAGAACGGGCTTGGATGAGTTGACGGTTTAGAACTACATAAAGCCTGAATTAGATGTTAAAGTGTTTCCTGGCCTTCAAAACAATGTCTTACATGTGTGTTTATTACAAGACAAGACACTGCAGTTTAGCAGCACTTTCCTGTTACACATCATTCACACACTGTTGGATCAAACTTTCTCCATGGCGTAGCCGTAGTGCATCATGGGCTCAAACAGCAGCCGTGCTCCGTGCCACAGCCGCCCGCAGACAGGAGGATCAGCCTCGGTGTTATATTCACAAATTCTCTGCTCCTCTATAGTGTTGTTTCTCTACGTGGGCACTTTGCGCACAGTCACTCATCTTACGTGCTCATTGTGTGCACTTAAGTTTTATGCTCCGATTCTAACCTTTTGTCATCTCTTAGACAACCTCAGTAAAACACAAAGAACACAAAACATCTGTCTGCAGTCTGCGCTTCCTCTCAGCTCCTCCTGACGCCCGGATCGTGTTTGGCACAGCCAAAATGTGATATGTTTTACGCACCCGCCATCATCAATACATCATGGAATGAGCTCCAACACATGCGAGCACCCAACACCGGAGTCCGTCATTTTACAGATCCAGGATCTGACATGGGGACACTGCACGGGGGAAATGATTGTTTGAGATGTGTAAAAGGCCCGCAATATAAAGATCGACATCTATTGTGGGCTTTTGTATTAACTTTTAACCAAGTCGAGCGCCTTTTGCGTCCTGGCGGTGGTGTGTTTGTGTGTATAATGCATTTGACTCAGTGTATTGACTTGTCAGATCGGCTTCATAGCTTAATACAAAAAAGAGCGCTGTTACTGGACTGTACCATTATGCAACACTGAGGGGGGAGCCCGTAACATGGTGCTGAAAGTGAACCACGTATCTGCCTTTATTCTCTTTAAATTATGAGATTATTTTTTGTTTTCTAGGCCACATAGTTATTTTATTACTTGGTTCACGGATCCGCTGCACTTAGATTATTGATTTCTACAATATTGATAAAATAAATTATTATCAATTTTGTTTTATAAAGTACGGCCGACAACGCAAAATAGCATTAAATTAAATATAAATAGCGGTATTAAGTCAAAAGATAAGCGCGCGTGAAGCAATTTTTCGTCAAAATCCTGCGGAAGTGAGAGACGGAGCGGGTCTGTCCCTGCGCGCGGCCCCGGGAGAGCATGTGAAGACGCGCGCGCCCGTTTCCGTGACTGTGACGCAAATCGCAAATACACATTTTAAACCCGTTTACCACATTTTCTCCAGCGCGTTTTGACGTGATTAAGACTGCACACTTAGAAGTGTGAGTTCTACCAATGTAAAACACGCTATAGCTACTGTTACACTCACCTGCATGCCGCGTCTCCCCCATCCCCCCCTCCCCCTGGTGCGTTTTGGGGGAAAAAATCTTTTGAAATTGAAATCATATTTATATTCCATCCGCCTGTGCAATATATTTCATTTAAAAATCCGTAAACCAAGTAATAAAATAAATGCAGCCTTAACGAGAAAAAAGTCATTAATTAATTAATTTATTCTCGTAGTGCCCCGCATTTTTTATTTTTTTTGGTTGGCCCTTATACTCCGTCATACATTCTAATGTTCGAGGCTTGACCGGGGATTTGAGCGTCTGCAATAGAGCTAAATATAGTCAATTATTCCATTTTGAATTCAAAGTATTTTTTTGTAAAGTCCAAAATCACATTAACAATAATGTTGTATTTATGACATTATTATTATTGAATGATAATAAAAGGCAAGATAAAACATAGGGTCACATCTGTAACACAAATGTGAATCGTATTGACCTTATTCTGCCCCGCCGACTTTTCCCTCTTTTTCCCACGTATCGCCTCATCCGCTGTAATGGCACTTCAGGTCCAGTGGGAACGCCGTTGGTTTAAATGGAGGAGGGAAAAGTCTCACCACAAAAATATGCTCTAAAGTAGATCAATTTGTGTAAAATATCCTATGTTCATGTGACCAACAAGTCAACAATGCACTGATTCCCTGGATCTGAAAACATTTTTTTTGTCTGTGTGGAACTTATTTTCTCTGGAGGTTGCAGTGTGGGTGTGTGTGTGTGTCTGTGTCTGTGTCTGTGTGCGTGCGGGTGTGCGAGCGTGCGTGCGTGCAAGTGTGTGTATGTGTGCGTGCGTGCGTGTGTGCGAGCGTGTGTGTGTGTGTGTGTGTGTGCGTGTCTGTGTGTGCGTGCGAGTGTGTGTGTGAGTGCGTGTGTGTGTCTGTGTGTGCGTGCGTGCGCGTGTGGGTGTGCGAGCGTGCGTGCGAGTGTGTGTGTGTGCGTGCGAGTGTGTGTGTGCGAGTGTGTGGGTGTGTGTGTGCGTGCGAGTGTGTGTGTGTGTGTGTGTGTGTGAGTGCGTGTGTGTGTCTGTGTGTGCGTGCGAGTGTGTGTGTGTGAGTGTGTGTGTGTGTCTGTGTGTGCGCGTGTGGGTGTGCGAGCGTGCGTGCGAGTGTGTGTGTGTGTGCGTGCGAGTGTGTGTGAGTGCGAGTGTGTGTGTGTGGCGTGCGTGTGTTTGTGTGTGTGTGTGTGAGTGCGTGTGTCTGTGTGTGTGTGCGAGTGTGTGGGTGTGTGTGTGCGTGCGAGTGTGTGTGTGAGTGCGTGTGTCTGTGTGTGCGTGCGAGTGTGTGTGCGAGTGTGTGTGTGTCTGTGTCTGTGTGCGTGCGGGTGTGCGTGCGTGCAAGTGTGTGTGTGTGTGCGTGCGTGCGTGTGGGTGTGCGAGCGTGTGTGCGTGTGTGTGTGCGTGTTTGTGTGTGCGTGCGAGTGTGTGTGTGTGAGTGCGTGTGTGTGTCTGTGTGTGTGTGCGTTAGAGTGTGTGTGTGTGTGCGTGCGAGTGTGTGTGTGTGTGTGCGTGCGTGCGAGTGTGTGTGTGTGTGTGTATGAGTGCGAGTGTGTGTGTGTGTGTGAGTGCGTGTGTGTGTCTGTGTGTGCGTGCAAGTGTGTGTGTGCGAGTGTGTGGGTGTGTGTGTGCGTGCGAGTGTGTGTGTGTGTGTGAGTGCGTGTGTGTGTCTGTGTGTGCGTGCGAGTGTGTGGGTGTGTGTGTGCGTGTGTTTGTGTGTGTGTGTGTGAGTGCGTGTGTGTGTCTGTGTGTGCGTGCAAGTGTGTGTGTGCGAGTGTGTGGGTGTGTGTGTGCGTGCGAGTGTGTGTGTGTGTGTGTGTGAGTGCGTGTGTGTGTCTGTGTGTGCGTGCGAGTGTGTGTGTGCGAGTGTGTGGCTGTGTGTGTGCGTGCGTGCGTGTGTGTCTGTGTGTGCGTCGGTGCGTGCGTGCGAGTGTGTGTGTGTGTGTGAGTGTGGGTGTGCGTGAGTGCGTGTATAGATGAGTGGGGAGTCGCCACGGTCACTGTTGTCTTGGCAGCGGTCAGAATAAGCTCAGGTGAAGGAGTCACAGACACGAAACACTGGAGCAGGATTTCAACATCTGTGACAACATAACATGGGGTTGACTGAAGCTCAAACTCATCAAAAAGAGGATTCGAAAGGAGAAATGTCATTCCCAATAACCTTTATGAGCTTGAAAGCATCATTAGCTAGCTCAGGATTGTATTGTCGATGTAATCCCTCATTCGTCCAGGACTGTTCCATTTTAGAAAAAGATTCAGTTCTAATCATCTGGACTCTTTCTTTTCAAAAAGACTCATCCGAGAGTCATTCTCAATCTGCAAATTAAGACCGGGAACGCAGATATTTATCCTACTTTGGTTAGCCCCTGCCCACCGGGCGGGACCTCCTGATTCAGGGTGTTTTTGGTTTCACCAGAAACTGCACCTCTTTGTTTACTATCAAACTAGCCTATTTGTTTACTCTTAGTCCTTTAATGGGCTATTAGCCTCCTATTGTTACCTGGCTCACTCTCTCTCTTCCTTGAGGACCTGATTAGCATCCGAATGCCCTGGGCGTCTACCTCTCCAGGGATTCAAGATTCCATTATAAACGACCGGAAGGTTGAACTTTAAACCACTATCTAAGGAAAATGTTTTTTTTTTTAAACAAAGATTGCCTCTTTAACTCCTCTTTCAATCCATCTTTTCTCCTGCTCAGAATCTTCACCTCACTGTCTTCAATAGAGTGATTAGAGGCTTCAAGATGACGATGCACAGCGCACTGTGGTCCTGAACTTGCATGTCTTCTGTGCTGATAGAGCCTCTTGTGCAGAGGCTGTTTAGTCTCCTATATACCGCTCTTCACAATTTTCTTCAATGCATGGAATAGAATAACCTACATTGCTCTGTTTTTCTGTCTGCATCTTGTCCTTAGGGTGAACCAGTTTTTGTCTTAAAGTGGTTTAAATAAACAGGGATTTCGTGTTGTCTAAAGATTATTTGCAATTTTTCCAATAGTCCCAAGACATAAGGGATAGAAACACCCTTCCTTCTCTGGCCCGGAATGCTTTCTCAGCCTGTGGATACCCGGGCCTCTTGTGCCACTGCACTCTATCAGCACAGAAGACATGCAAGTTCATCATCATCTTAAAGCCTCTAATCACTCTATTGAAAACAGTGAGGTGAAGATTCTAGGCAGGAGAAAAGATGGTTTGAAAGAGGCGTTAAAGAGGCAATATTTGCTTGGGCTCTCAACAGAGTGAAGAGAACCAAAAAGCAAGACAAAAGGGACAAAAGGGAAACAGAACAAATAAATAAACTAAAATAAACTACAAAATCAGTTGTTTTTGAAAGATCTTTATCAAAACTAGAGTAAGATCAAATCTATCTATATTTTTGTTAATCTGTTTTAGAATAGTTCTGGTATTGAGTCCTTAATTAGTCCTTAGTACTTATAGTTACTTCTGATTCACTTTTCAAACTAAAGCCACTGTAGATGAAAAGCCAATGTGTATTACTAGTAAAATACCACTGTCTACATGTATTCCCCACTTATTTAATGCCTTCTGAGCATCCTAATTATTCACCACAATGAGTTTAAAATGCTTTTCACAACTCTCTGAGGCCAGAGCGCGTTTTGCCATCAAGGTAAAGCTAACAAACATTCACAGCACACTTCTGGCTTCACAGAGAACAAAGCCTTCTATAATAAGATACAGACAGCACACCTCATTTGACTGAGCTGCTTTTAAAATATATCTGTACAGGAACATATTTTACTTTATTACACGAAAAAAAAAAAAATTATAGGACCTCTAAATAAGACTCAAAACAAGATCTCCCTGCATTAAAGTTGGTCAGCAGCAGTGAAGTTAATTTATTTGAGGGCTAAAATGATCAGAATAAGCCTGGTGAAGAAGTACTGTATACATACCTAATATATATATACCTAATACCTCTCGCTCATTCCAGACTGATCTGTCTTTCTGAATTGAATTCACGCTGATTAGTTGAAGCATCACAACAGAGGAAGAAGCAGACTTTTTTTTTTGGTTAAATCCAGTGTTCAGAAAAGCACAGTCCTCTTTCTCATCCACAATGTGCACATTTTTGAAAAACAAAGTCCGTATTTCACCTAAAATAGGCCGTAGTATGGCCATTGGCGTCGCCATCGGTTGTTCTGCCTTCTGTCCAAACCAATGCTGCTCTGTGATTGGTTCTAGTCCCGCCTGGAGAGTTTGTGAAACTCACAAAAATCACAAGAATTCATCTTTCAGGCAAGGTTACCTAATGACACCATGTAGTAAAACTAAGCATTTAAAGGTGCACTACCTGATTTCCACAGTTCTGAAACGTGAAAAACAATAAGTTTTTGGCACATGATAAAGTAAAATCTGTTTTGCCCCATTACAGATAAAAATGAGACCACAGTGCTTTCTCTGAATCTGTTTACAGCCCACGCTCCTCGCACACACTCAAGTGGGGTGGACTGAGAACAACCGGATGCAGCTAGCCGCTAAAGGCTAAATTGGTGATGACACGCGTCAATGAGTGGAGATGGAGTCTGGGAATGCGTTAGGTAAGTGGGCAATACATATTGTAAAAATGCTGAATTACTCAAACATACATGAAACAAACCACAACTCTATGTATTATTTGAACATAATACAACATTATAAGATGATTGTGTTAGGTAAGGTAGACAGCTTTAAACCCTATAAGCTCACAAAAATCTCCTCATTTCCTGTTCACTCTGAAGTCCGTCATGATGTGATACCTGTGTCACACGGGTCCCGGTGGCACAGGATTACATGCGCATCATTTTATCATTTTACACAGGGAAATAACAATGGAATATTAAGACTTCCTGTCAATCAGGCTCATGTTCTCTAATGCGAAAACCTGGATATGTTTTGTACTATTCCTTTTCCCTGAGTTTACCTGTACAGTCAGGCATAAGGATAAGTAGACAGGCTTACCCACAGGATAAACCGGATAATATCTATTATTAAGAATATTGAACATTTGCAACATTGACAAGCCAATACTGTGATATCGATACCTGAAGCCTGATTTATGAACTTATTTATGAAGTGATAAACTAATACAATTCTATAACGTTTGTGAGTCTAAACTACACGTAGAACTTTTTTCTTTAAAAAGACAGGATATCAAAATTAGAATGATTTTTATCCATCCCAACATGCAACCAACCACTTGACGAAATATGCATATGCTTTCAAAATGGTCAACTAAACCCCCCAGTACAAACATAATACATTTATATTTTAACTAGACTTATTGGGAAAAAAAATGCATCCTCAAAACATATTTAAATAATCATGTATTTTATTTTTTGCAAAGGATAATCTATTTTATTAAAATAATTGCAGCCTTTTTTATTTGCAGTGTTGCATTGTTATATATATATATATTGTTATTGCTCACTAGTCAGAAGAGAGTGTTGTATCATGTAAATGTTTAAATGTTATTTGTCTTTAGCTTTTGGGCTCAGAAGGTTGTATGGTCCTGATGAATCCCCCTCGACAGAAAGAGTAAGTGAGAACTCCAATACTTCTTCATTAAATCATTTTGCCAATTAATTCAAATAAGATGATTTTAAAATAGCTGTATTGAGGCAAATTAGTCCTTTTTTTGAATATATAAAACAACACAAATAAACAGTCCAAAATTTGAGTCATCCATGTCTTAGTGATGGCTTTTTCCCCTGAATCCAGCAGAATGTTTCAGAGATATACATTTACTGTGTCCATGGTAGGAGACTTGCAGCCCGGAACATAATTCTGAAATCGAGTGGGATGATGAGGTCAAAAAATGTCTGCAGTGTTAATCTTAGTCCAGTATTTTTGAGCAATAGGACAGTCCCAAAACACATGATAATGGTTTGCATTCAGGCCACCACAAAACAGCATTTCCTTATGAATAATGAGCACTTTGACATGGTGTTATGACAAAACGTGACACATTTTCCCAGCAAAATTCCCTCCAGACAGGTGATTTTGTGGTTCTCCACTGAGATATACCGTACATTTCGGACTTTAAGCCGCTCCCCTGCGGACATTACACTGTAGAAGAAGATGTCAGTGCAGAGTGGAAGCACTGTCCAGGGGACACACCATGTTTTTATATTTTAAGCTTCAGACTCATATTCACGGACAAATGAGTCTAATGAGAAAGTGAATCGGCTGAACGCAAAGACACACATGGAGCATGAGAGGTACGGCAATCTGTAGATTTGAACCTGCCGCATTGAAATGAGACTTTATTGGCCAGACCTGACTCACGGGTCAAAATACAACCTGTGCATCACTACAATGGACCATATTTCTGTGTAAATATCACATGTTACAACGTGAGGTGCGGCCCGTATATGTACAATTTCAATTTTCTTTGTAAATTATGTGTGCACGGCTTTTATTCAGGAGCGCTGTATTGCCCGAAAAGTATGGTAAATATATTTTCTCAGTCTTCATCCGAGTTTTAAATCAGTTTCTGGGTTTTTGCATTCTAGAAAAAAAAGAAAATGCATTACATTAGATTTCTGGTTTGGTCAAATATAATAGAACATCATTTGCATATCAGGCAATTTAAAATTAAACTGTTTAGCGTATTGGCTATTGACCGATATAGAGGTCGATATTTGTTTTGGATGAACTGCTGCCTAAAGAATATGGACAAAGCTTTATCTAAAGAAATGACCATGTTACTGCTCTCTTATCTAATCTGTGGTAGTTTGGAGTCAATTCAAATTACATAATATGGCTAAATTAATCCAATCTGGCCCTACATATCAGCCATCAGTATTCTACAAAACTGGTACGAGCCTAGGCCATAAAAAATCCTATCTCACTACAAAAAAGTCATATCATATCATGTCATCTATCATTCATTAATCGAGCAGTGGTTCTACCAATGATGGGTTCAGTCTTTGTAGTAACTGTGCAGTTGAGTGTGGTCCGGACCCTGGGTGTGGCTCTGAGGCGTCACGGAGTCAGAGCGGGCCCTACAATGAGATACAGAGTTTAACCCATCCACAGCTTATGGTAAGTCCCTGATGTCCAGACAGATGTGATCTAACCAGTGCTCTCTGTAAGTCTGGACACATGACCCATCAGCCATCCACTCATCAATGTTCTGTCTGCTTCAGTCAGCTAAGGTTATACAACACGACCACTGTAAAGATGCATGTTCAAGTTTCATATGCGTATTCATACACGCTCTACTATTTGGTAGGACCTTCAGTGTGTCATTATTCCTCACAGAGATCTTCAGTGTGTCATTGTTCTTCATTGTGTTATTATTCCCCACACAGATCTTCAGCATGTCGTTATTCCTCACACAGCTCTTCATTGTGTCATTATTCCTCACACAGATTTTCAGTGTGTCATTGTTCCTCACACAGATCTTCAGTGTGTTATTATTCCTCACACAGATTTTCAGTGTGTCATTGTTCCGCACACAGATCTTCAGTGTGTTATTATTCCTCACACAGATTTTCAGTGTGTCATTGTTCCTCACACAGATCTTCAGTGTGTTATTATTCCTCACACAGATTTTCAGTGTGTCATTGTTCCTCACACAGATCTTCAGTGTGTTATTATTCCTCACACAGATCTCCAGTGTGTCATTATTCTTCATTGTGTCATTATTCCTCACACAGATCTTAAGTGTGTCATTATTCCTCACACAGATCTTCAGCGTGTCATTATTCCTCACATAGATCTTCAGTGTGTCATTATTCCTCACACAGATCTTCAGCGTGTCATTATTCCTCACACAGATCTTCAGTGTGTCATTATTCCTCACACAGATCTTCAGCATGTCATTATTCCTCACATAGGTCTTCAGTGTGTCATTATTCCTCACACAGATCTTCAGCATGACATTGTTCCTCACACAGATTTTCAGTGTCATTGTTCCTCACACAGATCTTCAGTGTGTCATTATTCCTCACACAGATCTTCAGTGTGTCATTATTCCTCACACAGATCTTCAGTGTGTCATTATTCCTCACACAGATCTTCAGCGTGTCATTGTTCCTCACACAGATTTTCAGTGTCATTATTCCTCACACAGATCTTCAGTGTGTCATTATTCCTCTCACAGATCTTCAGTGTGTCATTATTCCTCACACAGATCTTCAGTGTGTCATTATTCCTCACACAGATCTTCAGTGTGTCATTATTCCTCACACAGATCTTCAGCGTGTCATTGTTCCTCACACAGATTTTCAGTGTGTCATTATTCCTCACCTCCTTCCTCCTCGCCTTTCATGACCCGCCCCAAGGCATAGTTTCATCGTGGAAGACTCCCCCTGCTGTCCCACCTGCACACCCTACCTCCTCCACCCCACCATCACCTTTCCAAAGTTTCATTTTTCTTTCAGGTTTTATTTCCACCAGCTGTAATGTCGAGGCTCTTTAGGGGGAAGAGTCCTATCATATCCTGCATTGTTCCCTGCCGGGGTCGAAGTGCCAAAACTATATATATATATATTTTCACATAACGTTATTAACTATCGTTAATCATCTTCTATTACATATTAATTTGCGTCTCCGCCAAGTCGAGCCGAGCTGGGACTAAACGTGACGTCCAGAGAGGGTCAGACGCTGGGTAAAAGTGCAAGGGTTCTGAGGCAGGAGGAGACAATGTTTTGTGGACTGCGCTTCATTGATTTGGGGACGAAGATCCGATAAGGACATGGATGAGAACCCTGAAGTTTAACTTTACACGGTGAGTAATAAAGTTTTGTCTTGTTTGATATTCTCTGTGTACGTCATTCCGTCTCCTTGGCTCTGCTTTATCAGCGGTTACTGTGGCTGATGCTTTAGAGTTACGATATCATGTGTAGCAGTCACGTGTTGTGGTGTCATCCAGACCCAGTTTTACACAGCACCACTGAGACCCAGTTTTACACAGCACCACTGAGACCCAGATGTAATGGAAAGTCTCCCAGGGACAAGTGGGGCCACGAGCTCTACACCACTACAGCAGCAGAACCACTACAGCAGCAGAACCACTACAACAGCAGAACCACTACAGCAGCAGAACTAGAGCTGGGTTGAAAAAAATTGATTTTCCGATTTTTAATCGATTCGCATATTAATGACCGATTATCGATTCGTACGTCCAAAGATCTTTTTTTTTTTTTTTTTTTTTCTCGGTCTAAAAATAACTCGAAAACAATCATGGCGTCAGACAGAGATGGTAACGTTAGTGTAACACTTAAGACACCTGAGACACTGAAGGCACCGATTTGGAGGAATTTCGAGTTACGGGAAATAGAAGGGACCAACGAGCTGGGCAAAAGTAAAGCGGTCTGCAAAAAGTGCGGAATTGAGGTAAAGCACTGTGGTAATACCACCAACTTAAAGAATCATCTGCGGCGGCATCACCCTAACCTGTCCTTGGGACCGCTTTTGGACGAATTCTTAATTATTTTCAAGCATAATAATAATGCACTGGTTAGTGTCCCAGTAGGAATCCACTGTTGCAGATGTAGTCACCTCAATGATGTCCTCCATTTATTGTCCTGAATTATCTTTCTTGAAGGTAGATTGACCCTTAACCTTTTCATCAGTCTTCCAGCCATCAGTAACTACCAATACTTGTAAGATTTGCTGTTTAATATTGATATAATACTAGTTTTAATATGTTGTTTCTCTACACAGTCATGAAGTGAAGGAAACGGTTCAAATACATTTTTCATTTTTAATAACATTAACCCCCGGATCGAATCCAAATCGGATCGAATCGGAAATCAGATCGAAATTGGAGCGAATCGGATGGAATCTGAGAAAATTGGAAAAAAAACGATTTTGAAACGTAAAAATCGGAATCGAATTGATTCTTGAAATTTGAATCGAAACCCAGCTCTAAGCAGAACCACTACAGCAGAACCACTACAGCAGAACCACTACAGCAGCAGAACCACTACAGCAGAACCACTACAGCAGCAGAACCACTACAGCAGCAGAACCACTACAGCAGAAGCACTATAAGTAAGTAAGTAAGTAAATTGTATTTATATAGCACCTTTCACAGACAGAAGTCACAAAGTGCTTCACAAAACACAGAATAAAACAATAAAAACACAAAAAACTTACAGTGAAAAATACATATACAACAATATACAGTAAAATCAGTCCGTAAAACAAGTGCATTTAAAAGGCTTGACTAAATAAAAAGGTTTTAAGCTGACCCTTAAAAGACCCTTAAAAGCAGTAACTGAGTCCAGTGACCGTAGGGAGAGCGGATGATCGTTCCAGAGTTTGGGGGAAACAGCCTGGAAGGATCGGTCTCCTCTGGTCCGAAAACGGGTGCGAGGAACCAGCAACAGTTTCTGGTCCAAGGACCTTAGTGAGCGAGAGGAGCAGAACCACTAGAGCAGAACCACTACAGCAGCAGAACCACTACAGCAGAAGCACTACAGCAGCAGAACCACGACAACAGCAGAACCACTACAGCAGCAGAACCACTACAGCAGAACCACTACAGCAGAAGCACTACAGCAGCAGAACCACTACAGCAGCTGAACCACGACAACAGCAGAACCACTACAGCAGCAGAACCACTACAGCAGAACCACTACAGCAGCAGAACCACTATAGCAGCAGAACCACTACAGCAGAACCACTACAGCAGCAGAACCACTACAGCACCAGAACCACTACAGCAGCAGAACCACTACAGCAGAACCACTACAGCAGCAGAACCACTACAGCAGAACCACTACAGCACCAGAACCACTACAGCAGCAGAACCATTACAGCAGAACCACTACAGCACCAGAACCACTACAGCAGCAGAACCACTACAGCAGAACCACTACAGCAGAACCACTACAGCAGAACCACTACAGCAGCAGAACCACTACAGCAGAACCACTACAGCAGCAGAACCACTACAGTTGTAGTTTGTGACCAGCTTTACAAAATCATCCATCCATCCATCCATTTTCTACCACTTGTTCCCTTTCGGGGTCGCGGGTGACTGGAGCCTATCCCAGTGACTTCGGGCCTTATGCGGGGTACACCCTGGACAGTGGCCAACTTGTCGCAGGGCCAACACAGAGACACAGACATCGAACCCATGATCTCCTTCTTGGGAGGCAAGAGCGCTAACCGCCTTTGCCACCGTGCACCCCTTTACAAAATCAAACTTTCTAAATGACTAAATAAAAAAATGGAACAAAACCAGCCCAATAATATAATTGTTTTTTTAAACTATAGACAAAAACAAATCTTGCTTGTAAAATGATTATTATTTTTTTTAGTTCTTATGATTATACTGTGACCTGAATATGATTATTGATTAGCTGAATAATCTATCCCTATTTGGGACAACAGATGAAATGTAACTATTGTTCTATGAATATGCACTGTCCTAATTTAAAAAACAACAGTCCAGCAGTGTGCACTCCAGAGGCAGCGTGATGATTACTTCCACTTGACCGCTCGGTCCCTCGCTCTTACATCACAGAGGCCTCTCACGTGCTGCACTCATTTCCGCTCAGTCTGAACCTTAATCTAGTCGCACACATCCACAGGACCACAGCGCGCTCAGAATACACTCGCAGAGACTCATCACTCCATCTTGAAACGCAGGACAACACAACTACAGTGCAACTGGAGCAAATAGGGCGTAAAACGGTATAAATTCAACAGTTGAGATGAATAAGGGCTGTCAAAAGCATGAAAAGTGAGACAATAATTGATACTAAGACAACTTTAGAACTAAACTTACTCATTTGAGCAAGTATTGATTCAAAAAACCCCATTAAATGCTTCTCAGAGAATAAAGCACTCTATAATCACACACAGAGAAAGTGCTGCGGTCTCATTTTCACCCAAATCGATGATTTTACATGAATATATATATATATTGTGTTAATGTTTTAACCTTTTCTCATTGCATTACCCGATTTTATAATTATTCACGATAATTAAGATTTGTTTAGAATGCAAAAGAATATGAATATGAGATTTTTACCAGATTAGATCAAGATGAAGCCAGACTGAAGCTGCATGAGGACATCCAGAAGTGTATTTACAGAGTTTTCATCAAAAAGACTTATTTTCAAGCTCTTCTCTCTGCGTATATGTATAGACAAGTTAGAGATCGAATACACAATTAGTTGCATTAAAACTATGAATAATAAAGTAGTGAGATCTTTTTTACATGTACATTGACTCAAAAAAGAATGTCAAAGTTTCCTTCAACAAAACCACACCTGAAGTGGCATTTACCTCCCTAGGAAGGTATTCTGGGCATGTCCCATTGGGAGAGGCCCCGGGGAAGGCCCAGGACCCACTGGAGGGACTATATATTGCATTTAGAACCCGTAATTAGCATTAATTAGCATAGCATAGCATTTATACGCTCGCTTGAGGCAGAATTTGTTTTAAGCGAAAAATGGTGAAAGGTGGAAACGCTTTCAGTCGCATAAACTCACCAAGCGAATATTAAAACTCTCGTGACCGTCGGACCAGGCGCATCGGAGTGGACACAGGTGATGACAAGGCTTCAAGAAAATCAGGCTGAAAACTTTTTTCTACCGCTTTATCGCTTTATTAGGGGTCACGGGTGACTGGAGCCTATCCCAGTGACTTTGGGCCTTAGGCGGGGTACACCCTGAACAGTGGCCAACTCGTCGCAGGGCTGACAGACATAGACATAGACATTACAGACAACCATTCACTCTCACATTCATTCACTAGGGCCAATTTAGAGTTGCCAATTTTGCCTAACACATGCATGTCTTTAGACTAAACTAAACAAAAAAAATGTGGGACAAATATAACTTAGCCAGAAACACATACACGCTCTCTAATATTCATTAGAGGAGAAACTCTGGGATGGTTTATGTCCAAGGTTAAAAGTGTTGTAAGACTTCAGCGTTTTTTCTTTTCAACATCAGCGTAACATTTTGGCAAAAGGTAGTAGCATTTATTTGATAGTAAACCTGTCTTATAGCATTATTAAAGTGTTGACAACCTGCAAAAATTTTGGCATGACGAAAAAGTATGCACTTAACAGCTAAATAACAGAAAATGCATCTCTAGCCAAGCCAAACCAAGCAGACTGAGCACCGTGCACCTTCTGCAGGATTAGTGGTGTTTGACACAGACCAGACAGGCGGCTCCCGTAACTAGGTAACAAACACCCACACTTAGATGGAAACGGAACTAAATTCACATTTGTTATTCGCTTTTCTTTTGCAAATTTAGAAAATATGCGCATTTTGTGAGTGTGGAAACTCTATTTATGTGTGGGAACACTTTGTGTGGAAAGGGAAGTCCGGATCGCGGTCGAGGTCGCGACCCGGCCCGGGATCAAGCTAAATGAAAGATAATGAATGGATGATGTGACGTTTTCTGTAATGTGGTGCCGAGAATCTTCTGGTCTGTTTTTAAGTCCATAAATCATCACCCGACCCGTTCTGAGTATTTCTGCTGTCTAATATTATTATGTAATTCCCTTTACTGCCACTGTAGATGAAGCCCACAACTCAATGAGCCAGAGACAGTGGAAATCATTTGAATTCAAAAAAACCTTGGGGTCATTTTGTTGTAAAATTTGAAATCCCAAAGTAAAAGTTCTCATCATTTTTGTCCTTTAATGGTAATGCAAAGCAAAATGCAGTTCCAATAGCAGTATACTGTATTGGCAGGAGGTACTAAACACTTTGATACAGTACTATTCTACCATAAATAGCTAAAGTCATGTGTGTGTACTTCTGTCCTCGTCTCAGCACATACAGCCCTGCTTTAACCTGCAGAGCTAAAGATACAATCTAATCTTGACAGAATACTCAACAGTACAAAGACCCACTGATCTTAAGACAATCAGCTACTGTCCTCAAATCTCCAGAAAGTTGATATTTTGTTCAAGGAAATCTGAATAAAAAGGATGATGAATGGATCTAGTGCAATGAATGTGGTTTCCTTTATATACACAGTATTACGGCTTTGAAATGTTGAGTCCTGCACATTTCTGCCCCTTTAGCTTGACATGAAATGCGCAGATGATGGATGCTCATAAACTCTGGACTATATCTGACTGTTCTAATCTTATCAAATGGTATTAGTGTAAAAGTGGCTTTTGTCACGTGCAGGATTAGTGTAGTGGCTGTGTTATTGTCACATGTAATAGACTATTATGGCAGGTGCCGCGGGCAGCAGGGTCCCACGGATGGGCCCGTCCCAGAGAGAAGAGTGTGTGTCAGGGTGCATCACAGCTCATCACACACTACAGTATAAAGGAGGCTTATCTGTGCTAATGTGGACGACACGCAGCAGTCAGACCAGAGCTGGATCCACAAATAGATAATATTGCAGTTGTTTGGGAATGCAACAAAGCTAATTACCAATAACTTAGAGAACAATCTTTCCAATAAACTAAATAATGCAAACGTGTCCAAACAGAGGGCCACGTACAGGAACAATCAAGTTCAAATTGTTGCTATTATCGTGGGTTTAACTGACTCGCCACAGCTTTGGGAGGTCTGTATTGTATTCCTGCTGATATCTGCCCCGTGTGTCCGTGCATTTTCTATCAGACTTATGAGTTAAAAATAGGCTAAACATTCCACAAAATATTTCATTTCTTAGATAAACACACTGTTATTATTTTTTACTGATGTTAAAAGTGAATTTGTGAACTTTACCTCAACTTGAAATAGATTTGAGGGCCTTGCTGAGGATTTAAACTATCGGTTAGAGCCAGAGCCGCAAGCTATAGATTGCATGTATCAGCTCAAAAATTCTCTCTGTTTATACAGTATAATATACGATTTCAACACGTTTTGGCTCTAATAAAACTAAAACACACAGTCAGACCTTTCCATTTTGCATATGTCATGATTTATTTGTGAATATATATTGTCTCCTGCTTTTAACACGTACACCACTCTCAACTCTTTCCTTTCAGATCACGACAAAGATGTTAGATTACAAATTCATTTCTTAAAGGTGGTATGGACGATTTTTTTCAGCACATTTTTTATCATATTTCCTCGTGGCGTGGATAAATCATTAGTCCTGCCACGTATCAATCATAAAACGCACCTACCGCTCACCTGCAGCCGCGTCAGGCTCGTCCCCACGTTTCCGCGTGTCTAAGCGCATGGATCTATCATAATATAGTTCCCTCAGTGTACGGGGCAAAATGAAGACGGAGAAAGACAGTGTGAGCTGACGCAGAAGTGGACAGAAATCTATGGGAGACGAGAGATGCGATGCGCTCCGTTGCACTAATAAACAAACGCACGTGTGTGTTGTATCAGTCCGCACGGGGGAGTGCGCATGCGCACTTCCGCCTGCGTTCTCAAATCGCCGAAAAATCGTCCATACCGCCTTTAACAGACCATTTTCTGAGTAAACGTTTTAAGAAAAGAAGATCACAAACCACAAGTCACGGGTGAATTACAAGTGCCTTCATTTACCGACATACAAAGCCAAAAGTGGTTCTAGAGTCTTTACAAGTTCTTTACAAGTACAAGTTATCGCTGAACACTTTGAACCTCGAGAGCAGAACAAACCAACGCTGCAATGTTCAACTTAAAGGAACCGTGTGTGAGATTTTCATTTCACATTTCCCCAGACACGAGACAAACAAATCAAACATAGCTTTTACTGTTTGAATTCTGATTTATTCCTCATAACATAAAGATTGCACGTGATGTCCATATGTTCATGTTTTGCATTTGGTGTTTTGGTTGCTTCGCATGAGTCACATTTGGGTTGCCAGCTCCTTCCGTAAAGCAGCGGAATATACAGCAACATAGAGCGTTTTATTGTGAAAGGGTCAGTGACAGAACATTATCACGGACGTCAGTGATTTAAAGCAGATCATAAAAAGAATACAAATGATATTAATAGGCTCGATAACAGTAGGTCTTGTATAATCTTCTAGTGGCATATGCTTTGCCTAAGATGCTTATGATGATAGAACTGTGTGGATTAGGCCCGGCGGTTCTCAAACTGTGGTAGTACGTACACAGGCTCGAGAGGGCGTGAGAATCTTTGGGTAATGACTTGTTTGGAACTGTAGTCTTATTTTGAGTCCTGTTTTAGATCTGGTGGTGCTTCCGGAAGAGAACCACAACATTAGGCTGTAAGTAGGATATGGTAATCCAACTACACCACAGCGGCCTACAGGCTCTACTATACTGTACACCACAGCGGCCTACAGGCTCTGACTATACTGTACACCACAGCGGCCTACAGGCTCTACTATACTGTACACCACAGCGGCCTACAGGCTCTACTATACTGTACACCACAGCGGCCTACAGGCTCTACTATACTGTACACCACAGCGGCCTACAGGCTCTACTATACTGTACACCACAGCGGCCTACAGGCTCTGACTATACTGTACACCACAGCGGCCTACAGGCTCTACTATACTGTACACCACAGCGGCCTACAGGCTCAACTATACTGTACACCACAGCGGCCTACAGGCTCTGACTATATTGTACACCACAGTGGCCTACGGGCTCTGACTATACTGTACACCACAGCGGCCTACAGGCTCTGACTATATTGTACACCACAGCGGCCTACGGGCTCTGACTATACTGTACACCACAGCGGCCTACAGGCTCTACTATACTGTACACCACAGCGGTCTACAGACTCTGACTATACTGTACACCACAGCGGCCTACGGGCTCTGACTATACTGTACACCACAGCGGCCTACAGGCTCTACTATACTGTACACCACAGCGGCCTACAGGCTCTGACTATTCTGTACACCACAGCGGCCTACAGGCTCAACTATACTGTACACCACAGCGGCCTACAAACTCTGACTATATTGTACACCACAGCGGCCTACAGGCTCTGACTATTCTGTACACCACAGCGGCCTACAGGCTCAACTATACTGTACACCACAGCGGTCTACAAACTCTGACTATATTGTACACCACAGCGGCCTACGGGCTCTGACTATACTGTACACCACAGCGGCCTACAGGCTCTGACTATACTGTACACCACAGCGGCCTACAGGCTCTGACTATATTGTACACCACAGTGGCCTACGGGCTCTGACTATACTGTACACCACAGCGGCCTACAGGCTCTGACTATATTGTACACCACAGCGGCCTACGGGCTCTGACTATACTGTACACCACAGCGGCCTACAGGCTCTGACTGTATTGTACACCACAGCGGCCTACAGGCTCTGACTATACTGTACACCACAGCGGCCTACAGGCTCTACTATACTGTACACCACAGCGGTCTACAGACTCTGACTATACTGTACACCACAGCGGCCTACGGGCTCTGACTATACTGTACACCACAGCGGCCTACAGGCTCTACTATACTGTACACCACAGCGGCCTACAGGCTCTGACTATTCTGTACACCACAGCGGCCTACAGGCTCAACTATACTGTACACCACAGCGGTCTACAAACTCTGACTATATTGTACACCACAGCGGCCTACGGGCTCTGACTATACTGTACACCACAGCGGCCTACAGGCTCTGACTATATTGTACACCACAGCGGCCTACAGGCTCTGACTATATTGTACACCACAGCGGCCTACGGGCTCTGACTATACTGTACACCACAGCGGCCTACGGGCTCTGACTATACTGTACACCACAGCGGCCTACAGGCTCTGACTGTATTGTACACCACAGCGGCCTACAGGCTCTGACTATATTGTACACCACAGCGGCCTACAGGCTCTGACTATATTGTACACCACAGCGGCCTACGGGCTCTGACTATACTGTACACCACAGCGGCCTACGGGCTCTGACTATACTGTACACCATATCTTCATAATAAAAATATTAGGACTGAATCTTTCATCCTAATTTTGATTGTGGTTTGAATTTTATTGTGGTGCAAGGCAAATTTATCTGTAGAGCACAATTCGTAAAACAAGGCAATTCAAAGTGCTTATCAAACAGTAAAAAAATAATGCATTCAAATCACAAAAGAGTTAAAGACATAAAAGAGAAAAGTGCATAAACACAGCTAAACAAACCATTGTCAGAGTAGAACCTGTCTCACATCTTCAGGAAGAATGTTCCAGATTTTAGCTGCATAAAACTGAAACGCAGATTCCCCATGTTCAGTCCTGACTCTGGCACCAGCAGGAGGCCGGTCCATGTTTAGTCCTGACTCTGGGCACCAGCAGGAGTCCGGTCCATGTTTAGTCCTGACTCTGGCACCAGCAGGAGGCCGGTCCATGTTTAGTCCTCACTCTGGCACTAGCAGGAGGCCGGTCCATGTTTAGTCCTGACTCTGGGCACCAGCAGGAGGCCGATCCATGTTTAGTCCTGACTCTGGCACCAGCAGGAGTCCGGTCCATGTTTAGTCCTGACTCTGGGCACCAGCAGGAGTCCGGTCCATGTTTAGTCCTGACTCTGGCACCAGCAGGAGGCCGGTCCATGTTTAGTCCTGACTCTGGGCACCAGCAGGAGGCCGGTCCATGTTTAGTCCTAACTCTGGCACCAGCAGGAGGCCGGTCCATGTTTGGTCCTGACTCTGGCACCAGCAGGAGGCCGGGCCATATTTAGTCCTGACTCTGGCACTAGCTGGAGGCCGGTCTATGTTTAGTTCTGACTCTGGCACCAGCAGCAGGCTGGTCCATGTTTAGTCCTGACTCTGGCACCAGCAGGAGGCCAGTCCGTGAGGTCCTCAGAGTCCGAGATGTGTGATGGTACTTCCTGGTTCTGGTCAGGACCCGAGCAGCAGCGTTCTGGATGTACTGCAGCTGTTTTACAGCTCGTTTGGAGAGGCCAGTGAGCAGGCCGTTACATTAGTCTAATCTACTGGAGACAAACGCATGGATAAGTCTCTCCAAGTCTGGTTTGGACACTATATTTTTGATTTTGCCAATGTTTCTTAGATGGTAAAAAGCTGCTGATGTTATTGATTTGATGTGACTGTTAAAGTTCAAGTCTGAGTCCATTATTACCCCCAGATTTCTAACTTGGTTTGAAGGTTTTAGAGCAAGACTCTGGAGGTGACCACTAACTTTCTCTTTGTTTCTGTGGGCCAAAAACGATTATTTCAGTCTTGTCTGAATTCAGCTGGAGAAAGTTGTTTTGCCTCCACACACTGATCTGTTGATGCAGTGACAGAGTGAATCCACTGGTCCATAGTCACCTGCCGACAGTGAAACATAGATCTGACTCGTCTGCATAATTGTGATAGGACACATTTTCACTGCGTATCAGCTGACCTAACGGCAGCATGTAGAGGTTGAACAGAGGGGGACCCAGGACTGACCCTTGGGGCACACCACAAGTCAGGGTCATGTGGTCTGAGACACAGCTACCAATTTCAACAAAGTACTTCCTGTCTTCCAGATAGGACCTTAACCAGTTTAGGGCAGTGCCAGTGATGCCCACCCAGTCCTCTAGTCTCTGTAAGAGGGTCCCATGATAGACGGTGTCAAAAACAAACAGAATTAAGACAGAGGCTTTGCCCGTGTCAGTGTTCAGGAGGATGTCATTTGTCACCTTGGGCCGGTAATTACTGCGGCATAAGAGGTCCTTGGGATATTTTCTGAGCGATAAAGGGTCCCTGACCTCAAAAAGTTTAACTGTGCAAGAATAAAGAAAATATCAAGCCTTTGTGTGCTACATTTTGTGTGATGAAAATCCTCACACACTTGAGTTGTCCAAGGCCTCTGAACATGCACCAGAATGAAGGAAACGCTTGTGCTTTTAAACTCTCTCTCTCTCTCTCTCTCTCTCTCTCTCTCTCTCTCTCTCTCTCTCTCTCTCCCTCTCCCTCTCACTACATCCACATGAAATGGAGTGAAAAGTAGGCATCACTCGAAACATTGAGCAAACATTCACAACAACGAACCCAGTAGCTCTGAGTCCACAGGATTTGTAAGTTTCAGTTCAAGTTTACACTCTTCTGTCCCACAACATGACCCTCGCACTGGGCCGGACGCTTTCCACTGGCTCACACTGACCACTAATCCAGTGTCCTAATCCTCATTTCATCACACACACAAATGCACACACACACAGACACACACACACACACATAGATGCTCACACACACGCACACATACACTCACTCACACAGACACACAGATGCACACACACACGCACACATACACACACTCACACACACACACACACGCACACATACACTCACTCACACACACAGATGCACACGCACACATACACTCACTCTCACACACACAAACACACAGATCCTCACTCACACACACACACACACACGCACATACACACACTCACACACACAGATGCACACGCACACATACACACAATCACACACACACACACGCACACACACACACACACACAAGGCCCACGCCTCAGCATCATCAATGACTGATTAAAGCGACATTCAGAGCCTCATTCTACACGGACAATGACAATCTACTGTTCTCTAACACCACTTTGAATGGATTCTGACCAGTGCAGATTAGGAACATCCCACGAGACCTCCACTAAACCAGGACTAAACCAGGACTAAACCAGAACTAAACCAGGACTAAACCAGGACTAAACCAGGACCAAACCAGGACTAAAAACAAGGACTAAACTAGGGCTAAACCAGGACTAAACCAGGACTAAACCAGGACTAAAAACAAGGACTAAACCAGGGCTAAACCAGGACTAAACCAGGACTAAACCAGGACTAAACCAGGACTAAACCAGGACTAAAAACAAGGACTAAACCAGGGCTGAACCAGGACTAAACCAGGACTAAACCAGGACTAAACAAGGACTAAACCAGGACTAAACCAGGACTAAACAACAACTAAACAAGGACTAAACCAGGACTAAACAAGGACGAAACCAGGACTAAACAAGGACTAAACCAGGACTAGACAAGGACTAAACCAGGACTAAACAAGGACTAAACAAGGACTAAACCAGGACTAAACAAGGACTAAACCAGGACTAAACCAGGACTAAACCAGGACTAAACAAGGACTAAACCAGGACTAAACAAGGACTAAACAAGGAATAAACCAGGACTAGAAAAGGACTAAACCAGGACTAAACTAGGACTAAACCAGGACTAAACCAGGGCTAAACCAGGACTAAACCAGGACTAAACCAGGACTAAATTATGGGCACGACTGGCCATATTACAACATAATCCATTGCTTTGCCGTGTCAATTCATAAAAATGTTTTCACTGTCAACTAAGTAACAAAGAAAAAATGATAATACATATATGTTTTACTAGTTTTTATAGTTGGTTGTTTTAGGTTTTCCTCACATTAGTTGTAGAATCTGTTGTAAATGCTGTGATATTATGATATTCAAAATTTAATAAGACTTTATATTGTTGCTATTTTATTTAGTTGTGATTAGAGTTAATTCACTTTAATACATTCATATAAAGTGATATAATTAGAATAAATGAAAATGCTTTCAGAAGCCTCCATGCTCGGGTTGTTAGAAGTACCAAACGCCACTAAACCAAGTTTAACCCAGTTTAGTCCTTGTTTAGTCCTGGTTTAGTCCTGGATTAGTCCTATATTGTATGTGTTTTAAATGTGGTGTTGAGCTCGTCGTCTCAGTGACGGGCGACAATCGGAGCTTAAACAAACGCCATGTTCACACTTTCCACACGGATGCACAAAGCGCTCAGAGAAGGCTCCATTACACGTGCCATCTGTCCACTGAACGCCACGCAGCACACTGAACGCCACAGAACGCCACTGAACGCCACGCAGCACACTAAACGCCACGCAGCACACTGAACGCCACTGAACGCCACTGAACGCCACGCAGCATACTGAATGCCACGCAGCACACTGAACGCCACTGAACGCCACGCAGCACACTGAACGCCACGCAGCATACTGAACGCCACTGAATGCCACACAGCACACTGAACGCCACTGAACGCCACGCAGCACACTGAACGCCACGCAGCATACTGAACGCCACTGAATGCCACACAGCACACTGAACGCCACTGAACACCACACAGCACACTGATCGCCACACAGCATACTGAACGTCACTGAACGCCACACAGCACACTGAACGCCACGCACACTGAACGCCACGCAGCACCAATGCACAACACGCCACGCAGCACGGACGCACAACACGTCACTGAACGCCACGCGGCACCGATGCACAACACGCTACTGAACGCCACGCAGCACCGATACACTACTGAACACAGAGCCACTGAACGCCACACAACACCGATACACAACACGCCACTGACCGCCACGCAGCACCGATGCACAACATGCCACTGAACGCCACGCAGCACCGATACACTTCTGAACACAGAGCCACTGAACGCCACGCAGCACCAATGCACAACACGCCACTGAGCATGAGCCACTGAACGCCACGCAGCACTGAACGTGTTACACTACGCTTGGGTACTGTTACTGGAATTTCTCCATTGCTCCATTGTGGGACAAATTCGGGTTAAAAACGACCTTTTGTCTGTGTTGTGATGAACATCTGATGATGGTTTTCAACCTTCTCTCCTTTAGTTATTTTTTGATACCTTTTTTTACGCCTGTTGGGTTCCAAGACAGCGCTGTCTGCTCCTTTTCATTGGCCGCTGGGCTCCATGAGTGCAAAGTAGTGTCAGTAAACAAGCTGCTGTACTGGAGCCAACGATCTATACCAGAGCATGACCAAATTTGGCTTTAAAATTCTGACATGTTAGAATGACTGCGACTGGCGTCCGGTCTACTTTACGATTCAAACCTGAGTTTAGTCGTAACTCCTCTTCACTAAAAGACAGGAGCAGCTGTGGCTGGAATCAACTAAAGATAACTGGGAGCAACTGAACATCAGAGCAAAATGTGCTAAGAATCGTGTCGTGTCCGTAACATGGAATTTGTGGATATGCAACAATGTAATTATTAATGAGTCATTCATTGTATAATCAGGATCTGCACAAACAGAGCCAAATACCCACGCACCTTTGTCTTTTAAGTACAATTACAACAATAAGCACGTAACAACTGCCTAGAACTAAGCATCAAATCTTTCTCTTTCAAAGAGCAAATATATGGACATGATACATTTATATTTCTGCATACTCTGAACTTTAAAGGTGCAAAATGTGACTTTTCTGGTGGAAACATTGCATTATTATAAATTATATCTTATAATTTATGTAACAGTTTCTTCCAATGCAAACCTTTCTTTTCCCCTTCAACTTAAATTAGTCAAATCTATAGAAAGGCCTTCACATACAATGAAGATTAGGACTCACGTCATAACCTTTTTGAGCTCTTGTTATTGACCATGTATAAACTTCACCAAAGCAGTAATAGCATACTTTTAAAAGTAATCGGTCCGAAATTCTACACCAGCGTAATTAAACTACGCATCGGAAAGAGGCATGTAGTCTCAAATAAACTTATGGATGATTTATTATCAAATTATTATTATCAATATAGTCCAACATCAATTTTACAACTAAAGAAAGGAGCAGGCACAATGAGAAAAAGGTGTAACTTTGCAGGTAAGTTACATAATCAATGCAAGCACAACAGCCAAGGCTTGTTATTGCTGTTTGAAAAGCTTTGTATGGTTTAAGCCAACCAACATTTAATATGTGAGCAGTGTAAAGCGCTTTGTCTTAACAAAGTGAAGCTGCACAGTCTCTGAACATCTAACTAAGCAAGGAGGACTTTCCTGCTCGTCTCAGTGGAGATAGTATAGTTAGAATACATAGACCATCATACGGCATCAAACTTATGAAAAATCCACTCATTTCAGTGGAAACAAGCAGGTAACGCCAGCAAGCCACGTGACTGGTCAGATCTGTGGAGAGGAGACCCTACTCACAGTGAGAATGTATGTTTTTAAAAGGTATTTTTTGAGCAATAAAAGCACTAGTACTAGTAGAAATAAAGGCAATAGGTACAAACAAGCAGTATACACTTAATTCTCCAGAAAGGTTACGCAGTGCACCTTTAAATGACATCTAGCACATTCATTTTTCCATGTCATATTTTACAGCATGTGCAGAAAAGCAGCGCGTGTGTTGTGCTTGTCACTCACCAGCTCTTGGTTGGTGGAGTTGGAGTCGTCTCCGGGAAAAGGGATGTAGATGGCTAAGGCCACGCAGTTGGCAAAAATGGACAGCAGTATGAAGATATCAAAGGGTCTGGAACAAAACATTAAGGCTAATATTTGTATGAAAGATGGACATGTTTGTGCTTATGTGTCACATGTCTCAGTCTGAATCAGCAGATGAAGTGAGTCAAACAGGATTAAAGCCAGAGTGTGGAGAGGAATATGACTCCAGCCAACAACTGTGTTCATTTAAAACTATTCATGAGTTCAAATCAAACAAAATGTGAGGTGTTCCCCTAAAAGACACTCTAGTGACCCCAAAAATATATGTATTCTTTTGTTTGATGGTAATATGATTGAACAAGTACTCCATATATGATAAACTCTCTTTAAACAAACACAAACAAGCTCTAGATTATGGTGATATATATATATATATATATATATATATATATATATATATATATATATATATATATATATATATATATATACAGGAGACGGATACAGAACTCGGGTTCTAAAGTTGACAATCATTGGATGTGAAGAGAACAGCTCTGCCTTTTGTTTGTGCTCTAGTTTGCATTTTGCCTGATTATTGATCATGTTTGTTACCCCTGTCTTCATGTATTCCCCGTTTGAGCTCTCAGAACATTTGTGTCTTACAGTTCCATCGTATCAACACAGAGACAGGAAAAGGCTTTCATCAACTTTGAGAGACTTTTAACTTAAATCATGTTAAGCCTTTTAATGATTTTAAAGAACTGGTCAAGAACGACCCTCGTGCAGATGCATTTGTTTTATATTATTTTATCTCATATTGTATGTGTAAATGTGTTTTTATGGATTGGTTCATTTTATTGAATGTTTTTATTTGTGTTTTAGTATCTTGTGTTTGTTTCTTGTTTATTCTGTGTTTTAAAAGGGATTTAAAAGGGAAAAAAAATACTTTTCTCATTGGGTTTCCCCTTTATAAATAAATAAAATGAATGAATGAATATAAATGAAGGGAATATAGTAGTGAGAATATTGAGCAAAGAGATGATTACATGTGATTACATGTGGTGAAGGACACAAAAGTGGACCACAGTATGATTCATCTTATTTGAAACATTTCGTTTTTTTATATTGTAACATATAAACACGTCACCTGCTGCTGGTTTGTTTTAGTAGATCTAAAAAAGTGTTTTAGTCCATGGGCTGTTGGACAGGACATTAAAGCATGGAATGAGTGGGAAAGACATTTAGCATATTTCAGGGAAATGTGTCACGTGCAGAACCCGACACCTCAGCTTCAACAGAACAGATAGACCCTTTAACAGACCCTTTAACAGACCCTTTAACAGACCCTTTAACAGACCCTTTAACAGCTCGTAAACAAAAATATTCTAAAATCCAGAATGGAGTAAGGATGTGACCTAACTGATTTGGGTTTTTTGTGTTAAAAATACAGATCATTTATAGTGATATCAGTTAAGCCTTGAAGACGTATGCACTGATGTAAATATAAGTGAATAAATGTCACTGTTGCCTCCATTCTGGAATGTTCTGAAGACAGAGCTTTTTAAAGGGTTTATTTTGCCTAATAAGAAATGTAACAGCTCTTGTTTGTTCAGATCCCATAAGCACATGAATAGAGTGAATCATGGTGTCCCAAAGCCCTCCCTGCTTCAGTTCCCACACACAGAGCTTGTTTAAGGATACTTCCACTCCACCAGGCTGATGCAGGCGCGGCGGATGGGGTTGTTGAGTGTGAGGCAGAAGAGCGCACGTGGAGGCCTGCTGCTGGTGGAGCCGCCCTGCTTCTTACTCTTGGCGTACTGCTGCCTTCTCCTCTGAGCCAGGGATCCAGCAGGGGGCGCTGTGGTGGGGCTGCACACCGAGGGCCGGGCGCTCATGTCGGGCATGTCGGCGGGGTTGTCGCTGACCGTGTCCTGAGCCTGGCGAACCGCGCTGATGGCCGCGTGCCAGGCCAGGACCGGACTGACCCCTGTCCCAGAGCCGGGGGGGCCGTGGGGGAGCAGGCCCATGGACGAGCCCACAGGACGGCCCGAGCTGGCGGGGGCCTGCGGGGGCTCCTGGGGGTGCGGCTGGGGCAGGTGGCTGTGAGGCCGGGCTTCAGCGGGAGGAGTGGGTCGTCTGATGCCGGCATACTGGGCCCCTGGCACAAAGACACCGGCACATATTGATGGAATGTCTCTTTTTTTGTGCATTATCGAAATACAGGCAATATTTATATTTAACAATGCATCAAGAGTGTGCTAAAATGTGGCGGTTCTTTCTCTTGTTGAGCACATTTTTTTGTTGTAACATATTTGATATTCTAATTTAGCATTTCGCTAAAACAACAATTGAAATATTACACATTTCTATACAACTCCCACATTAATACATAGCATTCTCATTATTCACCACATGAGTTTATAAGCACTTTTCACAAATGCCAGAGCAAAGTTTGCCTTCATGTTAACAACAACTAGCATGCTAACAGCCCATTTCCTGCTTTGCGGACAATAATTTGATGTCGATAGAACTCAGTGGTCTCAGCTGCTTTTACTATAATATCTGTGCTGGGGCAAAACAGATTTTACTTAATTACATGAAATAATGTTTGCATTATCTGAATACAATATTCAGACAATATTTGATAATGCAGTTCATTTCTAATCGTTTTTAACAACTTTCAGAGGCCAGAGTGAGTTCAGTGAACATCACGGTAACGCTAACAGCTAGCATGCTAACAGCCCACTTCCTGCTTCGCGGACAATAAAACGCTATATAGTTGCAGACAGCCAGTACAACCACTTTAAAACTATTATAAAAAACATATTGTATGGATTTATAGTGTTATTTACAACCTTGACAAGCTTCTCAAGACCCCCAACTTTCAACTCATTTTTTTCTAACTCTAATTACCCTCACATGTTCTGAAATGTTTTGTATTTTTATCAGAGCTAATCAAACATAAAAAACTATAATAGTCGTTTTTTTTGTAATTATTATCTGGGCTATAAAGCCAATCACATCCGTCTTATTTCCATACCTCTGTTTTTATCTCTTGCACAACATGTTTTGAATGAACGCCTTTTTTCTTTTAAAGACGCAGCATTGCCTTGAGACGCTCTTCATGCTCCCACGTCTGACAAAACTGAACTTGGGGTAAAAAAGACATAATGATAAAAGCTGCGAGGACAGAGCCATGTTGGACGAATGTGTGGGAGAGACAGTCGTTAAAATCAATGTGATTGAAAGCACAGTGCCCTTGACAGAGTTTAGAGTCACAGCCACAACAACTAACCAACGACACATCGTACAAGTACTTTCTACAGGTCGGACTCATTAGACTAAAATACTGTTACAATAATTAGGCTTGGATTTAAGATTTGGTAACTTTATCATTTCTTTTACTTTCTGTCCACCATGACATCACAACATCCATCCATCCATCCATCTTCTGCTGCTTTATCCGGGGCCGGGTCGCGGGGGCAGCAGTCTGAGCAGGGACTCCCAGACTTCCTTCTCCCCAGACACTTCCTCTAACTCCTCCGGGGGGATCCCGAGGCGTTCCCAGGCCAGCCGAGAGACATAGTCTCTCCAGCGTGTCCTGGGTCTTCCCCGGGGCCTCTTCCCGGTGGGACATGCCTGAAACACCTCCCGAGGGAGGCGCCCAGGAGGCATCCGGAACAGATGCCCGAGCCACCTCAGCTGGCTCCTCTCGACGTGGAGGAGCAGCGGCTCTACTCCGAGCTCCCCCCGTGTGGCCGAGCTCCTCACCTTATCTCTAAGGGAGCGCCCAGCCACCCGGCGGAGGAAACTCATTTCGACCGCTTGTATCCGCGATCTTGTTCTTTCGGTCACTACCCAAAGCTCATGACCATAGGTGAGGGTAGGAACGTAGACCGACCGGTAAATAGAGAGCTTTGCCTTTCGGCTCAGCTCCCTCTTTACCACAACGGTCCGATGCAGCGACTGAATCACTGCAGCCGCTGCACCGATCCGCCTCTCGATCTCACGCTCCATCCTTCCCTCACTCGTGAACAAGACCCCGACATACTTGAACTCCTCCACTTGGGGCAAGGACACCCCACCCACCTGGAGAGGGCAAGCCACCTTTTTCCGGTCGAGAACCATGGCCTCGGATTTGGAGGTGCTGATTCTCATCCCAGCCGCTTCACACTCGGCTGCAAACCGTCCCAGTGCATGTTGCAGGTCCGGGTTTGATGGAGCCATCAGGACAACATCGTCTGCAAACAGCAGAGATGAGATCCTGTGGTCCCCAAACCGGACCCCCTCCGACCCCTGACTGCGCCTAGAAATTCTGTCCATAAAAATTATGAACAGAACCGGTGACACAGGGCAGCCCTGGCGGAGTCCAACATGCACTGGGAACAGGTCTGACTTACTGCCGGCAATGCGAACACAGCTCCTGCTCCGGTCATACAGGGACCGGACAGCCCTGAGCAAAGGGCCCCGGACCCCGTACTCCCGGAGCACCCCCCAAAGGACACCCCGAGGGACACGGTCGAAAGCCTTCTCCAGATCCACAAAACACATATGGACTGGTTGGGCAAACTCCCATGAAACCTCGAGCACCCGATGGAGGGTATAGAGCTGGTCCAGTGTTCCACGACCGGGACGAAAACCACTCTGCTCCTCCTGAATCCGAGGTTCGACTATCACAACAGGAAATTCCAAAACTCCTCTAATGTCACAGAATGATTTGACAAAAATAGAAGTACATGAGAACACTTTATTGTATCTAATAAAAGTGTTTCCTGGTGACATTTTCTACAGTGTGTGATGTCATCCATATGTTTTTGAACTCTGATGTTATTTTTGACTACTTTTTACACTTTTCTTCAAAAAACACTTATTGATTGGTGTAAAACTATCTTTTAAATTTAAAACGTACATTATAAAACGAGGAAAACATATTTTTCCGACTCTTATAAAGATGAGATGAAAATAAAGATGGTCTCATGACAAATATTTTCTCTGATATTTGAGGTGTTCAACATATGTACAAGACGCTAGAAAACAGTTGTGGACGTGGAAGCATTTTAAAGGTTTATAATTGAGGCTAAAATAAAGACAAACAAACAAACAAACAAACAAACATGTAAGTGACAGTATATGACTTCTGACCTGCAGGAGCCCATGGAAACTTAAGAACATGCTCCATAGAGATATTTTTAGGAACAACATTTCCATAGAAACAAGAAGGACGCTCCTCTAGAACAAGTACGAGTCAGGTTTGTGGCGGTGCAGCTCATTCACTATAAGGACACATCATTTTTTAAGTTTTTCAGTGCAATTAAAAACATCCACTTGGTGATGAACTATAAAATAAGCAGATCAACATGTGGTTCATTGTAAACCACAATATTCACCTAAATGACTTGGTTGTCATTTACATAATAGTTTTTCTTTGTCTCCGTTACATTTTAGAACTGTACATATGTCACTCAGAGTTTAAATGTTTCCAAATAATCACAACTAAGTACAAGGCTGTGGGCAGGGATAGGGGGTAGGTGAAAACAGATCTTTTCTGAGCACTGGAGCCTTAGTTGCAGGACAATACAGGATTAACTCAATGATTCAATCAAATACAATTTTGAGGAAACTTATGATGACGAAACAAGGCTAAAAGCTAATGAAAGACTATTTTGCACAACATGTGAGTGAGTGAGTGAGTGAGTATAGTCCAACCTGTCATCAAAAGCACTTCAACTGCTCAGGCACCATGGACTAACTGGAGGACTAACTGGAGGACTAACTGGAGGACTAACTGGAGGACTAAGAGGAGGACTAACTGGAGGACAAACTGGAGGTCTAACTGGAGGATAACTGGAGGACAAACTGGAGGACTAACTGGAGGACTAACTGGAGGACTAAGAGGAGGACTAAGAGGAGGACTAACTGGAGGACAAACTGGAGGTCTAACTGGAGGATAACTGGAGGACAAACTGGAGGACTAACTGGAGGATAACTGGAGGACAAACTGGAGGACTAACTGGAGGACTAAGAGGAGGACTAACTGGAGGACAAACTGGAGGTCTAACTGGAGGATAACTGGAGGACAAACTGGAGGACTAACTGGAGGACTAAGAGGAGGACTAACTGGAGGACAAACTGGAGGTCTAACTGGAGGACTAACTGGAGGACTAACTGGAGGACTAAGAGGAGGACTAAGAGGACTAACTGGAGGACAAACTGGAGGACTAACTGGAGGACTAACTGGAGGACTAATAGGAGGACTAAGAGGAGGACTAACTGGAGGACAAACTGGAGGACTAACTGGAGGACTAACTGGAGGATTAACTGGAGGACTAAGAGGAGGACTAACTGGAGGACTAACTGGAGGACAAACTGGAGGACTAAGAGGAGGACTAACTGGAGGACTAACTGGAGGACTAACAGGAGGACTAACTGGAGGACTAAGAGGAGGACTAACTGGAGGACTAACTGGAGGACTAACTGGAGGACTAACAGGAGGACAAACTGGAGGACAAACTGGAGGACTAACTGGAGGACTAACTGGAGGTCTAACTTGAGGACTAACTGGAGGACTAAGAGGAGGACTAAGAGGAGGACTAACTGGAGGTCTAACTGGAGGATAACTGGAGGACAAACTGGAGGACTAACTGGAGGACTAAGAGGAGGACTAACTGGAGGACAAACTGGAGGTCTAACTGGAGGATAACTGGAGGACTAACTGGAGGACAAACTGGAGGTCTAACTGGAGGATAACTGGAGGACAAACTGGAGAACTAACTGGAGGACTAACTGCAGGACTAAGAGGAGGACTAAGAGGAGGACTAACTGGAGGACAAACTGGAGGACTAACTGGAGGACTAACTGGAGGATTAACTGGAGGACTAAGAGGAGGACTAACTGGAGGACTAACTGGAGGACTAACTGGAGGACTAAGAGGAGGACTAACTGGAGGACTAACAGGAGGACTAACTGGAGGACTAAGAGGAGGACTAACTGGAGGACTAACTGGAGGACTAACTGGAGGACTAACAGGAGGACAAACTGGAGGACTAACTGGAGGACTAACTGGAGGACTAACAGGAGGACAAACTGGAGGACTAACTGGAGGACTAACTGGAGGACTAACAGGAGGACAAACTGGAGGACTAACTGGAGGACTAACTGGAGGACCTGTCAACTCAGTTCAACAGTAAGTTATTTTTAAACTTTTGAAATCTAACAGAGGCCCAGGACTGTGTTCCTCGCGTCCTGAATGATGCAGTCACGACCCAAACATCCAAAGACATGTCTCCCATGAGCTGCTGGCACGTGTGAAGCTGCCCACCACAACTCGCCCACTACAAGAGGACCAACCATTTTAATCTCCTCCGCGGACGTGAGGACACACACGCTCAACCTAACCGAGCATTTGGCCACGAAATAAGTTGAAATCCACGCGTACAAAAAGCAGTCAAAGCGACGCCGGGATGAGCCGCTCTCTCCTCTCCGCGCTCCAAACTCCGCGCGTTACCTTCATCTGTTCCTCGCATCCTCGTATCCACATGGAAACCACCCGCTTCACGTCCAACGCATCGCCGGAGAACCACATCCAAAGACGGGGTCGACGCGAGAGCCGGGCCGCGCGGAGCCGAGTCCCCCGCGTTTGTTAAGAAATATTACGGTGTTGGACAAGAAGTGGACGCGATTTCTCCCCGAGCGCCAAACATGATCGCCACATCCGGGTGCCTCCGCCGCCGCCTGACTCCTGCTTCTGCTGCTGCTGCTGCTCCTCCTGCTGCTGGTGCTGGTGCTGATGCTGCTGCTGCCTGAGCGGAGTGACGGAGACGCGCGGCGGACGGAGGATGGAGCGGTGTGCGCCCGTAGGAGGAACCAACTTTACGCACGCATAAAAACACCTGTGCGCGCCTGGTTCTACGTGTGTGAGGAAGGTTAGGGCTGTTAGAGAGGACGCAAACGAGCTGATAAGAGAAAATGGTATGTCTATAGAACGTTCAAAATTCTAGAATAGAGGCAGTGAATCATTACACTATTTCAAAGATTAACTGATATCAGTGCTAAGTCTTTATTAAAAAAAAAAAAAGAATAAGCAACGATTCCCACAGTGGACATTGTATTAGAAGGGATGTGAAAATACTTTGCTCAAGCCTCAACATTTTATTTAAGCTTCACATATAATATATTATGGGCTACATCTGTAGACAAAATTAAAAACAAAAACTATTGTGACATCAACATTTCTGTGTATTTTTTATATTTATCCAGGAAAACCTAAAAAATCAAGCATTTGGGTCCTTACAGTGACCCGACTTTTCCTGGAGAAGCCTCCTCCTGCTTGTTTCCATGGAAATGTTCCACATAAAACGTATCTTTCTGCATAGAGAATGATCACAAGTATGGTTTTAACATTCAATTTCCTAGGAATCATGCAGTTCAGGTGTCACATCTAAAAAGTGGCATAACGTTACTTTAAATTATTAATAATAATAATAATAATAAATATAGCCGCAAGCGGCAATGATCGGCCCTCGCCACGCCGCCGCCACGCCGCAAGAGGAGGGGGCGCTAACGCGCCCCAATTGTGCTTTTATTACGCCTACTGCTGAATCTGTGACGCTGTCACATCTTCTCCCCTTTGTTTTACCATCAAAAAGCAATTTTATTTTGAATTCTTGGCAAAATGTGCGGCTTTGCCGCACAGACACCGTGACTCTTTGAATAAAAATGTGAATAACTTTTGACGGTTCACCCCTGAAGATGAGTCTCACCAAATTTCAGGTTAATAGGGCTAACGCCCTGGGAGGAGTTTGTGAAAGTCTAAAGTGTAAACATGTTCTGGCGATTTCCCCATTGGAATAACATGGGAGGTTTTGGTCATCGCTACGGCAAAACCATAACAATTATGACATGGGTCTCATTGACTTTTTTGATGGGGCCAAAATTGAGTTGTGTGTCAAATTTCATAAAATTTCGCAAAACTAAACATTTAACCTCCATATAAAATCTGTAGGGGGCGCTGTGGTGCCAAATTAATTTATTTCACTTCAAGTACGTTTAGCGCAAAGAGTTTAACAACTGATTCTAATTTGATGCAATTCGGACTTTATCTGCGCAAACGGCAGAAATGTTAAATTTGGGAGATTTCTGAAATTCTAGCTAAAGTTTGCGGCTTCGCCGCACAGAGACCGTGACAGGTATCAATGTAATTTGAATAACTTTTGATGTCCCACTCCTCAGTAGCATTTTCACCAAATTTCAGCTTTTTAGAGCCAACGCCCTCGGAGGAGTTCGTAAAAGTACAACGTTTGGAAAAACTCCCGAGTCCTGCTTAGCCATTTTTGAACCAATATGGCCGACATTTGGTTGGGCGGACGGCGTTGCCGGAATAATATTTTTTACTTCTCTTGTCACCATCTACCTCTGCGCCAAATTTCATGATTCTACGATCAGATTTTTTTTGGGTCATTTCCTATCTCTCAATGCATTTTTGGTACATTTGGGGGCGCTGACGCGCCAATTTTTTTTTTTATTTTAGAAACGGGAAATAGCCAGAATGTAGAGAGGCACGATTTTTAGAGGTGTGCAAATTTTTGTGACTTTTCGTCAATGTTCACTGGGTGAAAAATAGGGGGGTTGGTCCCGAGAAGAAAGAAAGAAAGAAAGAAAGAAAGAAGAAGAAAGAAAGAATAATATTCCAATGCGAAAACAATGTTTCCCATTTTTCAAATATCATAAACTATACATTTTCGGAAAGCGCTCGCGCTTTCCTACCTCATGGTGTGGGTCCCTGGTCACTGACGGGTACTTTCGTTAATTTTTAGTGGGCTCCGCCCACTTTGTGTTTTTGGCCCTCTATACAGTAATAATGTTAATTTTTTGCATTACATGCTTATATGCACGGAACATGCAAGAGATGGGGAACGTATTCGTGAGCTACTTAGGGCAAATGAGTGCTTTATATGGGGATGACGACTGCGAAGCGGTCGTCATCCCAATGTACAGTGCTCGTTTAGTGCGCACTTTTGCACGGGCTTCGCCCGTTTACAACGGTAATGTTCCATTTTCCTACTACTAATTAGTATGCACGGGGCGTGCGTGAGTGAAGGAGTGCGTTAGTGAGTGTTTGGAAGTGGGCGAGCGCTTAGCGCTCGATTTCGTGCGCACTACGTGCGCACTTTCGCAGCCGTGCTTTGCACGGCCTTACGAGATTAATAGGCCTCTCGCCAGCTTGTGGCGCTCGGGCCTAATAATATAAAACAATTGTAAATGTCACTGATATCTCACATGCATCTGAGTGGTTTTACTTTGACTTTAGCACAATATGGCAACAGCCTTCAAAGTGTGGTGGGCTGAAGCTCACTCTGCAACGTGCAACACGCGTTAATGAACCGATTGCAATCAAAAATAAATGGTTGATTGACATTTTAGGGTACGTTCACACTGGCTCAATCAACACTAAATTACAATAGCAAGAAATAGCACTGAGTTACAAAACAGAATCCCTCTGTCTATATCATCAATAAGTGACATTCCATCCTAAATGCATGGACTATTTACTCAAAACTCTTTTAAAAAAAATAAAATAAAGGTGTTATCAGATATTAATACTTCTAAAATAAAAGCTTTTGTGTATGTAATATATATGGATTTTAGCCCTGTTTTACGGTATGGTTGCTAGGTAACAGTTTTGGAATTGCCTCCGTCACATCTGCTGCTCATGTCCAACCAGGAAGTAACATTATGAACAAAATTGTGAAACTTGGGAAAAAAAAGTTTTAGTTTTTTTGTAAAACCTGAACTAATATTATGTAAAGAATGTTTCAGTGAAATGTATAGTCGAACCATATCAGTCACATGAAGTTATAATCCCATATCCCAATAGCCAACAGCAAATATTCATTTAACAACACAAACAACACATTTTAAAAAGAACATAAATGTACCTTTTGTCCCAACAACAGCAGCAAAGTGCCACAACAACATGAAGTGAGAGTGCCATCTGCTCACAGCTCAGATTAGTCTCACACACACAGTCTAGTCCAAATCCCAAACTCAAAGGCTATATGCTGAAGACAACACTCACCTCTCCGGGGCCTCGCCCGAATAATGAACGGCATGGTGTCACCTCGGTCTGCGCTGAGGGCCCATGGCGCGCTTTGTGCTTTACTCTGCAGCGGTTCAAGACCAAATGAGTGGGAGCTACGCTGGAAAGTCTCCAGTGATTGGATTACCTGTGCTCCAGTGGGAGAGCGCGTAATCCCAGATTATAATCCAGGCCCCAATGTTTCCTCAGAAGTTCAGTGAGGAAGTGACTTCATGTCCAGAAGTTCAAGGTATTTATTATTAAACTACAACATATGTTGTTAAACTACAACATATGTTGTTGTTGTTTTTTTGTATCTAAAAGGTCTTAAAATCCATCCAGTGATTGTGACATTTGACTGAAACAAGCAGCAGATTTACATGTTTTTTTAACTTAAAAGTGGCTTTTGAACCCTACATGTTTTACCTGTTTGATTTTTTATTTTTATTTTGAATGATAACAAATAATTAAAGAGAAGTGGGTGGAGATAGGGGGTAGGTGAGAACTGAAGTGTCTCAAGCTCTCAAGCTTTGAAAACAGGACAATACAGGATTACTCAAACATGTAGGATTCATTCAAATTTAGTCTGAGTAAGATAATGCTGATACAACAACTTAATGACAATTTAAATATTTTAGAACAGAAGTTGGCAATGCTTTGTTGGTTTAATGTATGAAAATGATCAAATTCAAAAATAAACTATACACTGTATCTGTCGCATCAGTACTAAATACACTCTTATCATGTTGCTCTCTGTTCCAGGAATATTTTAACACATTTAAATGATTGAAATAATGACCTAATAAAAATGACATTTTGCAGAACATGACCTCGTGGCAAACTCATATTCTTTCAAAATAATGATTTCACCCATAGCAGTAGCACTCAGTCGAATTGCAAATGACCTAAATCTTGGGTCAGATCAGATTCAGATTAATCACGTGGAACAAAAATAAGCCTCTGGCAAAGTTTCCATGCACACAGGTCCATTTCCGGTGAAAGCGGAAGTGATAAGTGCCCGCAGAAAGCCTTCCGTGCGAAGTCAAACAAACACAAGATGGAGAGCGCACACGCAGGACAAGTGATGAGTTTAGCGGCTCTGCAAAGACAGGACCCGTACATAAACAAGCTGCTCGACGTCACCGGACAAGTGGCACTGTATAACTTTAATGCTAAAACAAATGAATGGGTATGTTTGTCCCCAAAAGCACATGTAACGTCACATATCAGACACACGCTAGCTTAGCTTTAGCAAACACGAGCTAACGATAACATCACTGAGGTTTTACGGAGTGTATCTCAATAGCTTTTAGATTTTTAACCAAAAATAGTGTATTTGTAATGTATGACGTAGACATGTCTTTTTCCTTGTGACACTCAGCTGCTCGTGTGCTAACAGCAAACAGCCACAACCTCTATTATACCTGTTGTTTTTTGTTTGTTTTTCAGGAGAAGACCGAAATTGAAGGCACCTTATTTGTTTATTCGAGGTCAGATTTATTTCTGTGAATTTGACAGAAGTATTGATCATCTTTGTGTGTGTGTCCTGTTCTTTTTTGTTGTTGTTGCGTCGTCATTTGACGTATTTCGCACGTGGCCTTGGTATTGTAAACAACACATTATAATTGTATCTACTGCTATGTTTTCCATCCAAACTTAAAAAAAACTCGAGATGCCACAGTTACTATGACATGTCCATTTGCAGTCTTTAAAACTTGTAATTGGGTTTTATCACTGCAGTTCCCAAATCATTCACATAGAAGTTCCTCGTGAAGCATCTGGGAAATGCATTTGATAGACTTTGGCCAGATTTCATGTTTAGGACCATATTTTAGTTTTGTATGCTCTCTTGTGTCTTATTTTTGTTCTGTGTTTTTTTTTTTTTTTATAATGTTTTTTTAAAGAGAAAGAAGGGGTAAAAAAAGGATAATATCACAGTTGTTTTGGATGTATGCAAAATTAGAATATTGAGCATATTGTATAAAATTAAGATAATTATAAAATACCAGTGTGATATTTCTGCACTTTTGGGGTTAATGTTATGGTCTTTTCATGTTTTGTGAAACTTGAACCTCAGCCAAGAGATTTTGTTGAAAAAATATTTGTTTTGTTAGTATCACCCATCCCTTTTTAGTGAATCTTGCTTTAGTAATTTTGAACATTTTAGTCCTTAACAGCAGGAAATTAAAACGTTATTGTGGGAAGAAATAAACCCAATGTCTAACAATAGAAGAAGCACCTCAGAGTAGTGATTATTGACTTATATCGTAGTTTAAAACATAAGCATACTCCTGTCAAAATCTTTCACGTGCATTAGAAAATAAATTCATATATTTAAAAAAAATTAAAACGTTTTGTCAATGAAATATATAAGATCAAAAGCCCATCTGCTGTAATATTGGTAAAGTCAACATTCCTTTTGTGTTGTAGGTCTGCCTCTCCTCGTCATGGCTTCACCATTATGAACCGACTTAGCACTGAGAATCTGGTGGAGCCAATCAACAAAGACTTGGAGTTCCAGCTTCAAGATCCCTTTCTGCTCTACAGGAATGGAAACTGTGAGTATCCTTAGACCACTGTAAAGGAACTAACACGGTATTTGTCGGTGCTAAACACTTAAGCACAATATAACATTAATTTGTAACTGCTTGTTGTCTATACTTGTGCAGCACAATATATCCAGAAATGATTGATATTGCTAATGCAATAATTGTTATCCCATATTTAGATGAATTAAGTGAATTAAGGCATGTGCATTTTTGATAAAAGCATTGTGTCAAAACTTATATTACAATAATAAAGGTTAGGCTGAAATAAGTTTGTCAATGGCAAACTAATCAATCGTTGCAATAATTGTCAACTAATTCAGTAATCAAATAGTTATCTGAATTGTATACACAGATTCCAAACCATGCCATGAGCTGAAGGAGCAGGTTTTATGGCTCAGGCAATTGGTTTTGATTGTAAATGTCCATCAACATGGCCTCAAGTGACATCCATAGATCCATCTATATCTATAAATAACAAAATGGTCATTAGTTGCAGCACCAAATGAAACTATTTATCACATATTTGTGATTAGTCAACTATAAAACATAATGGTAGTTGTGTTCTGATTGATAATGTTAAACCTTATCTGGACTATACAGACTCTAAAATACATGTAAAAAGACCTTTTATAATAAAGACAGTGGCATTATAAATCAATGTCAAAACACTTCTTATTTTCCTCAATAGAACACTTTATTTGTAAATATTCTGTCCTCTCTTAGCATATTTTTTTACCTTTTATAAGATAAGATAAGATAAAGGTTGATAATATATTTTAAAAGTCTTAATGTACAAAATAAATGATCGTTTGACTAATCTGCTAATCACTGACTTAAGTAATCATTAGTTGCAGTCCTCGGACACATGATAATTGATATTCAGTTTTCTTTCTCATATGCTGCCTTTTGTAACTGGCATAGTTTACCTCTGAAAAGCCCATACAGGCACCGTCCCAGCGTTCGGTGGAGCAAGGCTTTTCCTCTCTGCTTCAGACCGTTTGGGCGCCTTCTGGTGTCGAGCAGGAGAATCTGATCTATGAGTTTTTCAGTCATGACTCCAAACAGGCCAATGCAACAGTTTGTACAGATTTGCTGGTCAAAGCGTTTGAAGTCATCTCACACGATCCAAAAGCATTGCATCAAATTTTGAGAAAGTAGCTGACGGCGCTGCCTCCGAGGTAGTTGACCACGAGCCTGAAGAGCAGCTTCAGCACGGCCACGAACAAGGAGTTGGAGTGTTTTCCCATTTGTTTGCTGATGAGGAAAAACAACATTGCCAGAGACAGGGTCAGCGTGGACGGCTCTCCTTTCGGACTGGGCTTGGCCATCAGTCTCGCCGGTATAGAAGACATTCTGGTGTTTCCTCTGGGTTTTTATATTGGATTCACAAAGACGTCAGTCCATTTGCGCCATCCAGAATGCAACAGTCCCTCCGGAGTTGTGATACAATCGTGCCGAATCTCTTCTCGCTGTTGCAAAGTTAGAGGAGAAACACCCAAATGTCAGACAATAATTACAACGACTGATTGACTGGACTGACCTTGAACGATCTGGACGCCTGGATAACGATGATGAGCGCAGTGTGTTTACTGGCTGCTCTTGAGTCCCTTGGGTGACACTGGTAAGTAACAGAGACAAACACAGGGCTGCTGGGTAACGGCCCGGTCTCGTGGGCCCTCAAAGCTCACACCACACAAATGATATACAATATGCAATACAGACATCATGGTAATAATAGGTTATGGTGGAAAAGGTGAGTACGCCTCAAAGTGCCTATGACAACTTTTCAGGATTTTCTCATTTTGACGTTATATGGTGTATTTATACAACTTGTTCATCTGAACCACAAACTGGACTGGACTCATAACACAGACGCACTGTACAGGAAGAGCCAGAGTCGGCTCTACCTCCTGAGGAGACTCGGGTCTTTTGGAGTGACAGGGCCACTCCTGAAGACCTTCTATGACTCTGTGGTGGCATCAGCCCTCCTGTACGGTGTGGCCTGCTGGAGCAGCAGCATCACAGAGAGGGAGAGGAAGAAGCTGGACAAAGTCATCAAGAAGTCCAGCGCCGTCCTGGGCTGTGCTCTGGACTCGGTGCAGGAGGTGGGGGACAGAAGGGTCCTGGCTAAATTCACATCTATGCTGGACCATGAGTCTCACCCCCTGCAGGACACTCTGTCCGCTCTGGAGAGCAGCTTCAGTGATAGACTGATCCACCCTCGCTGTGTGAAGGAAAGGTTTCGCAGATCTTTCCTTCCTGCTGTTGTCAGACTCTACAATACAATACTGATGTAACCATGTGCAATACCATCATATTCATGTGCAATACTGAATCAACCATGTGCAATACCTGTAAATAAGAGTGTTCTATTTTGTTTTTTATACAGTTTACTTACCTGCTAATAGTATTACCTAGTCTTGTGCTAGCTATTTTTACTTTATTTTTATTTTATTTTATTCTATTATCATTATTTTATTATTATTATTATCTGATTTTTATTTATTTTATTTTATTTCCCCCCCTCCATTCCCTATTAAGATAGAGAGAAGTTTTGTTAATGAGTTTTTTTGTTTTTGTTCATAAGAGTTCTATTAAGAGTGTGTTTTGAAACTTCCTATAATCTGTCCTTTCCTCCTGTTCTACTGCGTTGTAACAAAATTTCCCCTTGTGTGGATATTAAAGGATTATCTTATCTTATCTTAAATATAAATGATAGCTTTACAACAATCTATTAGGTATTTGTGGAGAAAAAGTAGAATCATTTGTATAAAATGGCAGGAAATGACATCACACTAGAAACACTCATTCCATCCCAGTTTAATGCATAATTTATACAAAAGAAATAACTTTTTTGACCCCTAAACAATAATTCAACAAAATAAAGGTGCTCTCATATATTTGTATTTCTTACAGGCGTAATGGACATTTTTTTTGGCCCAAATCTGAGTCTCATAGAGGTCTCGTAGCATGGACTGCCTATTAGTCCTGCCACGTATCGATCATAGAACGCACCTACCGCTCACCTGCAGCCTCGTTCTGGCTCGTCCCCACGAGCGGCACGTTTCCCTGTGTCTGAGCGCATGGATCTATCATAATATAGTTCCCTCAGTGTACAGGACAAAATTAAGACAGAGAAAAACAGTTCGAGCTGACTCAGAAGAGACGGAAATCTACGGGAGATGCGATGCGATCCGTTGCACTAATAAACAAACTCACTTTTAGCCGCGAGGCTCTTGTGCAGGTCCGCACGGGGAGAGTGCGCATGCGCACTTCCGCTTCAGTTCTCAAATCGGCGAAAAATCGTCCATTACGCCTTTAATTTAATTTATTAATTTCTTATTACAATAGATACGTTTTGGCCCAGTGGTTGCAAGCTAATTTCCTAGTGTGATGTCATCAATTACAAACATGAAGTAAAATTATGCACCTACGAAAATGTTCTTTTTTTTATTTATTTTTTTAGCAAAATGTGTCACTCCAATTTAGTTCAATGAGTAGTCCAACTTGTCATAAGCACTTCAATGTCATCTTCCCGTTAACAAATGGCAGAGTTTTGCAAAATAATTCTGGAAGATGCAGACCCCGTAAACGATACCTAAGGCTTGTTCTGGGCGACATCATAAAGTCAATCATCATTAGCTGCCCGGCCCTTGTTTCAGATGTCTTCACAACATTCTATTGGCCAATAATACTGAACACTGATGTGGAGCATCTCAATTTAATATACCGGTAGTTAAAATGGAAATTTTTGTAGTGAAACTGCAAGTTTATGGATCCAGTCACATTAGTGAATTTACTTTTGTGATATTTCTTGGCATAATCCAATGTAATCAGTAAGAAAACACCCGGCGCTTGTCTCATCTGAGAGTATAACATCGAGTTTGTGAACTAAAAACATTGTAACTTCCCGAATGGATCCTAGGGGAGGTGAAACATGGATTTCACTGGACAAACTGGGATTAACCTCAGTTTACCACAGAATATGATTCATCCAGGTGGTTTAGTCAAACTAAAAGCACTCAGACACGTGAGTGACATCAGAGCCTGGTTCAAACTAGGGCTGCAACTAACGATTATTTTAGAAATCAATGAATTTGTCAATTATTCTTTCGATGAATCGACGAGTTGTTCAGATTTCTACAACATTTGACCAAAATTAAGCTAAAGAGATGCTGATTTAGAACCTCTTCATGAAGTATATTTACAATAAATAGTTTTAAATCAAAAACTCAAAGTACACATTTTGAGATAAATACTAAGTCACGTATACTGCATAGTTCAGAAAGCGGTTATTTGATTAGCGAAAATTTGAGTGAAACCGTTTCAGGATCCTGTGGACCATCAAATGAACTACACATTTTCTGTGTTTCATTCATTCATTTTTATATTTTATTTAGGATGTACTTATCATGCCCTATTTGTATAAAATGTTCAATGTTTTGTTATTTGCGTTGCACCGAACCACCAGGACAAGTTCCTATGTCTGTGAATTTTTGTTCATCGACAAATGGCACTAAAGCCTTTTCTGATTCTTATGTAATTGCAGCTCAATTTGTGGCAAACCTTCTTTTTTCAGCTCATGGCGTGTTTTGGAACCTGCGTATAGACCAGTTCATAATTATTTGATTACTTAATTAGTAATCCAGTAAACTAGTTGCAGTTACTTGATGAACGGTCATGCACAGGTACAAACAAAGGGACACAGACAGAACATGCAAATTCCAAATCCCTATTATCACATTTAACAAGTCCATATTTTATTTTGTGACCTTTATGTTACCCGGGTAAAAGATGGAGACCTGGGTCAAAGTTGACTCCATTTTCTTGTATTGAAACGGTTTAGTTTGACACAAAGTATTCTGCTCTCGTCTTTCAGTGGGAATCTACAGTATTTGGTTCTACGACAAGAGGGACTGTCACCGCATCGCTCAGCTGATGGTCAGGTAAGTGTCCACACACGTACTCCACATGTTTGTGTGTGTTTGGCACGGTCCCTTCCATATCTGCTCATCTCCGGATCTCAGGATAGTGAGGCAGGAAACCGAGCATGCCCAGAGAACGTCCCCTGAGCGAGTGGACACAGCCAGGACCAACGGGGCCCCAGAATCACGCTCCATAGACATCCTGCAGCTGCTCAGCAAAGCCAAAGAGGAGTACCAGAGAGTGAGTGGACAATGAAGCCTTTAACTATGTCTTCTGCTCATTTCCCCAGTGAAAGAAATTTCCCCATGTGGGACAATAAAGGATTATCTTAAAAACATTCTGCTTAACAGTTGAATCTATGTGAGATTTTACTGCCTCTCCCTCTGCTTTATTTGTCCCTCCCTCTGCTTTATTTGTCCCTCCCTCTGCTTTATTTGTCCCTCCCTCTGCTTTATTTGCCCCTCCCTCTGCTTTATTTGTCCCTCCCTCTGCTTTATTGGCCCCCCTGTCTCTGCTTTATTTGCCCCCTGTCTCTGCTTTATTTGCCCCCTGTCTCTGCTTTATTTGCCCCCTGTCTCTGCTTTATTTGTCCCTCCCTCTGCTTTATTTGTCCCTCCGTCTGCTTTATTTGCCCCTCCCTCTGCTTATTTGCCCCCTCCCTCTGCTTATTTGCCCCCTCCCTCTGCTTTATTTGTCCCTCCCTCTGCTTTATTTGTCCCTCCCTCTGCTTTGTTTGCCCCCTCCCTCTGCTTTATTTGTCCCTCCCTCTGCTTTATTTGTCCCTCCCTCTGCTTTGTTTGCCCCCTCCCTCTGCTTTATTTGTCCCTCCCTCTGCTTTGTTTGCCCCCTCCCTCTGCTTTATTTGTCCCTCCCTCTGCTTTGTTTGCCCCCTCCCTCTGCTTTATTTGTCCCTCCCTCTGCTTTATTTGCCCCTCCCTCTGCTTTATTTGCCCCTCCCTCTGCTTATTTGCCCCTCCCTCTGCTTTATTTGCCCCTCTGCTTTATTTGCCCCTCCCTCTGCTTTATTTGCCCCTCCCTCTGCTTTATACCCAGTGCAGACAGTGACATTTCTGACACTTCATTCACAGCTATAACTTTGTGCAGTGATAATCATACACAAACCCACCGTTTAAAGAAATCTTGAGTACAAGAATGTAGTATGTAACCAGGTTTTTCCATAGACTCTTTATTTAAAATGTATAGATTTTTATTTAGTTATGTGGGATAAAGTAAGATCTTGAATGCTTTTGTATATTGAATGCACAAAGCTCACTGACCCGAGTTGACATTGTCGCTAAATGTGGGATTATTTTTTGTTTTTTTGTTTTTAAACCCTCTTTCTGACCAATCCCTGTTCTTGGGCTCAGCGGTCACAGCCTCTGACTCTTTGACAAACACAAATCCCGGTTCATGTGCTCTTTGTGCTTTCTAGGCTCAGTCTGGAGACGCAGATGTGCCCAGTGCTGCAGAGTCCACCGTGAAGGCCGCGCCCCCCTCTGATCGCACCCGCAGCACCCCTCAGCCTGAGAAGGTGAGGAGGGGGGAGTTCACCCTCACACCATAACCAGTCAAATCATTACTTTCATCTGCAGTCACCCATTCCTCTATGTTCATGAATGAAATGTTTCTGAACGATAACGTGAAGTCCATGTGACATTAACAGACTTACTTTACTTTTTTGGAGCATAATTGAACTGAAAGGACTTTGACTTTCAAGATTGTCACAATTACTATTGTTTTGTTCATACTCGAGCTGCTCATGATTCATTTCGTAGACGATTATGCAACGATAGAATTTTCTGAGTCATTTTAAATACATTTCTAACTAAAGACATTTTTAAATATGATGAAATGAGGCTTTTTGATTGAAAAATATTCCTGAATAAATTGTATGAATTACGAAAATTAGAACTAGATCCTTCTTTTTTGAAATGTTGCTTTAATAATGCCATTTTCTATATTAAAGAAAGTTTTTTTTTTTTCTTCTTTTTTTTAACAACAACAACAAAACAATTAACAACTGGAGTTGCGTTTTGTCTCATTTATGTGCGTTTGAGTGATCCTGTATCTTATTGTGGACTTTGAACGGGCTATTCCGAGTCATGTGATGGAAATTATCCTCCCATGTTTTTAAAATCTACTCCTAGGTTGTACTGACTGCTACTGAATACTTTTACTTTTGTTTCCCTTCCCCATAGTTTCCAGCAGATGGCGCTGTTCTTATTCACATCTGTTTGTTCAGGGCTAAATGCATCTTTCTCTTTTATCATTTGGATTTTTCTTATGTCCATAAAATGTAACATAGCGACACTAAACCCTTATAAACCATTCTAAAGTATACAACAGCTTAGACATTTTATCTTAGATATTAAACAAGTAACAACCAATGTGTATGGACATAATCTCTGCTGTGCACTGGACTGGGTAACATTATGTAACTTAAGCTGTAGTTAGAGCTGTGTTTGTATTCATATAATAGAATTCAAGATTTTGTTAACAGACAAGACTAAATAAGTATAGTTTAAAAACAAAAAATAATCAAATTTCCAAAGTTCCAAAATGCATAGTGACATTTCACTGTAACAAGCAGCAGATTGTCATTTACATTTGTTTTAGAAAAGAGGCAATATGACCATGTCTAGATTTTTCAAACATTTAAATCAGGATGTGGGTGGGGATTGGGGGTGGGTGAAAACGGGAACACTGGAGCCTCAGTTTACTCAAACCTGCAGGAATCACTCAAATGCAACCCTGAGTAAACTGACGATTTGAAGCTCATTATTCAAGTTGATGATTCTAAAATGTTCTTGTTGGAAGCTGAATTCCTTTTCTCTTTTTGATTTCCCCCTCAGCCCTCTCGTATTGTGAAGCAGATCACTGTGGAGGAACTCTTTGGTTCCTCCCTCCCTAAAGATCCCTCCCTGCCCATGATGCCCACCTCCAACCCTCCTCTTCTGCCCCCTCCTGGCGCCGCCTCCGACCCCTCCGGCACTTGCCAGGCCTATCCCACACCTCCGAGACCCCAGCAACAGCCCGTGGTCATCCTCCCCTCCGCCTTCAGCCTCAGCCCCAGCCCGGTGTTCCAGCCCCTGAGCCCCGTCTCTCCTCTGGGGCCCCCTCGTCAGCCTCCCCCTGCTCCCGCCCCGCAGCCTCAGCCTCCCGGGGCCTTTTTGGGACAGGAGATTCTCAATTCACTCAAACCAGCCGCAGCGGTCAACCATGCGGACATCCACAAACCCGTCCTTGCACCCAACTTCCTGCCCAGCACTTTAGTCCCGCCTCACAGCTTCCAGGAGCCAATGGGGAAGCCTCTACGACCACAAAATGACACTCCCGGTTTGGTTAAACCTATTACGGTGAGTGTAAGGGTTTTTATTCTACATAAAGTTCTACAAAGGTGATTCAGTTCAGTTATTTTTGATTGAGGTTGTCATAACTCCATGGCAACAACTGCTAAGTTAAATAAACTAGTTTCATGGATCCACCAGTTTCATGGATGATCTCGAGGAAGTATGAACGTCTACAAAGTATGTGTGTGTTTGAAGATGTACTGCATGTATGTGTAGTGTACGTTACAGTTAAAGCTGTTTGTTTCATGTATTATTATTTTATCATACATTTATTTTTGGTTTGGCTCTCTGGTCGGTTATTTACATTTAACATTTTTCTACTATATATATATATATATATATATATATATATATATATATATATATATATATATATATATATATATATAATAAAATAAAAGTATCTAGATTTGTGAAATACTGAAATTATTTTATTGAGCAAAAATACTTCAATATGCAAATTTAAAGGCACAGTGCCCTTTAGCTCAAAAACAAAAGTATGCTTTTACTTTTCTTTTTAATTAAAAAACAACAACATTTTGTGTTTGTATTAAACTAAAAATGTAAAACATGTTTCAGTGTAAAATCTTTTGGTTTTCCTGGTGGGTAGAGCAGGTCTATGCACTGTACTGGCCTCATGTGCTCTGACCTGTGTCTCCTGTCCTCAGGCAGTGTCTATGAGTCCAGCTCTGAGTGCAGCCGAGGCGTCTCTGCTCCTGTCCCCCAGCGTCTTTCAGCAGTCCATCGGCAAACTTCCCCCAGCCGCCGTGGTCCCTCCTGTGCATGTCCACCCCACTGTCCACTCCAATGTCCACCCTAATGTCCACGTCCCTGTCCACCCTAATTCCCATCCCAATATCCACGTCCCAGCCAATGTCCACATCCATCCCAATGCCCATCCCCACCCCCATAGCCACCCTAATGTCCACCCCCATATACACCCTAATGTCCACCCTAATGTCCACCCTAATGTCCACCCTAATGTCCACCCTAATGTCCACCCTAATGTCCACGCTGAACCCTCGTTACCCGGAGACGCCCAGCCCAGCCTCTTCTCCAGAGCACAGCTACAGGACACACTGGTGCATCTGATAAAGGTGATGTGAGTCAGCATGTGAGACTGTATTCTTCTCTTAGTTTCAGTGCCACAGTGTAAGCGAACGGTAAACGCGAGCATGTGAGCGACGGTAAATGCGAGTGGACGGTAGACACGAGCATGTGAGCGACGGTAGACACGAGCATGTGAGCGACGGTAGACATGAGCATGTGAACGACGGTAAACACAAGCATTTTACCGACGGTAGTTTATTGAAGTACAGGCCTGATAATTTGGTAAAGTATATTTTGAAGTATATGTCTTGTGATCAAACCCACATGTTATGTATTCTTCATGTAATTTTCAATAGTATTAACTTCCTGTTCCTCTCTCAGAACGACCCGGACTTCCTGGGTGCTATCCACGACGCCTACCTGCAGAGCCTTTCTAAAGACCTGAGCAACATGAAGCTGTAGCAGGGCTCACCACGAACAGGTTTTCTACAAACGGGTTCATCTCCCACTCTGTTCTCCCTCCTTGTGGATACTACTGCTTGATTCACCTTGTCTTTCTTGGACACGTGTTTGTGTGAATCCTTTGAAAAACTTGAACTGTAGAATGCTTGACCACGATTAACTCAACCTCCAAGCAGTGGAGGTTTTCTATGTGAGGACTTTGAGTATGATTTGGAAAAGAATGCATGCTCCTCCAGCCTAACAAAGCAGACCTCCTTTTAGTTGAAGCATAAAACTACTTGTCTTGTGTTTTTTAAAGGCGGAAGAGATTATACAAATGTGACTTTTGTTCATCAAAGAAGACAAATTTTGTGTCTGCTTGAAGCTCATGCCCTGAACTGCAGCTAATGCCCTGAACTGCAGCTAATGCCCTGAACTGCAGCTCATGCCCTGAACTGCAGCTCATGCCCTGAACTGCAGCTAAATGCCCTGAACTGCAGCTAAATGCCCTGAACTGCAGCTAAATGCCCTGAACTGCAGCTAAATGCCCTGAACTGCAGCTAAATGCCCTGAACAGCAGCTCATGCCCTAAACTGTAGCTAAATGCCTTGAACTGCAGCTCATGCCCTGAACTGCAGCTCATGCCCTGGACTGCAGCTCATGCCCTAAACTGTAGCTAAATGCCTATAAGCATCAGGCCTGTCTTTGGACAAGGACCATGCAAAACATATTCCTTAAATATTTTGCCTTTTTCCCCCAATTCTTTTTCAAGCCCACAGTCTGAGTTCTGTATCTGATTTTGCTGGAGAGGATCGTGCAATAGACAATAACAGTGTTTATGGAATAATCCAAAACTCCAAAGCTTACAAAGAAATGTCCTTGGTTCCGTTCACTCTAAACTCCAGGAGACGGCCTTCAGACAGAACAGGCAGGTTCTGTACATTTTCACATGCATATAATAAAATGCATTTCATATCATTTTCTTGTGCGTCTGCTTTGGCAGCTCATTAAATTGCTCTACAAAAAACACAAATGACAGTCAGGTGTTTCCCAGGTCAATAATTGTGTTGGAGCTCAATCTACTGTCCGCAGAGGGAGTTGCATAGGGTAGATAAACAAACCTAGCTTTCCCTCAACATGCTAATGCAGGCACGCCGTCGTCATGATGGTGATCTGAGGCAGAAATACTCAGATCAAGTCCGGCAAAGATTCTCTTAGAGCTCGACCAATGATGTCACAAATCTGTAAAATGTGTAACTTGAGTGTTTTCTGAGGCTCAGAAGGAGAGGACTCACTAAACAGGATTCAACAAACTAGTGTGAATGAAGCTAAATAGAACTTCAGGTGTGTTTTTGGTGAGGGAACAATGTTAGAACATGGTCAAAAGCTCAAAATAGTCTAAACTAGTCGAATTAAAATCGTCTAATTGGGAAACTGGTTTAAAATACATATGTCAAAGCAATAAAACATGAATCAATAACTTGTGTCAACATCAAATGATCATGGAAAAGGATAGCTTTTTGGACACCTAAATCTGGCTGAAATGACATAAGAGTCCTTTTGAAAAGACATGCTGTATTAAAGCGGTGCTAGTCTTGACCTAAACAAGCAGATCACTCTTCAGCTCACTCTAGTGTTTCTCTTTCTTTTTTTCTTCCTTTTTTTAAAGGGAGTGTCTGCAGAGCCGCGGCTCCTGAAACTGCGCCGCTATTTGACCGCGTTTTAGCGCCGTTTTCGACCGCGCCGGGTTAAGGTTAGGGTTAAGGTTAGGGTTAGGGTAAGCCATGACGCTATAACGGGCTATAAGGGTCCCTGAAACTGCGCTGCGCCGCGGCTCTCCAGCCACAGCCTTTTTTAAAAGGATGCTTTGGCACTGAGGCTTTATTAGACGGGGCCATTTTAGCTTGAAATGGGGATGAGTTGGAGGACATGCAGTGAATTGCATTGGATTCAATGCTGCGTCTGCTGCACAGAGCCTAGCATATGTGCTTCTGCCTTAACCACTCCACCACCAGGTAGTGCAGTTCAGCGGTTCTCAAAGTGTGGTGCGGGTTCCTCTGGTGTGGATTCCTCTGCGGCTCGAGTGTTTGTGAATGGAGCGTTTTAACCCTCGCAGGTCTGTTTAATGCCAGTAAAAGCATGTGTTTTTTATTATGATTATTTTGTCTTATCACCGACTTCTAATGAAAAGTATTCAATTCAAATGTGAGCTACAGAAAATGACAACGTTATCTCATTTACATATTCAAGTTTATGGTTGAATAGGAATTTAAAAAATAAACGTATTATTTTTATTCTCATTAAAAACTACTGCAGTAATTCTTGGATTTTTTTTTAATTATTCTTTTTAGAAAATGGTACAAAACGACTCAAATCACAATTTCCCCCCTCCAAAAATGCTCTTTTGTGTTTATTTAGATTCCCCACTGGTCACAATCTAGGTTTTATTTTTATAATTTCTTTTACTCTGAATTGAAATCCCCAAATGTTTAAAACAATCGGTTGGCACCCGCAGTGTTGAAGATACAATTTAAAAATTACTCCTCTGAATGTGTGTGGAATGTGGAGCTAAATCACAATTTCCATTTGATCAAAATTAAGATTAATTTCTTCAGATGATGGATCGTGATTATTCGGCTTAAAATATAATCGTAATGATGAAAAATACAATTGAATGAAACTTAAGCAGCAAAGAGTAATTTAAGTTAAATTTATACTATAAAATTCCATCTAGTGTACATTGTTTAAATCCAGCTGTCACTCACACAGAAGCTGACCAAATCTGGGAACAAATTGTGTTTGATCATGAATGACAACAGAAAAGCACAAATCAGATGGATATGAGACGTTTCAGCTCGTGACATGCCTCAGTCTGTCGATGTTTACAGTATCAGAGATGTTCTGATATTACTTTTACTCATGATGGTATTTAAGATTTTAAGGTTGTTTTACTCCTCAGTTGAAATGTTTCTTGAAAAAATATATTGTTTTCAGAAATTATGTTAATTTTGTAATATCTTTGTCATGTGTAATTTTGTCAGTTATGACTTATTTTGTGATAATAAAGATGTATAAATAAAAGGTTGTCTTTTCAAGTTATGTATAAATGGTCAAATGTGATATCATTTCTGTTATTCTGTTAAAACTTAGTTCAATATTGTGAATGAAGATTTGCACATTTTTATTATTGACTTAATTGTGGTATAAAAATTCCACAAAAATAGCTGTTTAACTATAAAAAATGTTATGCGTGTATTTCTGCACTTTTGAGATTTGTTTTACAGACATTTACCATTTGTCTGATCATTAAACTGACCGTTTAAAAACAAGTTTTAATTTTTATAATTTACATAAAATTGCCTGAATAAGATAAGATATTCCTTTATTGTCCCACATGGGGAAATTTCATTGATGCAACGCAGGTAGATACAGAGGTAGATACAGAAGAAAAGAACGGATCACTTATAGGAAGTTTGAAAAACACTTTCAGTAGAAGATCTCCTATAAACAAAAACTCCTACAAACAAAACCTCCCATTTCCCAACAAGGGATGGAGGGAAAAAATAATAAAGATAAAAATAAATAAATACATGAATTTCACAGTAATTGCACATGAATCACGACAGTAATTGCACATATGACGGAATTGCACATGGTTAGGTCAGTATTGCGAGTGTTCAGGACTAACAGTGTTTGTTATAAAGTCTGACAGCAGCAGGAAGGAAAGACCTGCGAAATCTCTCCTTCACACAGCGAGGGTGGATCAGTCTCTCACTGAAGCTGCTCTCCAGAGCGGACAGAGTGTCCTGCAGGGGGCGACACTCATGGTCCAGCATAGATGTGAATCTAGCCAGGACCCTTCTGTCCCCCACCTCCTGCACCGAGTCCAGAGCACAGCCCAGGACGGAGCTGGACTTCTTGATGACTTTGTCCAGCTTCTTCCTCTCCTTCTCTCTGATGCTGCTGCTCCAGCAGGCCACACCATACAGGAGGGCTGCCACCACAGAGTCGTAGAAGGTCTTCAGGAGTGGCCCTGTCACTCCAAAAGACCTGAGTCTCCTCAGGAGGTAGAGCCGACTCTGGCTCTGGCTCAGTGCGTCTGTGTTATGAGTCCAGTCCAGTTTGTGGTTCAGATGAACACCCAGGTACTTGTATGAGTCACTCTCTCAATGTCCCGTCCCTGGATGTTCACTGGTGAGGGGGCAGTGGGGTGGCGGTTTTATAGGTTTTATTCAAATTAACGCTCCCTACAATTCAACACTTTGTCCACCAGATAGAGCCTGTAGTCAACACTTTTGGAAGAGTTTGCTTTTTGCTCAGCTAAAACATCAGACCTGACCTGGGTAAATGTTATAATGTACAAATCTACTCTACGCTAATGTTAAAGCCAGTTAGACCGACTTCCAGCTGCTGCTGCTGCAGAGGGAACCCAAGCCTGAGTGGTTCCGCTACTGCCACTAAAGAGCTCACTGATGGCTCCATTTTTAAATCAGGACTTTAAATGGTGTATAAATTAGGTCTAAACCAGAACTAAATTGGCCGTAAAGCGGGACAAGATGAGAGCTTGGAACTAGACCTGAAATTGGTGTAAAACACATTTGTAGCCAGAGGTGAAGATGTTCTGTAATATGGGTTTCAAACATAAGGATTTATTTTTGATTTTAAGGATTTGGCATAGCATTAGCACACTTCAAATAAATAATTTGAATGGGGGAATGCCTTCACACAATATCCAAATCGGGATGGAATCATTTACCGGAAACCATAAAGAAGTAGGGTGGCCACAAAAAAAAAAAAAAAAAAAAAAATAGTTCCTGAATGTGGTGGGACAGCACAATACAATATGATTTTCAGATCATGATGCATGTAATATAGCAACATGTGCCAATATACAACCTTAATAGTCAGGACACCAAATAAGTATTGAGTTGAGAAGAGAAAAAAATTACCTTTTTTTTTTTTCAAAACTAAAAAACATTTTAAAAATCATAAGATAGGGACAGAGAGAAACAAAATTAAAAATAAGAATTTAGGAAAGTAAGGCATCTAAAGACAAAGAAGGTTAAGGCACACAAGGGCCAAAATATTGTCAACTTTAGTCCGTGCATTTTGTGTCATATCTTTTTTTGTGAAAACCAGGCTGACTCATCTTGGTGAGTCTGCTCATCCCCGGGGGGAAGGATAGAGACTGTTCTCTAGCTAAAGACTGCAGGGATCAATTAAAAAAACACTTTGGGCAGATATATGAGGCACCAATAGCACTGTAAGAAGGTTAAAAGCTCTGAAAAGTCGATTTTGCACGATTATAGGCTTTTTAAGGATATGATGGCTCTAGGAGGGATCTGAGCTTTAATAAGGCCCCAGTTAAAAGCTGATAAAAGCAGAGGTGAAACGTTTTTTCTAGAAGGATTCAATACTGAATGTATTTGGTTTTGTTTGATTTAAATGACATTATTTTCATATTTCAAAAATGTGTTCTCTTTGCCTGTTGTTTTCTAAGCTTCCAAGGTTTTAGAAACACTTTCATTATATTTTTGTTTGGTGAAGAGCATTTTTAAAATATTTTTTGGGGATGCCAGGCCATTAATCTCACCTTTTATCTTTTTCATTTCCTGTAGCATTTGACGATCCATGTTTAGCTTCCAACAGCTTTAGTTTGTTCTGTAAATCATTTCGTTTTGTTTCTTTTTGGGCAAGCTATATATATATATAAATATATATATATATATAGCTTGCCCAAAAATAAATTTATATATATATGCCATTAACATTAGATGATATTCATTTCTCCGATGCCATTGTATTAAACATGTTAATGTAATTCTTGTAAATCTGCTTTCGTTACACAGCTCTCTGAGCAAGCATTAAATATCCTTTACTTTACTGGAGACATGCAAGTTTTTATCCAATGTGGGCCAGTGTATTCCAACTTCAGTTTGTAAATCTTTTTTTTTTTAACTTAGAAAATGGTTGTCCCTCCATCTTCTGATCCCTTTTTGGATCAGTCTGTGGGCTCTTTGCATGTTTGAGCTGTTTTACAGTTTATTTGATTGTTTGTTCTATTATGTTTTGTTGTCGACCAGAGTGTTGTGTTCTAAGCTTGTTATAACTATTCCAAATACATGAGCAAACATATTGATCAATAGCTTTTGAAAAGAGTTTTGAACACAATGATAAAGATGGAAGATATGTATTGTTTAAAGTAACTAAAAATGAAATGTGTTTACCATGATAAATGTAGATGTTCCACAAGAATAAACAAAACAAGGCACTATAGGCTGTTTTTTCCATCCCACTTGATTTTATGTATGTTTTATGACATATTTAGGCCTCAAAACTACTGCCATGGACACAGTGGACGAATGCCTTTGGCTCATGCTTTTGGTCCCAGGAAAGAAGGCCCTGACAGAGATGGATGACTCAAGCCTCACCAACAACAGAAGACTGGACCTACATAATTAGAGACATTAGACCAATGGAAAGACTAACTTTCAGACTTACATGAAGACTTGAACATGGACAATTTAATAGACTTTGATCTTATGGGGTTCTGTTACTTTTCTGTTGGATGTAGTTTTCCTTTGTTCCCTCTGTCTTTATCGTGTTATATTATACATACATATATATATATATATATATATATATATATATAATATATAATATATATATATATATATATATGATATATATGAAAAACATTTGTGCAGCACTTTAAATAAATAAGGTCAGCTAACAGAAAGCTTTCCCAGCGTCCAGACTTGTTTTTATAGCCTTGTGTAGATGGTTCATAATGTGTAAAGATTGTTTCGTGTTAGTCGTATGTGAATAAATCCTGTCTGATCATTATGAATTCGATTTGGGACCATGTTTTCTATGTAAATCTCACTTTTTTCTCTCTAAATGGCTGTGCAGGACAAACAAAAGGTCTTAAAGTGAATGTTGTTACGGAGGAGTATTTTGACCAAATTCTTATAAAGTCCTGAAATTTTAAATCCTTAATAATAATTATTATTAATTAATATATGATGACTATTTATTTTATAGGATTAACACTCCCTGGGCTTTTCCAATCAAAAGAGCAATGTCTCAAAAGGTGTCTTAAAGGCGTAATGGACGATTTTTCGGCGATTTGAGAACGCAGGTGGTAGTGCGCATGCGCACTCCCCCGTGCGGACTGACACAACACACACGTGCGTTTGTTTATTAGTGCAACGGAGCGCATCGCATCTCTCGTCTCCCGTAGATTTCCGTCCACTTCTGCGTCAGCTCGAACTGTCTTTCTCCGTCTTCATTTTGCCCCGTACACAGAGGGAACTATATTATGATAGATCCATGCGCTTAGGCACACGGAAACGTGGGGACGAACCGCACGCGGCTGCAGGTGAGCGATAGGTGCGTTTTATGATTGATACGTGGCAGGACTAATCGGCAGTCCACGCCACGAGGAAATAAGACTTAGATTTGTGCCAAAAAAATCGTCCATTCAACCTTTTATATACAGGGGTCTCGCTACGTACATTCAGGGATGGCGCCCCCGCTTTCCCTAACATGATAAATAAATATGGCCCGCCATCCGTTCCCTAAAACCTGCGGCGAGCGTCCGACCCGCGGCAAGCCCAGAAAAGTTGGAACTTTTTAGAGATTACACTCTAGTGACGTGCTACGCACTACCCGGAAAAGGCCCAAAACAAACCCTGAAACGTGAGTTAGGACTGTATGATCTAGTGCCGACCACCGTTATACATGTATATATTTTAATTCTCAAGATGCAGCTCTTGGAGCAAATAAATATATTCACTAAACTCTGCTCACCCTAAAGTATCTGATAATGATCTTCTATGATCTTGACTATGAGTCCTGTGTCCAATGGATGAAAAGGCCAAGAAGAGTTGATTATTGATTATTATAGAGTTGAAATTATTTCAGCATTATAATACTGCCTTCATCCATGAGCTAAAACTGTACCAATTTTCATTACATACAAAAAATGTTAATAAAATTGTGTATTATGATACAGTGATCACTGGTAATACATTTAAATGACTGTGTCTTTGTTTATTTATCATTTCCATGATTCCATTAAGCCTACCTAACCCTAACCCTAGTCAATATTCAAATGTCTTGATGTTGGATAGGCCTATACACCATGTAATAGTGTGTTAAGGCTTATACACCATGTAATAGTATGTTTAGGCTTATACGCCATGTAATAGTATGTTTAGGCTTATACGCCATGTAATAGTATGTTTAGGCTTATACGCCATGTAATAGTATGTTTAGGCTTATACGCCATGTAATAGTATGTTTAGGCTAATACACCATGTAATAGTATGTTTAGGCTTATACGCCATGTAATAGTATGTTTAGGCTTATACGCCATGTAATAGTATGTTTAGGCTTATACGCCATGTAATAGTATGTTTAGGCTTATACACCATGTAATAGTATGTTTAGGCTTATACGCCATGTAATAGTATGTTTAGGCTTATACACCATGTAATAGTACATTTAGGCCTATAAACCATGTAATAGTATGTTTAGACTTATACACCATGTAAAAGTATGTTTATGGTACATGTACCTTTGGAAATAATGAAGGTACGTTAAACCATCCTTGGAGGAAAATGCAACCCCATATGAGGCATATTTACAATCCCATAAAAAATTCTGGGAAGAGCACTATTATGTAAAATATATGCTTCACCACTATCTCGCTCCGAGAAGCCTTCCCTCAGACGGTGAGTGGTTAATGTTAGCTAAACTGTTCATAGGGAGAGCTAATCACTCTGCCGCCGAACGCTAATATATATTACCGCTTCGATGTCGTGGGTTTCTTGGTAGGCTTGTCCCCAAACAACTACCATTTCTCTCACTCGCTCTTACTTTATTCCAGAGCGCGATACAGACTTCTCCTCACCATGGAGAAGAAAGTACCGACGAGAACGTGCACGTGTGGCAATAAGATTTCCGGGGCAGACAGTCACCCTGTCTGTGCTTCGTGCCTTGGGTTGCAACATGCCCAGGATGCGTTAGCATCCCCGGCGTCGTGCGAACACTGTGCTCGCCTCTCCCAGAAAACCCGCCGTCGAAGACTCGCGCGCCAAACAAGCTTGACTGAGACGGACCCGGTGCTGGGGGCAACCACTCCCCCATCACAGGAGCAGCCGGAGAAGTATCCCCGGGGACACTCCATCCCCGCGGGACCTTCTTGGGGGGATCAGCTTGACTACTTGGATCCACTTTTTGATCCGGAGGAGCTGGAGGCCGGCTTCAGGGCCGAGCTGCACAGCCCACAAGATGATCTCTCTGACTCCGGTGGTGAGCTCATCAGCCTCTCTTCAGATGAGGCTGAGGCGGATGTGGAGCAATTCACATTAACACAGGCCGCAAGCCCTGATATAACCGGCAGTAACAGGGCACATTCCCCATCTGCCACTCAGGACCTGCATCAGGTTTGTAGGAGGGCAGCTGAAAAGCTAGGTCTAATGTGGCCGGAAGCACCCGTAGCAGTCGCAAGATCTCGCTACGAGGGCAGAAGGCTACCGGCGGCCAAAACCTCTGCGAAGCAGCTCCTGCCACCTTTCCCAGAGTGCCTCGAGGAAGCCACCCGGTCCTGGAGCAATCCTCTAACTGCCAAAGCCCCCGTCCAGGGAGGGGCTGCGCTAGACTGAGATGGCATAGAGGAGAAGGGCTTTATCCGCCTTCCCCCCATAGAACCCCTGGTGGCATCTCACCTGCACCCACGGAAGTCAATGACGACCGTGGGGGGTCTGGCTCTCCCCTCCAAAGCGGATTGTTTCCAAACGATGCTCACGGAGAAAAGCTACAGAGCGGTCGCTACTACAGTGAGAGCCCTGAATGCGTCCTCCATGCTTCTTGCCTACCAGGCTGAGCTGCAGGACGAGATGACCGACTCACTGGAACCAGAGGTGTGGGACGAGCTGTGCGTGGTCACTGACCTCTGCCTCCGCCTACACCGCTGCGCAGTCCAGGCAAGCGGCCGAGCTATGGGGATGATGGTGACACAGGAGAGGGCCAGGTGGCTCAACCTCTCCAGCCTCTCCCATAGAGAAAAGACTCAGCTCCTGGACGTCCCTGTGGACCCCAAGGGCCTGTTCGGGTCTGCCGTTGCCGTGATGCAACAACGGTGCGAAGAAAAAAAGCGAGGCTCTACAGGCGTGTCTTCCCAGGAAAGAGCCCTCCTCCTCCGCCATGACACCGAGACAGGCGTTTTCGAAGCCGCAAATGAGCAGACCGGCATATCGCATCCCTAAACGCCAGCTGCAACCTCAGGCTGAAGGTGACAAGCCACCGGAGCTGAAAGGTGCCTCAGGCTGAGGACACCCATGTTGCAAAACATAAGAAATGTGAACACAAACACAAGAATATTGAACATTCCCATGTTGCAAAACATAAAACATTAAAACATACAAGAACACTGAAAACACAGGTTCAGTCGTTGCAAGGCCCGCTGTGTCCAATACAGGGAGCCATTGCTCCACTATGTGTCCCATACTGGATCTACGTGCTCTGAACAAATACATGAGAGCGTACACATTCAGAATGCTGACACACAAAACGTTGCTACGCTTCGTGCGTCAAGGCGATTGGTTCGTGTCCATAGATCTGAAAGACGCATACTTTCACATCCCAATTTACCCTCCTCGCAGGAAATATCTGAGATTTGCCTTCCAGGGAGTAGCCTACGAATACATTGTGGTCCTCCCGTTCGGCCTCTCCCTAAGCACACGGGTCTTTGTGAAATGTACAGAGGCTGCAATAGCACCGCTCAGACAGAAGGGGTTGCGCTTGGCCACGTACATAGACGACTGGTTGCTCGCAGCGCAGTCGCCTCATCAACTCAAAGAACATACAGATTTGCTCCAATCGCATTTGACTTCTTTGGGTTTCACAAAAAACTGGGAAAAGAGTGTCCTGGTCCCGTCTCAGTGCATCAAGTTCATAGGTCTGTGCCTGAACTCGGTCACGTACAGAGCCCAACTGTCGGCGGACAGAATAGAAGCTTTAAAGGTGCCATAACATGCTTTTTTCACGTTTCGTAGTCTATCCTAAGTGTATAATTGATAATAATAAGGGTTGTGCAACACCTTTAACATAATAGTTAAGAAATATCACCCATACCTTGGACCCCCTCCCCAACCCGGAAATGCAGACGGCTTGGTTTGATATTCGCCCCCACCCTTGCGAAGAGCGATCTGGCTCCCCCGCCCAACCCGTGACGTAGTCTCAGAGCGTGTGTGCCCCACAGCTGTGTGCTGTAAGCTCCGCGGTGCGCGGAGTGAGTGAGAAAGAGTCTACTTTGAGACTAAATAAAACTGGTGTTAATTCTACACCGTGCGCAGAACAGATATATCTATAGATATATATATATATATATATATGTATATATATATATATATATATATATATATATATATATATATATATAAATATAAAAGTCTTATGTCCATTGCGCTCTTATTTCCTGGTTTTTCGGTATCGGATAGAACTTCTTTATTTTCCCGGTTGCTGCATCAACTGCCACATAAACCTTCACCATTGTGATAATAGTAAAGAGTGCGATATCATTAATGAAGTTTTGGGCCTCTTTGAGCCGTGTTTCGTCGTAAATCGAACTAGAAAAACTCCGGAATGGGCTTGTAGGGAGACACGGGAGCCTGGAGCAGCGCGCAGCCGGGGGGAAGGAGGCGGGAGGCGGCAGGCGGGAGGGGGGTGTAGAGGGGGGAGGGTGAGGGTGAGGGGGGATGGTGACGCGTGCCTGTGGTTATGACGCGGTCTTGCATCCACCCCCCGTCAGTTTGGAGATTCGCGGAAAGGAGATAGTCTGTAATATAGCTAAAAACTGCGGGAATCAATCAAAAAACACTCTGGGTACATATATGAAGCACAAATAGCAATGTAAGAAGGTTAAAAGCTCTGAAAAGTTGATTTTGCATGTTATGGGACCTTTAACCGCTTGTCTGGCCACTTTCCGCCGAGGCGCGCTGCTGCCATACAGGACATGCCACAGACTGTTAGGTCTGATGGCATCCGCTTTGACGGTGATTCCACTGAGTCGTCTTCATATGAGGCCGTTTCAAAAGTGGGTTGCAGCGCTTCATCTCGACCCTGCGCGTCATGCACACAGGCTTGTCCTGGTAACAGCGGCGTGCACGCGCGCTTTATGTCCATGGAAAGAGCGGGGCTTTCTGTCCACAGGCGTTCCAATGGGAACAGTCATGGCACGAAAAGTTATTACCACAGACGCTTCTCTGTGGGGAGCCACGCACGAAGGCAGATCAGTCAGTGGAATATAGAATGCGCTTATGTCACATAAACTATCTGGAACTCCGTGCCGTGTGGCTTGCCCTGCACCATTTTCGACCCTTCATAAGGGCACAACATGTTTTGGTCAGGACGGACAACACCACCGTGGTGGCGTATATCAACAAGCAGGGGGGGAGGCGCTCCCAACAGCTACACATGTTGACGCACAGTCTGATATTGTGGGCGGACTCTCACCTGTTCGCTAAGAACCACACATGTCCCGGGGATCATGAATCTGGGGGCGGATCTGTTGTCCCGGGGCATTCCCCGTTACAAAGACTGGAAGCTTCACAGCAGGATTGTGAACTAGATATGGGAGAGATTCGGCAGAGCAGAGGTGGACCTGTTTGCGTCACAAGAGGACACACAGTGCCACCTATTTTACTCTCTGACGGGTCAGAGCGCACCGTTGGGCCTGGACGCATTGGCACACGAGTGGCCACACGTCCTCCTGTACGCGATTCCCCCATTAGAAATTATCACTGCTACTCTCTCCAGGGTCCGGGAGAGGAGGCACACACTCCTCCTCGTGGCCCCCCACTGGCCTGCGATGCACTGGATGGCGGACATAGTCCAGCTATTATCTGGTCATCCGTGGCCTCTGCCTCTGTGCAGGGACCTGGTGTCACAAGCACGCGGGGAGATCTTCCACGCTCACCCAGAGCGTCTTGCTTTATGGGTCTGGCCCCTGAGAGGTTAAATTTATCCTCTGCGGGCCTCCCGGACAACGTCATTAACACCATTCAAAGCGCTAGGGCCAGTTCGACTCGTAGTGCATACGATGGGAAGTGGCGTGCGTTTGAGGAGTGGTGCGTGAAAAAGGGCTGTCTTCAGAGCTCCGTGCCCATCATTTTGACGTTCCTCCAGAGTTTGCTGGAAAAAGGTCTGGCTTTCTCCACAATCAAAGTGTACTTGGCCGCTATTTCGGCGTGTCACACTGGTTTTGGGGATAAGACGGCTGGCCAGCATCCCCTTATCTGTTCATTCATGAAAGGTGCACGTTGCCTTAGGCCAGTCTCGAGGAGCCTGGTCGCCCCGTGGGATTTGACTATAGTGCTGAATGCCCTGTCTCGCCCACCGTTTGAGCCGCTCCATCAAGTAGAGCTGAAATGGCTCTCATTCAAAACGGCTTTACTGCTGGCGTTGGCGTCTGCCAAGCGTGTGAGTGACATACATGCCCTGTCTGTAAACGCGTCATGCATGCAGTTTACTAGAGGGGATTTTAAGGTTTTGTTGAAACCTAAACCTGCTTTTATGCCGAAAGTCTTTAACCCGACTTTGTCATACCTCCTTATTGAGCTGTCTATACTCTTTCTCCTCTGTCTACGTCAGAGGAGCACCAGCGGCTCCATGCGCTCTGTCCGGTGCGCGCACTGCGCGTTTATGTGGATAGGACTGCTCAATTTCGGGGAACTGAGCAGCTGTTTGTGTCATGGGCTCCACCCCATCGGGGTAAGCCTCTCACGAAACAGCGTTTGTCTTCAGCCCCCTGCTGGTCTACGGGCTCATTCATAAGGCTTCTGGGGACCAGCGTAGAAAGCTATTCCCATTTGTGAGATACCTCACTCATGTTTCAGAGAACCGGGGTTAACTTCTTAACCTTAAGTTTTCTGCCTGAAGAGTGGCTCCTTCTGTGAGAGTCAGATCTCTCCTTCACTCTGGAACTCACTCCAGGTTTCTACTTTATCCCAAGGAGGTTTTTTGTAGTTTTTCCTGGCCGAGAAGGAGGGTCTAAGGACAGAGGACTCTGGAACATCGTACCTCACCACCACAGACATTGTTTGATTAATTTTTCACTGTTGCCCTCAGAGGCAACTGTTGTTCTGATTTTGGGCGTTACAAAAATAAATTGAATTTAATTGAAGTTTTTAACAATGTTATAACAACATTAACGTTGAGTGTCTATGTTTTGATTGATTAATTCATGCATTTTGTCTATTGTCAAGTATTCGAGGTTTAAAAGTTGAATAGAGGATTTTTGGCGACCAATCGGAGTCTCATTTCCTCATGGCGTGGACAGACACACACACATGTCAATCATTCCCTGCGTGCTACTGCACACCTGCAGCCTGGTTCCCAGGATAGCAGCACCTTTCCCTGGCTAGCAGTGAGTCCACGCTTTGGGCCGCGAAGTACATAAATGTCTGCGGGACGACAGAGAAGCTCAGAAGAGACAGAAATCTGCGGAGAAAAGAGATGCTCTGTACTTAGTTGATTATTCAAATAAATGTCAAACTCCAGGTCATACATGTAGGGTTCAAAAAGGTAACATAGACATTTTTCAACTGTAAAAACAAGTAAAATGTCAGCAGCAAACCAATCAGTTCTGCAGTTTCTAACAGGAAGCAATTGATCCATTTTTACTATTTACTCATTTCGGATCAATATTGCAGTTAACAATGGACAATATTAAAAAATCATCTACTTATGTCAGGCATGTCCAAACTACGGCCCGGGGGCCAAATGCGGCCCGCAGACCAATTTTTGTTGGCCCTCCGTTAAGTTGGTCCAAATAACAAAAGTAGTACTTTTTACTGTAAAATTGGAAAAATTCAATAATTTTTATGTGATAACAACCTATTATTAATGTTCCAAGTATTATTAAAGGTGTGGAGGCTCATTGAACAATGCCAAATGCAACATTTTTAAGGATTCACTTTCAATTTCAACATTGTGGGGTTGTTTGTGGCCCTCTGCTCCATAGAAGTCTCAAAATGCGGCCTTCGGTGAAAAAAGTTTGGACACCCCTGATTATGTTATAGTTTATTACTTAAAGGCGCAATGGACGATTTTTCGGCGATTTGCGAACGCAGGCGGAAGTGCGCATGCGCACTCCCCCGTGCGGACTGATACAACACACACGTGCGTTTGTTTATTAGCGCAACGGAGCGCATCGCTCGTCTCCCGAAGATTTCTGTCCACTTCTGCGTCAGCTCGAACAGTCTTTCTCCGTCTTCATTTTGCCCCGTACACTGAGGGAACTTTATTATGATAGATCCATGCGCTTAGGCACGCGGAAACGTGGGCACGAACCGCACGCGGCTGCAGGTGAACGGTAGGTGCGTTTTATGATTGATACGTCGCAGGACAAATGATTTATCCACGCCACGAGGAAATATGATAACAAAATTGCTGAAAAAAATCGTCCATACCACATTTAATACCCCCAAAGAAGCACAACATTATCTCTTTTAATTCAGGCCGTGGCTGCAGAGCCACGGCGCGGTCAAATGGCCCTGCAGTTTCAGGAACCGTGGCACTGCCATATAGCCTCATGGCTAACCCTAACCCTAACCTTAACCCTAACCTTAACCTTAACCCTAACCTTAACCCTAACCCTGACCCTAAACTTAACCCTAATCTTAACCCGGCGCGGTCTAAAACGGCGCGGTCAAATAGCGCAGCAGTTTCAAGAGCCGCGGCACAAAATAACATGGCAGTTTTGGCCGCGCGCCGGGTTAAGGTTAGGGTTAGGGTTAGCCATGAGGCTATAACGGGCTATAAGGGAAATGCCGCGGTCCCTGAAACTGCGCGGCAATTTGACCGCGCCGCGGCATTTCCCTAACCCTAACCTTAACCCGGCGCGGTCTAAAACGGCGCTAAAACGCGGTCAAATAGCGGCGCAGTTTCAGGAGCCGCGGCGCGCGGCCGGCACAAAAATAACATGGCAGTTTCAGCCGCGCGCCGCGGCTCTGCAGACACTCCCCTTAATTTAATGAACGCCACATATCATGTGGTAGAGTCAGATCCATGCAGCGCGTCTGCCTGCTGCCACTGTGCGCGCGCGCGTGTGTGCGTGCCAGCTCTGCGCGTGCGGTGTACAATCTCAGCCTCTCATTGGTTACCTGCAGCGCGTGACAGCACGGGTGAACACAGCGCGATGAGCGCGATCCCTTTAGCGTAGATTAGCCACATTCAGCGGCTTTAGCTCGGCTCCACGCCCCCTCCGCACCTCCTCAGGACCCCTCCGCACCTCCTCAGGACCCCTCCGCACCTCCTCAGGACCACCGCCGCTCCTCTGCACTCTCTGCAGGGACACGCTTCTGCTCTCACCCCGGCGCTTAGGGACGGTTTTCTTTTTTACTTACTGACTTTTTGATTTGAGCGCTTCTCTTGTTAAATGATGCAAATGGAGGACTACCACAAGCCGGACCAGCAGACGGTGCAGGCGCTGCGGAACATCGCGGCCCGCCTCCGGATCAACTCCATCCGGGCGACCACCGCAGCGGGCAGCGGGTCAGGACTGGACACACGCACACTGCGCTTTACAGGCTTTTCGCGTGCTCAAGTTTAGATACATTTATTTAAAAAAATAACTTTCTACTTGGCAAGATAATTCTATGGATATCAGGGCTGTAAAGATTAATCGGAATAGTGACTAGCCGATTATTAAAATTATCATCTTCGTATTTTGACCATCATCATTATCTTCTTGACTGCAGACTGCAAAAAAACAAAACTAAGATTGGCAAAATAGAATAAACTATTTCAGATTTAAGAAAATACATGATTCGTAAAATTTAATAACATAGACAAATTGAGTTAAAAAAAATCTAATAAAAATTGAAAAAATTAATAAAAAAAATTATAATAATCAAAATATTGAAATATATATATATATATATATATATATATATATATATATATATATATATATATATATATATATATATATATATATATATATATAATTATTATTATTTTCTATCTAAAAGCTTTTAATTTGTCAAAAATGTATTTTAAAAATCTTGATATCTTATACAACAGAATGAATTATTGTCCAGCTGACTAATGGAACCACTAATAGCTGTCAAGTCCACTACTAAAACATCATTGGTTGCAGCGATTATGAATACAGCCACCAGTGAAACCAGTTCTTATTATTTTATTACTAATTAATTATTTTTATTATTGTCACCAAATGTCCACATGGTCGCAGTCTGTATTTGACACGTGGTACACAAAGACAAGACAAAGGGAAGGTAGCCTCCCCCTATATAATCTCCCCCATACAAAACACGCTGAACAATGCATTCATTTATTCATTCATATATTTTATTTTAAAAAGTTGAATGTTTTATTTTGACTAAAGATTTGGCTTTTTAAAACGGCCAGGCAAAGAGTAAATCGTAATGCTATTTTATTTTGAAATAGCACCTGAAAGTCACACATAATTCCATGGAAAGTCTACTTAGCTTTTTGTTTTTATGTGTCTATTTTTGGGCTAAATATGTAGATGCCTTTTAAATACAGGCAATAAATGAAAGTTTTACTCCAACAAATTGTAATAAATGAATGTTCCAATACATTTTCCCTGTGCCACGTGTAGTCTGAACAACGCTTGAGGTTGGTGTCCAGCAGTGACAAAAGGCCTGTACATGCTGTGGTTTCTATGCACTCAGTACAAGCGGTTGGATTTACATAACGCACAAACAAGGCTTTACTGTGGCACATTATGTCCACTTAAAGGCACTTAAAGAGTAGTGTGATAATCCAGACATATGCAGAAATAATGTCAGTTTGATCTTCCAGGCTGGTCTAACGCATGCGTAAAAGTGCCAAAATACACATCGCTTTAATCATTCTACAGATTGTGCAGGTCTGTTTGTGTTTGTGTCTTTAGGGTCGCCATATGCTACGTTTATTTACTCCCTTTTGTCCGTGTAATCCCTCATTTGTCCAGGAGTGTTCCATTGTAGAACAAATTCAGTTGTATTATCTGTTTTTCTAAAAACATGATACAACTGAATCTCTTTGTGTGATTTAATCTGGATACAGTAGTATACAGTATAGTGAGGATGAATAGCATGTCAGTGTCTAGATGATCTGTCGGTGCGTTGTGCTGTAGGCCTCATGTCAGAAGCAGGAATATCTATTGTTTGCTGAGGGAACTAGTTCATTTAAGAAAACAACATCTTGTGCTAATTTATTAAAATGATCAGGTTACATGTATAACCAAGAATATATTAACAACATTTATTCATCCAGAAATGCCAAATTTGACCAAAATGGCATCATCCTCATCAGCCCAAGACATAAAAGTGCATCCAAGTTGAATTATAATAAATCCATGATGATCCCCTTTCAACAAAAAAAATAGAGTAAAATTTAAGCAAAACATTTAACAAAAGTAACAGAAATGCTTGTTTGTGTGTTGTAGTTCCAGTGTTGTGTTCGACCAGATAATACAAATAGCATATTTTAATGTTAACTGCATATTGGGTCCATTGGTTAAGAGGTCAAAGATACTACCAAAGTAAATATTATATACCTACACAGAACCCATTTAGACTAAATTTGGTTACAACAGACTTTACTGTTCTTTATACAGGAGCCAACAGAAGAGGGGAGTGATTTTAGGACTATGTATTTAGGCCTCAAAACTCCTGCCATGGACACAGTGGATGGATACGTTTGGTTCATGCTTTTGGTCCCAGGAAAGAAGGCCCTCACAAAGAGATGGATGACTCAAGCCTCACCAACAACCAAAGACTGGACCCACATAATTAGAGTCATTAGTCTAATGGAAAGAGAAAGAGAATAGAAAATGTATAGACTTGAGACTTACATGTTGAACATTTTGTGCTGTAGCTCTACAGTTTTTCCCTGTGCCTTTCGTTCCCTCTCTCTGTGTCATGTTCTGTGTTATTTTTTGTTTCGAATCAAAAAACAACTAATTACAAAATACTCGAGTTGCTGTCATTAAGTGGATTTTAGCCATGTAACTGAACATCTACTCGAGTACAAATTGTCAGCACGCTTTCCACTTCCAGACTGTCACTGACCTGTCTGTGTGGTTATGTAATATTGACTACTGCCGAGGCACCGGCTCACCTTTGGAACCTTCTGCACAGCTGAACACCTGCTCATGCTCTCGTGTGGCACTTTGTATCTCTATATGCTTATCGCAAGAATATACCATTTTGCAAGCATGAACTTTAGTCCTAGTTATATTGGTGGTAGTTCAGTGTCTGACACTCATTATTGTAAATATGGGAATAATAAATCATGTTTTGAAGTGATGTAGACATTTTCATCGTCTGTAAAATATTGTGATCACATTATTTAACACCAAATCTCTGTTCTGCAGCCCTACTGTTTGGAGTAAATATCTAATAGTTTCTCTTTTGTCCAGCCACCCCTCATCGTGCTGCAGCGTGGCAGAGATCATGTCTGTGCTCTTCTTCCACTCCATGAAGTACGACCCTGAAGAGCCAAGGAACGCCAACAATGACCGCTTCATCCTCTCCAAGGTTCATGTTCTCCATGTTCCTGTTATTGTTATGAACTTACCACTAAAACCATCTCAACATTCGATATTCCTGTCTCGTTCCATATGTCTGACCTCCACGTGCTCTGCTCTCAGGGTCACGCGGCCCCGGTTCTCTACGCCGTGTGGGCCGAGGTTGGGTTCCTCAAAGAGACCGACCTCCTGAACCTCCGCAAAGTGGACTCCATCCTGGAGGGTCACCCAGTCCCGGTGAGGAGGCATCACATGTTTGTACCAAGCTACGTCAATCTGCAAAGTTTGCTGTCATAGAGTAGGTCGAGGAAGTAGGTCACTTCTTGGACCTCGACCATGTGCCGAATGTCTCTACGCTCTCTCTCCCCATTTTACTTTAGAACGTTTCTGTGCCTTAGTGCCAGATTTTTAGATCAGGCGCTCCTGACATGTTTCCCCAGCAGCACTGAAAGATAAAGGACCATATCCACCTGTTCTGAGTAAAAAGGGACATTAGCAGATGCTAAGCTACACATACAGGAGCCACACATACAGGAGCCATACATACAGGAGCCACACATACAGGGGCCACACACACAGGAGCCACACACACAGGAGCCACACACACAGGAGCCACACATACAGGGGCCACACATACAGGAGCCACACATACAGGGGCCACACACACAGGAGCCACACACACAGGAGCCACACACACAGGAGCCACACACACAGGAGCCACACATACAGGGGCCACACATACAGGAGCCACACATACAGGGGCCACACACACAGGAGCCACACACACAGGAGCCACACACACAGGAGCCACACACACAGCCACACACACAGGAGCCACACACACAGGAGCCACACATACAGGAGCCACACACACAGGAGCCACACACACAGGAGCCACACACACAGGAGCCACACACACAGCCACACACACAGAAGCCACACACACAGGAGCCACACATACAGGAGCCACACATACAGGAGCCACACATACAGGAGCCACACATACAGGGGCCACACATACAGGAGCCACACATACAGGGGCCACACACACAGGAGCCACACACACAGGAGCCACACACACAGGAGCCACACACACAGGAGCCACACACACAGGAGCCACACACACAGCCACACACACAGGAGCCACACACACAGGAGCCACACATACAGGAGCCACACATACAGGAGCCACACATACAGGAGCCACACATACAGGAGCCACACATACAGGAGCCACACACACAGGAGCCACACACACAGGAGCCACACATACAGGAGCCACACATACAGGGGCCACACATACAGGAGCCACACACACAGGAGCCACACACACAGGAGCCACACATACAGGAGCCACACATACAGGAACTACACGTTGAGCCATGTTCTCACACTCACAGTGGGACACATTTGCTTTGATTGTTACAGAAGCAGCAGTTTGTGGATGTGGCGACTGGTTCTCTGGGACAGGGGCTGGGAGCAGCCTGTGGCATGGCCTACACCGCCAAGTACTTCGACCAGGCCAGGTACTGCACTAACAGAAGTACTGAACATATGCAAATACTTCCACCAGGCCGGTGCTCCACAAAACACCAATTTGTTTATTTGTTTACAGAAATGTAGAACTGTCAGTGTGGGATAGACTTTTCAGGCTTATCTCTAAACTTATCATGCAGGTTGTATTGTCCAAAATCCTCAAATTCTCATGGATGAAATATGTAATATAAGTACATTTTCTGTTCAGATACTGTACAATGTAACCTGTTAAAATCATTCACTCACTCAACACCAAACACCCACTAAGGCTATATTATTATTAGTAGCAGTAAAAATTTTCAACCATATTGTTGAGCATTAGCCCACACCGTGCCTGGGCCTCATGCCGCCGTCTCTTTGTTTCAACGCTGTGCTCAGACCATGTGACCTAACCATGTGACCCGACCATGTGACCTAACCATGTGACCTAACCATGTGACCTAACCATGTGACCTAACCATGTGGCCCGACCATGTGGCCCAACCATGTGGCCCAATGCGGCAAATGTCTCTGGCCACATTATGAAACAGTCGCTGAAATATTCATAAAGACCGCAGCGTTTCATTCAGTGTGTGTTTCATATTTGGTGAGAGGTTTGTACATTGTGGCTGCTACTGTACGTCTGGTGTCTGGCGTTGCCCTGGATACGTCTGTGGATTCACCCAAATGTTTCTGCTCCAATAAGCACACAACATGTCAGAGCACATTTGAACCTCCGCACGCCTGAGGCCCCCCCCCCAAAAAAAATAAAAAATAATATAGCCTCGTAATCAAGCTTTGGCCTTGCTAAATCAAATGTGCAGATCTTATTTAAAAAGGAAATAAATAAAACAAAGGGAAAACAACATATAGAATATATAAGAACGCGTCAAAATCCTGCTGGAGTCTGTTCAATATATTTCATTTAAAAATCCGTAAACCAAGTAATAAAATAACTGCGGCCTTAGCTGATATTTCAGTATTAGCAGTATCTTAACTAGATCTAATAGTAATTGTGGGCATTTGTAGCCTGTCTCATTCACTGATCTGCACTTAGGATTAGCATTAGCATTAGCACACAGTTGTAATGAATGTGATTGGAGAGACCTCCAGAGCTCCGCCCGTGATGTGAAATGATTGCTAACATTTAAACAGAGTCATTTCTAGTAAACAGGATTAATGAGAGTGAAGCTAAATATAACTCCAGGTATGTTTCCCTTCTTATCTGAGGTGGTACTTGGTGTGAAACGTTTGTGAACCACATGTCCAAAGTATTTTGGTTCAAACGTCTTCATGTTGAGTAGAAAACAATTCGTGTACGACCAGAAAATATCCTGAATGAATAAACCTACAATAATTTATGTCATGAATAAATAAAAAATCAAACTGCTCTCCCTTTACTGTAAGAACGGTTCAGTGATGTGAAATAATTGGCTGAAACAAATGAGGCGGCCCATGTCTTTTGTGGGCGTGGTCTTTTCAAGTGCTCTATGAGTGATGTGTTCATCTGGTCAGCGCAGATGGGAGGCGCCTGCACCTGCTTTAAATCAATACGTAATAAAGATCTCGATCATCAATATTAGGGATAATATAATGAATGTTTTGGGTGTTTGTGATATAATTTTGACAATTGAAAAACTTTTCTGCAAGTTATTTTCCTTTAAAAAGTATTCTTAAATTCAGGAAAATGACTCTCCTGCCATGGACACGATAAATAGATACTTTTGGATTATACTTTTTAGCAACGATGAACTGCAAATGGATAAATTTGGCGGCTGTGCCAGACATTCTGAGCTGATATGACACGTGTCTCTCTCTGTGGCATGTTCTGTGTCATGTGAAGATAAAAACACACACGCTAAAGATTCAGCATTAGAGCTCCAGGTCTTCTCTGTGAAACCATCAGGACCTCCTCTGCTCCTCCCCCTCTTCTGCTCCTCCTCTGCTCCTCCCCCTCCTCTCCTCCTCCCCTGCCCCTCCTCCCCCTCCTCTGCTCCTCCTCTGCCCCTCCTCCTCCCCCTCCTCTCCTCCTCTTCCCCTCCCCCTCCTCTGCTCCTCCCCCTCCTCTGCTCCTCCCCCTCCTCTGCTCCTCTTCCCCCTCCTCTGCTCTTCCTCCCCCTCCTCTGCTCCTCCTCCTGTGCTCTCTCCTCCTCTCCTCCTCTGCCCCTCCCCCTCCTCTGCTCCTCCTCCTTTCCTCCTCCCTCTCCTCTGCTCCTCCTCCTCTGCTCCTCCTCTGCTCCTCCTCTGCTCCTCTTCCCCCTCCTCTGCTCTTCCTCCCCCTCCTCTGCTCCTCCTCCTGTGCTCTCTCCTCCTCTCCTCCTCTGCCCCTCCCCCTCCTCTGCTCCTCCTCCTTTCCTCCTCCCTCTCCTCTGCTCCTCCTCCTCTGCTCCTCCTCTGCTCCTCTTCCCCCTCCTCTGCTCTTCCTCCCCCTCCTCTGCTCCTCCTCCTGTGCTCTCTCCTCCTCTGCTCCTCCTCCCTCTCCTCTGCTCCTCCTCCTCTGCTCCTCCCCCTCTTGACATGGGTCCTGACATGCGTGTGGTAATGTGCCGCCTCTCTACATGTCCCTGCTCTAAAGTGCCCCTGTGTGTATTCGAGTAGAAAGCTGTCAGGAGTGGTTACCCTCTGTAGGGCGTCCCGTAGTGAGGGAGGGGGCGGAGTCAGAGTGGGGGGTGAGGAGAGGTGAGGGTCAGCTGCCATGTCCAGTGAGATGGAAAAGTATTCCTAAAGATGGTCATGTTAGTTTTCTGTTTTCTATGACACATAAAAATGTACCCCATTTTGGAACAGAAATTTAAATAAATCTCAAAAGTCATACTGCAGTTCATACGTGTTGTGTTAGAAAATGTTGCAGCCATATTTTAATAAATGACAATCTGCTGTTAGAGTGAAATGTCACAATTTTGGCGGTTGGGGAAAAAGGCACCAAAAACAATGGAGACACAAACTGAACCCACATTACGATCAAGGACTAGAGTCAACTTTAATGTCTCAATTACTAAGACGCAGTTTAAAGTGATGATACTTTTATGAAAGGTGGTGACATCAGTAATAAGTGAGTGACATATGCTGTATAATGACGAGCCCTGTCTGCTCCTCAGTTACCGTGTGTTCTGCCTGCTGGGTGATGGGGAGGTGTCTGAGGGCTCTGTGTGGGAGGCCATGGCCTTCGCCTCCTTCTACCAGCTCCATAACCTGGTGGCCATCCTGGACATCAACCGCCTGGGCCAGAGCGACCCGGCGCCCCTGCAGCACCACGTGGAGAAGTACCAGCGCCGCTGCGAGGCCTTTGGGTCAGTGCATGTACTTTCATATCCTACAAACCTACTGACGCTTTCAAATGCAAAGTGAAGACACATTTTCAAATGATCGAAATACTAATACTAATGAAATGGATGTGGAAAAAATATAATCTTTAATCTTATAAATGAGATAATTTATTCATACCCTATGGTATATACCCGTAATAAAGGCAGCACGTCTGTGTTTAACAATAAAGTATTTGCTAAACCTGGATCAAGAACCAAATGTAAGAAGTGTGAATATTAACAATGACTATGATTAACAGTAAGAACTAGTTAAAGTTTTAAATTGCTATTAAAGAAAGATAGGAATTATGACCATAGGTAAAATTCAATAAATAGGTTAATTTATTTTACTCCATCTATTCATTTATCTCTATTGTGCTACTATAGTCAATGGCATATACAAACTGTAGGTCTAATCAGCAGCTCGTTACTTTAAGTTATGTTCAACATGGCAGCTCTGTTTCTTTACCTGGAAACATTCAGTTTGAGTTGATACTGTGTTTAGTCAAGGGCCTTTCAGAACATTGAGCACCAGCTGATGTCTGGGCGTGGCACATGGTCTGACTCCGCTCTGGGTGCCTCCTTTACCTGGTGTTCTCCTCCTCAGCTGGCAGGCGGTGGTGATAGACGGGCACAGTGTGGAGGAGCTGTGTAAGGTGCTCAGTCAGCCTCGCCACCAGCCGCTCGCCATCATCGCCAAAACCATCAAGGGCAAAGGCATCCAAGGTACTGGCCGTCACGACACGCTCGCACCGCCAGTTTGTCTTCAAGTCTTCTTCAAGTCACAAAAACACATTTAGCCTGACCATAGTAGACCCTCCATTATAGATGTATAGATTAAAGCCTGATAGCATTACTGCCAAAGTCGTTTGTTGGCCCCTCACTGCATCTGTGGGTGTCTTTGGCTCTGTCCTCGGCCAATCAGAAAGACGCAAGGATTTTTTCTTTGTGCACAGTTGAAACGCTCTCAAATGTAAATATCAGCGTGTATTTGACTTTCATCAAATGTTCTTCACTTGTCTGCTCCAGTATTGGCCGCTGATGCAAACTCATACATCATTTCATTTCACAGTAAATTGGAAGTAAAGATATCCCTGTGTCAAGTGTTTATAATAATCAATATCAGATTTATTTGTACAATTATTTTATACTCCAAAAATAATTATCAACAGTTAATTATCATTAACTTTCAACACAAAAAGTTTGAATAATTTGAATTGAAAAATCTGATTTGATAAAACTGGTCTCATAATACAGGTTTAGTCATCTACAATCATAATGTTTCTCCTCCAATATTTAAAAAGTGTCATTGGATTTGATCATTTCTTTATATGGTGTAAACTTTAAATGAATTTGACTGAAAGCTTTAAAAATGCCTGAGGTGATGATGCTGTGAGGCGTCCTGTGCCTTTAAATAGCCTGTTGCAGAAGTAGTGTGTAGTTCATGGCCCTCTGTACATTCTAATCCTAATCCTGACAGTGGGTTAGTACTTTAGCCCCCTTCAGAGCCATAATCCTGGTGTGTGTAAAACCCCGGTCCAGACTCGGCCCTCTCAGACTCTTCGGGCCCTCGGGCTGTAGTCGCAGGTGCAGGAGCAGAGGCAGCGGAACGCGTGCTTTTGTTTGGAGAAGAAAGAAGTGCGTTTATACAAGGGAGAGTGAGGGGCTGAGTTATGACAGAAGCTAGTCTTTGTGGTAATATAACGTGCTTAGGGTTTAACCTTTGACCTCTGGAAGGACTGATGTGGCCCAGTGGAGCAGAAGAGATGAGCGATGAAGTGATTTTAGAGTGTTCAGCGTCTTCTTACAATGTTAAAGGGTCTATAATATGCTAAATGGACTCCTTTGAGTTCATAAAGATGTTACAACGTTGTATCGCTACAACAAATACCTGGAGTTGTTTAGTTTGGAAGTTCTACTCTATGATCCTCTGTGGTTTTATTTAAATGTATGAATGGGAGGCTTCATCTCATTTTCAAAGACCAATTTGTTCTGAGTATTTCAAATTGCTCTGATTACCTCAGAATATCACCTCAGATTATTACTTCAGATTGATACCTCAGAAAGCTGTCTTCCCCCAGTCAGTCCTGACACGAGGGACAGACAGACCAATCAGATGGTGTCAGCGCAGGGCATAAAGACCCTCCCCTCTCCGCACCAGCACACTCATGTGGGAAGCTGCACAGCCACATATTACATTGAACATCATCCGATAAATATTGTTTTATTGTTTGTAGTATGTTTTGATGACAAAGTATTAAAATAACGCTAAACCTTTAATCGGGACCAAAGTAAGATTAATAGGGTTTCCAAAAATAATTAAACACATAAACTAGCACTCACAGCTTTTATTTACTGTTGTCTTTATTAACACAGCTAGCCATGTTTTTATAAACACATAAATTATTCAACCATACCACAGAAAACACCAAAGATAAGATGTGCAAAGTAGTTTAAAGTCCTCTTCAGCCCCTCATATTTAAGAGTTCATAAACCGTCATCAAAATGGAAAAGCATTCTATTATTTTTCACTATTTTTAATTAGAAAATGTTTATTTTTTTATTTATACAGTTTATCGCAATCAAGGTAAGGCTAAGGTGAGGATTTGGGTTAGGATTAGATTTATATTTAGGAATTAATTTGGTGAAGATTAGGGTCAAGACTAGGGCTTTAGGACATGAAATGTTACAATTTAGTATTTTGTTTGGGGCAAATATGTATTTTAGAAAGTATATATATATTATCACAACCGGGGTAAACTCATGGTTAGGATTAGATTTAGCAACCATTTATTTAAGATTATTTAAGATTAGTTCAGATTTGAGCTTTGGGACATGAATGCTAGTCCCGACTCTGGAGCATATTATGCCAAACTTTAAGGGAGTCTTTGGATTTTGACTTTGATCAATTTATAAAAAACTAAATAGGTTAATAATCAAACGGAAAAGATTAGAAAGTAACAACAACCATAGATATGTAATAGGTCGAGTGATTGAGTTTGAGGAATGGGCAGAGAGAGGGACAGTTTTGTATCTTTCAATTCACACTCAGATCTATGTTTCACTATCGGCAGGTGACTATGGACCAGTAGATTCACTCTGTCACTGCATCAACAGATCAGTTTGTGGATGCAAAACAACTTTCTCCAGCTGAACTCAGACAAGACTGAAATAATCGTTTTTGGCCCACAGAAACAAAGAGAAAGTGTTAGCGGTCACCTCCAGAGTCTCGCTCTAAAACCTACAAATCAAATTAGAAATCTGGGGGTAATAATGGACTCAGACTTGAACTTTAATAGCCACGTCAAATCAATAACATCAGCAGCTTTTTACCATCTAAAAAACATTGCCAAAATCAAAAATATAGTGTCAAAACCAGATTTAGAGAGACTTATCCATGCGTTTGTCTCCAGTAGATTAGACTACTGTAACGGCCTGCTCACTGGCCTCTCCAAACGAGTTGTAAAACAGCTGCAGTACATCCAGAACGCTGCTGCTTGGGTCCTGACTAGAACCAGGAAGTATGATCACATTAGTCCTGTTCTCAGGTCTCTGCACTGGCTCCTGTGGCTCAGAGAAGAGACTTTAAAGCAGCTCTGCTTGTGTACAAGTCTCTCCATGGCCTAGCACCAAAGTACATCTTGGATATGTTAGTGCCATATGAACCATCTCGGACTCTGAGGACCTCAGGGACCGGCCTCCTGCTGGTGCCCAGAGTCAGGACAAAACATGGGGAATCTGCGTTTCAGTTTTATGCAGCTAAAATCTGGAACAGTCTTCCTGAAGATGTGAGACAGGCTTCTACTCTGACAATGTTCAAATCTAAGCTAAAAACAGTTTTGTTTAGCTGCGCATATGACTGAAACAATTTTTTCTTTGCACTCTTCTCTTTTGTTTGTGATTTTATTAGTTTAGAAAATCAGTTGGATTGATAATTTTTAATTTAGTCAATTTTATTGTATTTCTGTTTCTGTAATTTCTTTGTGATTTGAATGCATTTTTCCTGCTGTGTGAAGCACTTTGAATTGCCTTGTGTATGAAATGTGCTCTACAAATAAACTTGCCTTGCCTCAATGTCTATGGCAGGAATCACTGCTGAGCTGTCGGTACAACATGTTTCACCCCCGGGTGTCACCACTAGAGGGCATCGAAGGCACGATAAACCAGAGTCGAGTATAAGCTCCTTTGCACTAACTACTCTCTATTATTACTATCTCTCTTGCTCAGGTGTGGAGGACAAGATGGGCTGGCACGGTAAGCCTCTGCCCAAAGACATGGCCGAGGGCGTGATCCGGGACCTGCAGAGTCGCATGGTGAGCTGCAGTAAGCGTATGTACCCCGCCCCGCCCAGCCAAGACGCCCTGCCCGTGAGTCTGAGGAACGTCCACATGCCCAGCGCGCCCACCTACAAGCAGGGAGACAAGGTAAACGCCGCATACACGCCCCATGCACGCCGCATACACGCCGCATACACGCCCCATACACGCTCCATACATGCCCCATACACGCCGCATGCACGTCGCATACATGCACGTCGCATACATGCCGAATACACGCCGCATCCACGCCCCAATGCACGCCGCATACACGCCCCATACACGCCCCATGCACGCAGCATACATGCCCCATACACGCCCCATACACGCTGCATACACGCCCCATACACGCTGCATACACGCCCCATACACACCCCATGCACGCAGCATACATGCCCCATACACGCCCCATGCACGCTCCATGCATGCTCCATGCACGCCCCATACACGCCCCATGCACGCAGCATACATGCCCCATACACGCCCCATACACGCTGCATACACGCCCCATACACACCCCATGCACGCAGCATACATGCCCCATACACGCCCCATGCACGCTCCATGCATGCTCCATGCACGCCGCATGCACGCAGCATACACGCCGCATACACGCCGCATACACGCCGCATGCACGCCGCATGCACGCCGCATGCACGCCGCATACACGCAGCATACACGCCGCATACACGCCCCATGCACGCCCCATGCACGCCGCATACACGCCCCATACACGCCCCATACACGCAGCATACACGCCGCATACACGCCCCATGCACGCCCCATGCACGCCCCATACACGCCCCATACACGCAGCATACACGCCGCATACACGCCCCATGCACGCCGCATACACGCCCCATACACGCCGCATACACGCCCCATACACGCTCCATACACGCCCTATACACGCCGCATACACGCCGCATACACGCCCCATACACTCTCCATACACGCCCCATGCACGCCCCATACACGCCACATACACGCCCCATACACGCCACATACACGCCGCATACACGCCGCATACACGCAGCATACATGCCCCATACACGCCCCATACACGCTCCATGCACGCCCCATGCACACCCCATGCACACCCCATACACGCCCCATACACGCCGCATACACGCCCCATACACGCCCCATACACGCTCCATACACGCCGCATACACGCCGCATACACGCCCCATACACGCCCCATGCACGCCCCATACACGCCGCATACACGCCGCATACACACCGCATACACGCCGCATACACACCGCATACACGCCCCATACACGCCGCATACATGCCCCATACACGCTCCATGCACGCCGCATACACGCCCCATACACACCCCATACACGCCGCATACACGCCGCATACATGCCCCATACACGCCCTAGACACGCCGCATACACGCCCCATACACTCTCCATACACGCCCCATGCACGCCCCATACACGCCGCATACACGCCGCATACATGCCCCATACACGCCCTAGACACGCCGCATACACGCCCCATACACTCTCCATACACGCCCCATGCACGCCCCATACACGCCGCATACACGCCGCATACACGCCGCATACACACCGCATACACGCCGCATACACACCGCATACATGCCCCATACACGCCGCATACATGCCCCATACACTCTCCATACACGCCGCATACACACCGCATACATGCCCCATACACGCCGCATACATGCCCCATACACGCCCTAGACACGCCGCATACACGCCCCATACACTCTCCATACACGCCCCATGCACGCCCCATACACGCCGCATACACGCCGCATACACGCCGCATACACACCGCATACACGCCGCATACACACCGCATACATGCCCCATACACGCCGCATACATGCCCCATACACTCTCCATACACGCCGCATACACACCGCATACATGCCCCATACACGCCGCATACATGCCCCATACACGCCCCATGCACGCCCCATACACGCCCCATGCACGCCGCATACACGCCCCATACACGCCCCATACACGCCGCATACACGCCGCATACACGCCCCATACACGCCGCATACACGCCGCATACACACCCCATATATGCTGCATACATGCTCCATACACGCCCTAGACACGCCGCATACACGCCCCATACACGCCCTAGACACGCTGCATACACGCCCCATACACGCCGCATACACGCCGCATACACGCCGCATACACGCCCCATGCACGCCCTATGCACGCCGCATACACGCCCCATACACGCCGCATACACGCCGCATACACACCGCATACACGCCGCATACACGCCCCATACACGCCGCATTCGCCCCATACACGCTCCATGCACGCCCCATGCACACCCCATGCACGCCGCATACACGGCGCATACACGCCCCATACACGCCCCATACACGACGCATACACGGCGCATACACGCCCCATACACGCCCCATATACGCTGCATACATGCTCCATACACGCCGCATACATGCCCCATACACGCCCCATACACGCCGCATACACGCCGCATACACGCCCCATACACGCCGCATACACGCCCCATGCACGCCCTATGCACGCCGCATACACGCCGCATACACGCCCCATACACGCCGCATACACGCCCCATGCACGCCCTATGCACGCCGCATACACGCCCCATACACGCCGCATAGACGCCCCATACACGCCCCATACACGCCGCATACACGCCCCATGCACGCCCTATGCACGCCGCATACACGCCCCATTCACGCCGCATACACGCTGCAATAAACCAGTAATGTGTGATGACTTTTATGGATGGGCAAGCAGACCTGGGGTGTTCATCAATATTCAGTGGAAAGTAGAAAAGTGAATAAAACATATGGTAGACTTTGAACAAACGCTACATACACACTACATACACATGCTTCATACAGGCTTCATACATGCTACATACACACTACATACACACTACATACACACTACATACACGCTACATACACACTACATACAAGCTACATACACACTACATACACGTTACATACACACTAAATACACGCTACATACACACTACATACACGCTACATACACACTATATACATGCTACATGCACATGCTACATACACACTACATACACATGCTATATACACACTACATACACATGCTACATACACATGCTACATACACACTACATACACATGCTATATACACACTACATACACATGCTACATACACATGCTACATACACATATGACATTTTCTCTCATTTGTGTTATTCTGCACATATTAGCCGCAGTTTCCTCACCCTCCTTCCTCCTCAGATTGCCACGAGAAAGGCGTACGGCATGGCTCTGGCCAAACTGGGCCGGTACAACGAGCGTGTGGTGGTCCTGGACGGAGACACCAAGAACTCCACCTTCGCCGAGCTCTTCAAGAATGAGCACCCGAACCGCTACGTAGAGTGCTACATCGCGGAGCAGAACATGGTCAGAAAGATTCTCTTTTATGTTCCATTATGTGCTCTTTATGGTTTTTGTACCATGGCATGTACCAACTATTATACGTATACTTTACCATCAAATCTGTTTTTTTCAAAGGGACGCTTTTTATGCTAAATTGAGCTTTTAACTATGTTCTAACATTGTTCTTTCATAAACATTATACCTGGAGTTGTATTTGGCTTGACTCCTGACTCACACTAGTTTGACGACCCCTGTTTAGTAAGTCTTCTCCCCCTGAGCCTCGGAAAACAGTCAAATTTCCCAGATTCCCAGATTTGTGAGGTACATGAGTCTTCACTCGACTCGTGGTGAGCCATTCCACCTCAAATCAAACTGCATGCTTGTATTAGCATGTTGAGGGCAAGCTGGAAAAAGTGCTAATGGCTAATGACCCTTCTCCTGTGCCGTAGGTGAGCGTGGCCATGGGCTGTGCGGCGCGGGACCGGAATGTGGTGTTTGCCAGCACCTTCGCCACCTTCTTCAGCCGGGCGTACGACCAGCTGCGCATGGCGGCCATCTCCGAGAGCAACATCAACCTGTGCGGATCCCACTGCGGCGTCTCCATCGGTCAGTCTCTAAAGTCTGAATCACACTAATGATCTGGAGGGCAATACTTTTAACTTGTGGAAAAAAAGCAACATTTCAAGTTTTGACGGTTTGTTATAATGTTCTTTTCTAATAAATCTTAACACTGTAATCCTGAATCAATAGGGTTCCTCTATGGTTTTAAAGTCCGAACCCCTTCACCCAAATGTTGTTTCATTTAAATAGTTTCAATTCTAAATGCACCAGCACAGGGCAGGGATGTTTTTCGATGATTTGTACCAACCAGTTTTTGTTTTACTGTTTCCCTCCCTGTACCTCTATTCCTTGTTTTTGTTTCATAGAAAAATCTAAAGAAAAGATTACACATATACACATTCTTATCTAAGTTAAAAAATGTGAATAAAATGATGCAGAATGTAAGACTTTACAATCATATTAGACTGAATAAACACATTTAGGATGTCACTAATTTTCAGAGCACACTAATGTTTTCTGTTTACCACTCCCCTGGTCCCCCTGGTCCTTCTGGTCCCCCTGTCCTTCTGGTCCCTCCGGTCCCTCTTGTCCCTCCGGTCCTGCCGGACCCTGCCTCCTCCTCCTCCCCTCTCCTCCTCCCCATCTCTCTTCACCTGTCCCTGGGTTTGGGCCCCAGTCCTGTCCCCTGGTTCCTCTGTCCTCCTGCCCTCTCCCCTCAGGTACAGCGCATGCTCACGACTCTTCTCTGAGTGCTGGGGCTGGGAACAATCTGCTTTTGTTGTATATTGTGATTATTTGTGTCCAATGGATTAATGATGCTTATTAACGCCACATCACTGGGACTGGGTGAAGTGTCTTGCCCTAGAGACACAACATCAGTCTGTTGCTCTCAGAGATGGCCGCCATGCGCAGCTGGTCGTACGCCCGGCTGAAGAAGGTGGCAACGGTGCTGGCAAACACCACGTTCCGGTCACAGCACATGGCCACGCGGTGGCTGCCCACAAGTCCGAAGGTTCACAAGTCAGAAGGTTAGGGGTTAGGGTTTTAGGGTTTGGACTTGTGAACCTTCGGACTTGTGAACCTTCGGACTTGTGAACCTTCGGACTTGTGGTTTGGAACCGGCCACGCTCACCTACGGCACAGGAGAAGGGTCATTAGCCATTTGCACTTTTACCACCAGAGTGCGCTAGTATAATATGTGTGATGCCCTCTGCTGGCAACAGTGAGGAGCTCCAAAGTTTGAAAGCGTAAAGCTCTTGTGCCTTTACTTTGGCATTTTAGAACTTACAATAATGATACTGAACAGAAAACACACATTACTTTTAAACACTTAAACACTCCCTCATCAGGATTTGTGTTAGCCCATCATCTAATGGCAGCAGAGGGAATTACCATGGTTAAAGATACAAACAGAAGCTAGCTTTCCCTCAACATGTTAATAAAAGCAGATGCAGTGGGATTTGAACCAGCTTTTCTGTGTTTTCTATCCATGATTTCTACACCATACAACTCCTGCTGCCATTTACAGTATAACCATCCATCTATTGTCTCCTGCTTTATCTTGAGATGGGGCAGAAGTCTGAGCTAGAGGCCAAGACTTGCCTCACCCCAGACACTTTCTCCAGCTCCTCCAGGATGATCCCGCAGCGTTCCCAGGCCACAGAGAGGCCACAGCAGTGTCCTAGGTGACGGGATAGACCAAGTGTGACCGGAGTGTTCCTGCGTTGTGTTATTCAATCGAGTGGCTTCGAGATGTGATTATACTGCAAATATATATAGACTGGTTACACAAGTTCAGAAGCCCCTTATGTCCAGAGAAACACCAAGGCCAGTTAGGTCATCCACATTGGCTTTACTGGGGCCCCACCCTTGGAGCCAGAGATCTGGGTGTCAGTCAAAGGCAGAAGCCGCAGTGACGGCTCGCCGCACACAGAAACTGCTCACTTCTAAATACTTTATAATACAAATCTTTTTCTAAATTTATTCGGTTTGAGTTGTAAATTTGATAAAATCTCAGCGGGTTGCTGGTTCAATTCCTTGTCAATATCATGTGACAAAAGCACATCTTCCCAGCCCTACTGAACACATGCACGTCTGTCCAGATTTGAGTCCTCTTGTTTAGCCTGAATTGTGCAACTGTTTTTGATTTGGTGTTGTGTGGGCATGTTCCAGGGGAGGACGGTCCTTCTCAGATGGGCCTGGAGGACTTGGCCATGTTCAGAGCCATCCCCACAGCCACTGTGTTCTATCCCAGCGACGGAGTGTCCACAGAGAAGGCCGTGGAGCTCGCTGCCAACACAAAGGTACAGAAGCCAACTGAGCGACATGTGCAGACGGGTAATGTCTGGACAGGTTTACACCGGCAAATAAGAGCTGCTTTTAAGAGTTTAATCAATTTATACACTTCTCTATTTAGACTTCAACAATGAGGTGTATTTGCCACAAATATATGTATTTGCCACATAAAACAAGTTAAAGCAAAACTCAATCACAGTTAAGCCTGTCTGAGAAGAAATGTTATTCATATTTTAGTGGGGCGTGATACAAAGTAATGAAGTACAAAAGTACAGTACTTAAAGGCACATTACGTTACTTGTTGGAGGTGGAAAGTCACCTGCATAAATCCTACTTTGGAACATTCTCCATGCAGATGGATAGATTTATGTTGTACTGGGAAATATTACAGCTAAAGCTTGTTTTTGTTGCACTAAAAATGTATAAAAACCAACTGTCCTTACAGTGAGTGGACTTCTCCACAAACCTGACTCGTACTTGACCTGGAGACCCTAGCTGGTTTCCATAGAAATTGTTTTCCTTTTGCTAAAATATTGAATCCAATCCAACTTTATAAGTGTGGCACATTTTACCAAGACTAAGTCTCCAAAGTGCTTCACAGTACATAACAAGTACAAGTAAAATATGTACAATAAATAAATACAAACCAAATTAAAACAAATTAAAATAGACAAGATAATAAAAGACAAAAAAGAGTAAATTTTAAAGTATATACCGTACTTTACTTGTACTGTACTAAGGACAGTTATCTGTTCTTTCTTTTCCACTACATTTCTAATGTAAATGCAGTCATCCTGACATCCTGGTTTTGACAAATATATATACCAAAAATGTTTAGAAAAATGAATTAAAGTTATATCAATTTGACAAACTACATTTGACTCTATTATAGTTCTCAAAATCTGTGTGGAATAAAAGTACACTTTTCAACATGTACTTACACGTACATTTTTCAATGTGATGCTTTAATTTTCACGTTTGAGTACTTTTTGGCCCAAACTTCACTTCCAGCCCTGGTAATGCTCTACAGCCATGTCTTTTGTGTTCTACAGGGTTTGTGCTTCATCCGAACAAGTCGCCCTGAACACGACATCATCTATAACTGTAACGAGGACTTCCACATCGGACAGGCCAAGGTTTGGAAAGATGGATATAAAAGACTTTTAATACAGCAAACACGTTGATTCTAAGGCTTGTTGTCCATCCAGGTGGTGTATAAAACCAATGATGACCACGTGACAGTGATCGGAGCCGGAGTGACGCTCCACGAGGCTCTTGCTGCTGCAGAAACACTCAAGAAAGGTACAACTCCATGTACAAGTACACAGCACGGAACACCTCTCCTCTGTGAAAGCAGCAGAAGATGAGAAAATACATCTGAATGTATTTGACTTCATTTCCTTGTACACATTACATAGAAGTTGAAGTTTACAGTGTGGAATGGAGCGCTTCAGTGTCAGAATAATGCTTGAATGAGAAACAGTCGACTAGATTCTGATGTGTTGTTGACCTTTTTTCTAGAGCGCATTAACATCCGTGTGATCGACCCGTTTACCATCAAACCCCTGGACTCCAAAACCATCATTGACAACGCTCGAGCCACCAGGGGGCGCATCATCACTGTGGAGGATCACTACTACGAAGGTCAGTCTGCTTTAGAAACAGTAGAAACTTAGATGGGTGGAGTCCAAATGGATGTCACGCCCATGAGACGTCACGCGCATGAGAGGTCACGCCCATGAGAGGTCTCCTCCCAAAAAATAAGGAGCAAGACACTTTAAGAGGTGTTTAATTAGAAAAAGATCTAAACAACCTAAGATGACACTTGGTGTCATCTTAAGTGACAAACCAACCTCCCAGAAAGCTCGTGCCAGTGTGGGCTGTGCCAGTGTGGGCTGTGCCAGTGTGGGCTGTGCCAGTGTGGGAGTGTGGGCTGTGCCAGTGTGGGCTGTGCCAGTGTGGGCTGTGCCAAGTGTGGGAGTGTGGGCTGTGCCAGTGTGGGCTGTGCCAGTGTGGGCTGTGCCAGTGTGGGAGTGTGGGCTGTGCCAGTGTGGGCTGTGCCAGTGTGGGCTGTGCCAGTGTGGGAGTGTGGGCTGTGCCATTGTGGGCTTTGCCAATGTGGGCTTTACCAATGTGGGCTGTGCCAGTGTGGGCTGTACCAGTGTGGGCTAGCGGGGGTCTGTGACTGCAGTTGGGGCATGTCCAGCAGACAGAGTGGAAAAGGATAATGCCTAAAAAGACCAAATACAAATATCGCTTGACTCCTTCTACAAAACATTTTTCACCAAAATCTCAGGAAAAAATTAAATACAATCTTTTCTGGACAGGTCATAAGTAGAATCATCGCTGAAGAGCTAAACAAAAAATAAGGTGCTTAAATAACTCAATGAAATCAATAAATCACCTTTAAAAGTCTGTAGGATATATCTTTACATGAGCAGCATGATGTAATGGGACTCTGGGACTCGCCATGACATGTGGACAACACTTTTATTTTAGGTACTAATATTTATATTTAAGACTGTGGTTGGTCAGGGGTCAGACTGGGATTGTGCAGGGGTCAGACTGGGGTTGGTCAGGGGTCAGACTGGGGTTGGTCAGGGGTCAGACTGGGGTTGTGCAGGGGTCAGAGTGGGGTTGTGCAGGGGTCAGAGTGGGGTTGTGCAGGGGTCAGACTAGGGTTGTGCAGGGGTCAGACTGGCTTCAAACCAAGACTACCCGCTGCCTTCATTCCTTGATGTGACCAGGGGAAGCTTCTGCTCCCTCAAGAAAAAACTCACCAATGTAAACTCAGATTAAACCTTAACATATCAGTTTCATTCTTGTTATATTTCTAATCAGAAGGTGCCCCTGGGACAGTTAGAAGTTATTAAATTACTGTGGACTATTGTATATACACCTTAATTAAGTCCAGAAGAATGGAACAAATACTCCCACACTTAATCCACTATAATCAGACAGGAACACAACACAACAAACAAAACAAGCCGTAGAATTAATTTGAATGTTTTTCACCATTTTATCTGTTTGAGGCCTGTAAAAACACAAAATGTCTGGGAGCACACGGATATTTAATATGCACTTAAACGCTCTTAATGGTCCATGACCAGCAGTGGACTGGGACATCCCTATAAAGCATGTCTTTAAAGGCATTAGTTAAGGTTTAATGATCAGACGCGCGTGTCTGTACAATGGGTCTGTACTTATACTTCCTGTCTCCTCGGGGCAGGTGGTTTGGGCGAGGCCGTGTGCTCTGCTGTGGTGAACGAGGCGGGCTTCACGGTGCAGCGCCTGGCTGTGTCCCACGTGCCCCGCAGTGGGAAGCCTAAGGAGCTGCTGCGCCTATACGCCATTGACCGGGACGCCATCGCTCAGGCCGTGCGCAAGACGCTCACCAACGCCGCCAACGCCATGTAACCACCTGGGACCTCACGGCTGCCACGGCGACCAGCCATTACCAGAAGCACAGTCGAGCTCCAGACTGGGGAAGGTTTCTTTGGAAAGTGTTTTGTCTCTGTTTTGTCTAGTGATGTTGATGTGGTTTAAATAGCCTTTCTTTAATTTTTAAACTTTAGTGTCCCATTTAGGCCCTTTAGCCTTTGTTCCCATTTTTCTAAAATAAAGTTTTTAACCATGGTCTGAACATACATGTAGTAGTTTTTGTTCCATTTAGAGTTGTCAGTAGCATAAAAAATCAGATACTAGTTTGATAGAGTTGTCACAATACCAACTATTTCGATACTAAGGAACATACTTTACACCAATTTTAATACCACAATGACTTTAAACACAAATAGTACATTCTTTAATAAACATTGAGGTTATCTATAGATGTTTGACCTGACAATGGGAATGTTTTGTATTGATACTTGTTCAAATGAGTATCTAATTTCAATACAAATCACATTTTTTATCAATACTTTTGACAACCCTAATTGAAACTACTCATTTAAAAAATCGGTACTAAATACATCACATAAACATGACAAAATGTGACCTTTCCTGTACAGTTATTATACAGTATTAAAAGACCACACGATAACGTAGGAAGAACTTTAAATAGGAAATGGACTTTACATTTTTTATTTCCATCGTGGTTGTTAAATTAAGAGTATGAAACCTTTTCCCTAGTATCAAAATTGAGTTTGAAATCAAATATTGTGACACTAGTTTAGCCAAGAATCAGTTGCAAAAGTAAATCGCTAACTCCTTGTACTGCATTTAATGTCGACATAGATAACATTTGCATTTAGCACAGTTTTTCAGCTTTTATTCATAGATTAGCATAAAATCTGAACATTTAAGATACACTCTACCATACCTGTTGCAAAGTTGATGATTTGTACAACTATGTCTACAAAAAATATGTTTTTTAGATGACAAAATGGCATTGTTATAGTCTTAAATTGATCAAATAATGTAACTTGAAGTCATATGTTTAAAATACTGTTTTTAATGTGCACACCTTCTCTGCACTCAACCCTGATCCTACCTCTTTAAAGCGCTGTAGTGTGTGAATGTGCTTCTGGAGCCACGCCCTTGTCAACATGTCATTTGTGTTTTTTTCACTGATGAAACTTTGTGAATCCTACTGAACACAGTGGAAACATGACTGACCGTGCTGCGGCCCATTCACAATAAAAGGGATGTTTTCTTCACAAGTGTAAGATGTGTTTATTCAATTGCTTACATTGTTTTGAATGTTGAAAAATTCCGGACTAAACCAAGAGTGAATTTTCTGCTGGTTTTACTCATCTCCTCCCTCGTTTCTCCTGTATCCTCGTCCCTTTAACCATCTTGTTTTCCTCATCTCCTGCCCTCCTTTCTTGTCCCTACTGCGCCCCACTTCCTAGTCTCTTCCCACCTAGTCTCCTTCACATCCATCCTAAACCCTGACTCCAAATCCACAGCGTTGTTGGATAATAATGTAGGAGCCATTTGAATGAGTCACGCACAGCTCGAGTCAGGAGCACGAGAGCGTTTAAACATTGTCCTTTAAAAACCACTCCGGTTTATTTCATTCATACATTTAACCATCCTCCTCTGGTGTCTTTTAAATGTAGTTTTGTATTAGGCATATTTTAACATCACCTGTCACACCACAGCAGAGAGGTCTGAAATGTTCACTGTAGATGCGTTTCCACTTCCGTGTTAATATTTGGTACAGAAGCCTTTGTTTACAATTGCAGAGGTCAAACGTCTCCTGTAGTTCTGGACCAAGTTTGCACACACTGCAGCAGGGATTTTGGCCCACTCCTGCACACAGATCTTATCTAGATCTGTCAGGTTTCAGGGCTGTCGCTGAGCAACACAGTTTCAGCTTCCTCCAAAGATGTTCTATTGGATTTAGGTCTGAGACTGAAAAGTCCACTCCAGATCCTAGTTTAGTCTATATTTGTCAGGGACCATGTACAAAATCATTCATCTTCAAAAGAAAAGATCTTACAAAATGTGTTCCTTGATATGCTTGGTTCTCCTGGCTTATGTGCAAAATCTCATAATAAATGGCTCCATTCATTCTCTCCTTAATATAGCAGTCGTCGTATCCCCTGTGCAGAAAAGCACCCCAAAGCATGATGTTTCCACCTCTATGCTTCACAGTAAGGACGGTCACATTTATATAGCGCTTTTCTACTGTAAGGCCCTCAGTAGGATACTCATCCTTCTTCCTCCAAAGATGGTGAGTATTTATATCAGGAGAACTTGCAAAATGACATCATGTACATCTGATTTATTTGTATTTATTATTTTTGCATTTTACTACAAAGACACATCACACCACTGACAGAAAAAGGTGTTACATTCTCAAAGGACCAAAGTACATATGAAGACAAATCATGTACTAGTTTCTTTAAGCACACAACTAAAGATATTGCCCTCTGGTGGTCAAACTTCAGAACGCACAGGTGGAGATGAATGCTCAGAAAGAGTCCCAGTTCTGTTTAAACGTAGCAGCTTTATTAGTGAACACTGTGGTCATAAATGCAAACACTCACAAATGTCAACGTCTAGTCCAAACGTGTGTCACTGTATGGCCGGATCTGATGCTCCGGGAGCCTTGGGTTTCTTCTTTCTTTTCTTCTTTTTCCTCTGGGCAGGTCCTGGTTCAGTCGGTTCAGTGGGGCCTGCAGACGGGGGGCCGGCAGACGGGGGGCCGGCAGACTCCGGCTGGTCCTCTGTGTCCGACACTTCAGGCTCCGACTCAGCCGCTCGTTTGCGTCCAGCTTTGGGGCACGGCGTTTCCACTGCAACAACACTGGAAATACACAAAGATATTAACGGTTTAACGATATTATCAAATCTGTATTATATAGATTAGAAGGGTGCCTTAGGCAAAACAAAAATTCCAGGTCGGTAGGTCGGACTGTCATTTTCTTTTTATTAAATGTATTTTTAAATCCATGAACAGGTTTTACAGACAGTTTTCTTTCCTCAGAAGTGAGCGCTTCACATTGAAGTGGCCTTTTTGGTTTGCAGATATTGATTTAAATAGTGATCTAGTAATTACCGCTCTGTTGCGGTGTGTCCACGTTTATCTCACTGGTTAGATTAACTCGCCGGATGAGGGAGACGGGGCAGGGCTTTGGCTCCTATTCACTCCGTAGCTCCGATGAGGAAATGAGCGGTTTTGTAATTTCTAATCACTGCGTCACACGTGCTTTCACAGGCAACACAACATCGCTCTGTGACCAGTCCTTACTGGTTTGCTCACGGCGACAAACCACAATTTTTGGTCGCTGCTCTGAACAGCTGTAAGTACCAGAGTTGATCTGGCGCTGTACTCACAGCACGTTTGTGAAAGATGTTTGCTCATAAAACGATTATATGATTAAAGCTCACAAGTAAAGCGGGCCTAGTGTTTTTGGTTCAAAAAGTCCCGCCCTGTCTCCCGCATCCGGTGAGTTCATCTAACCGGTGAGATAAATGCGGACACGCCGCAACAGAGCTGTCGCCCTGCGCGCGTGTAGATCCACTTGTCCCAAAAAGTTTTCCAAAGCACCAATGCTTGTAAGTGCCCAACCGTACTTTGGAGTCTCGTTGACCAAATGGATTACTTGCTAATAAGCATTTCCAGCAGTAGTGGGAATCGCCATGACTGCCAGTCTGCACGCTGACCAAAAACTGATCAAAAGTGCAGTGATTTTCATATCATACAATCTCCACAGATGATTTTTTTCCCGCAGCTTTAGGATTCGCTCTCACAATTTGACATTCTCGAAACGTAAGGCCAGTAAATATGCAATCAAATGTTTAAGGTCGGGTTCTCTTTATTTTGAAATGAAGGTCGGTCGGGTTACAGGAAACACACAACTTTGTTTTTGTGGCCCTAGTATTCAGTCTTGGTTCAAGCCCGGTTCATACTTGATGCAGTCCACTGGAGGTGTAATCCTGTATTTACCTGTCTGGAGCAGGCGGTTCCGCTGGGTCCGTCTCGCTGCATCTCTGCAGCAGAGCCACAAAGAAGCCGTGTGTGCGTGTGGACGTGGGACTGGCCCTGAGGCACTGAGGGAGGGGCTGCAGTCCTCTCTCTGGCCACTGGGGGAGCACACACACCAGCCTGCACAGCCAGAGGAACACATCTTTTTTAATTCAGAACATTGGGTCTTCAATTAACAGTTTTATTTGGGATTGTTAAAAAATAACTTGAAAACATTTATTAAACTTCTGACTACAGTGTTCTCGCTGGGCTGAGGTTGAAGGATGGCGGTGGGACAAACGGTACCGCGAAAAGCACCACTGCGCCCACTCATTTCACGCCCAACCGCGCGAGCGAGCGCCGCAGCACCCTAAGATCACTGTGCGAGCGCCGCGCCGCCTTTCGCTCGCGTCTTTTAATAGAATGTGGAAAATCACGTGACATTTTTGTACATGAGACCTTAGACCTGTAACCTGAGCCGCTTGTCTCCATGGAGATGTATCCATTTCAGGCAAAACAATAACATCTCCAAGGAAACACGCAAGCGAGAAACCACCAGAAACACTATTCCCTCTGCTGGAACAATTGTGTATTACAAGTCTAGATATGAATCATAACCCGGGCAAAAGGGTTCAGCTTGTTAAGCGTTGGTCACGGTTCATGGTTTAACCCTTGTGCTCCTTTCATAGATGTGTGCAGTAATGCCTGTAACCAATAATATAAACTGAATGTTGCCAGCATACCATATAAACAAAACTATCATTAGTTATTTCTATAAATTATTGCCATTTTTTTAAAAGGGACACAGCACAGCATTTCCCTTTCCTGTTTACTTATGCGCTTGATTACCAAAAAACATGAAACAACATAACGCCATGGCGCTAAACGGACAAAATGTCCGTGTGCGCAGGTTAAAAACTATTTTTTTCTTTTTTACTATTTATTTCTTAGACATAAAACAAACTAGCCCACAAAAACCTCAACACTTTTTCATGCTGTGAAAGGAGGGGGACTCCTGAAGATGGCACGAGGGCGGTCCATGAACACCCCAGTCCTATCGCAGTGTAAGGGCCAAATGTCCGAGCACATGTACCTGAAGTGTTTGTGGTCCTGCAGACAGGCAGAGACCACGTCCTCATTCTCCTGCTGGTGGATGGAGCAGGTGGAGTAGACCAGTCTGTTCAGACGAGGGAAGCTCAGAGCATGCTTCAGACACTTGAGCTGAAACGCTGCCAGTGAAGTGAGCCGGGCGTGGTCTGTGTCCGACTCCTCCCTCAGGCACAGCATCCCTGCACCACACACAGGACACAGGACATGTACTTTGCTTCGTTTTGCCCCTGATTTGGACCTGCTTAAGTTCTCTTGTACTCTAAAGCTGGCTGAACTTACCCTGAATAAATATGTGAATGTGAATGACTATTATATCGTTTGTTTACTCTGTGTTTTGGTCTATTATCCAATCAGAAAGCAGCTCCTATAGATCCTTTCTCTCTAGGATATGACGGATAATGGCCTCCCAGGCCCAGATATGATTGTTCTGCTTATCCCTGTGGGAACTAAAAGTAACAGTTATTACCTTTAACTCCCATGTTTCTGGTTTAGGCTAAGCTGAGGGTCAAGATGAGGGCCCCGGACTAGTGCTTGCGTTCATATTTAAAAAGGTATTGAAAACCCTGTGTTTGTACCTGAGCCGCTGCAGGAGGGGTCCAGCAGGATGTACTCCACGTCTCTGTACTCTGGGCTCTGTGGGTCCACCTTCAGGAAGTCCTGGTGTTTGAGCTGCTGGCAGGTCACTCCAGCTCTGAGCAGCAGCGTGGACATGGTGGACAACCTCTTCACGTCCAGATCCAGCGCCAGAAGCCTGCCGCGGTTCTTCATGAGCGCGGCTAGATGGCTGGTCTTATTCCCCGGCGCGGCGCAGGCATCCAGGACCACGCTGCCCGGGGGTGGGGCAAGCACGTGGGCGGGGAGACAGCTGGCTTTGTCCTGGAGGATGATGTGGCCCGCTTTGTACAGGAAGTGTTCGTGGAAGGCCGTTTTGGGGGAGAATATAAGAATCTCTGGTATGTCCATGTCCCGTGCAAAGTGTTTGCCTTTAAGCGCCAGGTCGCCCAGCGTTCTGGCCTGACCGCGGTACATGAAGCCTTCTCTCTTCAGGTAGTCCACTGTGTCGTCCACATTAGTCTTCAGAGTGTTCACGCGCACAAACCTGCAGTGGGAGACAGGAGGGTACTAAAACATTACTTCAACCTAGAGAGAGACTCGGATGAAGATGATGAATGTAAGACAATTATGAATGATATATATTGATAAAGATATTAGGTTAGGGAATGACGAGCGCTGCAGAAGATGCAGAGCAGGATAAGACGGGGTCACTGGTGCTGGTGAGTGTATATATATATATATATATATATGGTATATGGTATATGGTATAATATAGAGGTGGTGTTTACATTAGAGCTGCTGCAGCTAGCACTTAAGTAATCAACTAGTCAAGATATACACAAATATATTATCAACCAAATAAAGGTTGAAATTCTGTAACTGAAGGCTCCTAGATTAAAAATATTTAAGGTGCCTTCATTTTGTTTATACCATTTAACAGTTTTCCTGGAAATCGGTTTAATTAATGGAATCGACTCAAAGATAAAAGTGTAAAAACAAAAATGAGCATTTTAAAAAGACACTGCAAGACCCAAAACAGATGATCTGTACGCCAAGGCAAACGTGGCTGCTCATAATACGGGACACAACAAAAAATCGATAAAAACATTAGGAATCTATAGGAAATGTTCCACCTTATACTTGTAACATGTTCCTGTCTGTATGGCAGGCCTCAATCTGTGTTGTTTGAAGTCTTTGGCATCTGTACTCTACATTGTTTTTAGAAGTCTGTCAACTTTTGTTTAGTTAGATGTTATTTGTGTCTTTATATCCGGTCAAATGACAAATACAGTCAGGCTTTGCCCGTCCAGAGCAGGTCGTACCTGGGCAGACGGTCCTCTTCTCTCCGCTGGACACTCACTGGGATCAGATCCTGGTTGTCGCTCACTCCCTGGCGCACTTTGATCCGGGCCAGTGCCGCCTGCAGCCGGCCGCGGTGCTTGAGCAGGGCAGCCTTCCACGTCCCGCCGCACTTGAGCCCCGGCCCCAGCAGCAGGTCGTACACCAGCACTTTGGCCAGGGGCAGCCGCAGTTTGGTCAGCTTCAGGAGCCTGGTGGAGCGGATGACCTCCTCCAGCACCGCGGAGAACTTGTGCGCCTCGAAGACCAGCGCGAACAGCTGCTTGATGTGGCTGAACTTGCTGTCGTACACCAGAGTCTTCAGGGCGCCGCGCTTCTGCTCTGCTTTCTCCAGGATCTCCGCGGCTTTCACGTACAGGGACATGGTGACGGTGGTGGTGTCAGTGCAGGATCTTTCTGTTTTCTGTTGGCATGGTTTGTTTAACGCGCAGTAGACCAGTAGATCAGCTCATGCCGTGTTTGGATCAGACTCACGTGGCTCGAGGAGGAAACAGGAAGTGAGTTCTTCTTCTTCGAATAAATTCCGGCAGGCTGTACGCTGGTTTAGCGCAATGCTGCCCTATCTGATTAGGATAGATCATTTTACTTCATATTCTAGAATGTAGGTTGGTGGATAGGACAAACTTAATCACTGCTTTGTCAATTATCCCCGAATTGCTGCAAGATGAAAACATTCTTAAAAGATGCCAAAAAGTTGCTCAGTTTTTGCATGTTCAAATCATGCTTGGTAAGACAAAGAGGCTTCCTTCTACAGGAGACCAGCAGTGAAAGGTCAAGTATGAACTCAGTGGCTACAAGCGATCAAACGAGTCGAGGATGGCAAGACATGGAGCCCAAAATCAAAGTGGAGTTACGTTTGCAGTCGTCATTTTATAAACGGTTAGTTCATGTAGGCCCAGTTAGCATAATTACTGTTCATTATCAAACTAGATGTATTTTCTCTGCTGACACAAGCTCATGATGCTACCTCATTTCAAATTTCAGAAAACTTTTATAGGACTATATTCCTACCTCGAAAAATAGGTAGTCATCTTTTGTAATTTCTCATGCCCTCTTTGGTGTAGACGCCGGGGGTCTCGATCAGGTACTCATAAATGACTGACCATTGGACATTTGGCAGCCTGTTGGATCGTTTGCCCACAAACCTTCGGGTATCTTGTAAGAACTACATTTTAGCCCAGCATGTGATATCTTCAGCTCATAACAATGCTTTTCTGATGCTCCAAATGCTTTGCGTAACCGTATGACACGCCGTAGTTAAGGTGTTGTTTCCCCCTCGCAAAATGACGGCGCACGTTACTAGGTCAAGTGATCCGGATGATGATGTCACCGTGAAGCCATGTATACAATATATTACAGTTTCCAACTGCCCATGCTGACACAAACTAGTTTGATGTTTACCTAAGATTTTTTTGGCTGCAAGCCCACAATGGCCCAGTCTCATTCGTATTATTTTCACTGGATTCATTCCGCTAGATGACAACAAAAGTTTGGTATTTCGAATTTAGGGTTGACAACCAAAATAGTGCCTCCATTTAGTTTCCTTATTCCATTTCTTTTGCCACTGTGGACCTTATCATTGCCCTATAAATCATGCGCAGTCACTGCCAGCCAGACTTCGAAGAATATTGTTAATCTTTTCACATTTTCAGATGTTTTTTATAAATATGCGTGTATTAACCAATTGTGTATTTTCTTTTGCTAAAACCTGTAAATGTATTTCATTTCACATGTTGTCAATTCTCAACTATACGAAGCGACAATCAAATTCCTGTTTTAGAGAGTACACTTTTATTTTGAAGAGCCACTTTCTGTTTACCGCTTTGGCGTAAATTAGCTTGACATAAAAAAAAAGAGCAGAAAAAGTTAAAGGTTGAATGGATGATTTTTTTTGCCCAAATCTGAGTCTCGTTTCCTCGTGGCGTGGACTGCCGATTAGTCCTGCCACGTATCAATCATAACACCTACCGCTCACCTGCAGCCTCGTGCGGCTCGTTTCCGCGTGTCTAAGCGCTTGGATCTATCATAATGTAGTTCCCTCAGTGTACAGGACAAAATGAAAACGGAGAAAGACAGTTCGAGCTGACTCATAAGAGACGGAAATCTAAGGGAGACGAGAGATGCGATGTGATCCGTTGCGCTAATAAACAAACGCACGTGTGTGATGTATCAGTCCGCACGGGGGAGTGCGCATGCGCACTTCCACCGGAGTTCTCAAATCGCCGAAAAATCGTCCATTACGCCTTTAACATGGAGCAAAATCAACATGGTTTTTGTATTAGCTGCCCCTCTGAAGAGGCACAAGGTCTGTTTTATGTTGCATAAAGCACAATTGTAATTGTTTGTGTAATAAGGTCCATGTTATTTTATTTTGTGCTAAACACAATTGATATGTAATTATTAATATTTATCATTAAGCTAATGTCACGGTTGTTTTACTAAGGTGCTAAGGAGTATAAAATTACAAGAGGAAATAAAAAAAAAAAAAAAAAAAAAATGTTCGGCACATGTTCCCCCTGCCCGCCTTTGCTACCAAATAAAAGATAACGGCGTACAAAAGGTTGATTGAAATATCTTAATATCGGGTTGATCGATGACGTTGATTGACGTTTTCCGTCATTGACTGTTGAAGCCTGACCCCTGGCGGTCAGTCCGAGTCAAAAAATGGCGAAATTTCTTTTTTGCCTTCAAAGTAAAAAAAAAAAGAAAGAATTTACCTACCGACCGACCGACACACTTGAAAAATGTTGGGTCGGGTCACAGCAAACATACAATTTATTTGGGGCAGCCTTAAAGATGATATGGACAGTCAGTTAAAGTTTACCAAACAATATGGCTCCTCCAATTAACCACTGGTTTTCACAACCAGTTCCAGTGCTTTCTACACGTTCATACCACCCGTTTGTGCAATAAGTGTAGTTGGAGATGTAATCGCTAACTTGGGTTCGGGAGCAGGACCACGCCTCAACCTCTTACTTCCCCAGCAACCACACCTCCACTCTTTAACAACGCCTCTTATTACCCAGAAGGCCTATATATGCACAGGCCAATCCCAGCATCTCTTGTTGTCTCTGCTCTCTCGACAGGGAGACACTCAGTACAGTGCGTTCTTCAAACCAACCATGAGCCATTTCCTCAGATTCTGATCTGTTCCCAATCCAAGCAATTCAGTCTGAAACATTCAGTCGATCAGTTCTCCAGAGGACTCACCCAGCGCGATTCCACAGCTCCAAACACCATCAGCGCCTCCGCACCTGCGTCTCTCACGGACCCCACCTCCGGGCGTCCACACAGAACACTGACCTCCACTCCACAGCAACGGCCTGGACCTACGCGCTCTCCTTCTCGCTCTCTGCCCTCGCTATCCGAGCTTCCGGAGCGGGGCACGGCTCCCGCGCTGGCCGGCGCGCTCCGTGTGCCGACACCAGAGACCGTACCGCAGCGGGCGCACCGGGCCGAAGCCGGTGGACACTTCTTTCAGACACTACATCAATAAATATTCATGTTTTCGTTAGCCTCACTTCCTGGTTCCACGTCCGTCTCGAGGCGCGCAGCCGATGACGTCACCATTGCTCCACGGGCCGCAGCTCGAACTTTCAGCTTCTTTCTCATCACTTCCCTCGACATGCTTTCCTCTATCCCTCTGTACCTACATTCTACTGCATGTACCATCAAGGTACCATCTTCTACGTGCAGGCTCTTTACCATATTTATCCATTATCATTCTGGCTTAAGCTAATCTTTCTTTTCGCCCTCTGTTCATGCTGTTCATCGTTTCTACTCTTCTCACGTGAACTCTCAAGCTTCCTTTTCTTTTCTCATGCAACCTTCACACCTCGTAGGCTCACACTTTATGCTTCCACTAAATTACTTTCATGTCACATTCAGCTGTCTGGCTTCGCCGCCACATGTTAGCCACAGGTATCTTCAAAGATTCTGTTTCTAGCATTCCGGCAGGTTCTCATCTTCTCATTCGCATATTACCTTAAGTCTAATTTTCCCAGCTCTTGCTTTTCAGGCTACCTCATCTTACTATGTTTGCCTTGCAGCTCAACGCACAGCTCAGCGCAACTCGCATCTCTCAGCTCAACGCACATCTCTCAGCTCAACGCACATCTCAGCTCTCAACTCACAGCTACAGCTCTCAGCTCAACTCACAGCCACTACTCAGTTACTCAGCTACAGCTCAACTCACAGCTCACAGCTCAATAGCTCAACTCACAGCTACAGCTCACAGCACAATAGCTCATCTCACAGCTACAGCTCAATTGACAGCTACAGCTCAACAGCTCAACTCACAGCTAAAGCTCACAGCTCAACAGCTCAACTCACAGCTACAGCTCCCAACTCACAGTTACAGCTCCCAGCTCACAGTTACAGCTCTGAGCTACTACTCTGAGCTACAGCCCTCAGCCAACCCACATGTCACAGCTTACAGCTCACAGTTACAACTACAGCTCACTCAGAACCCGCCGGCAGCCACGCTCGCCCAGAGCATCCACGCTTGCCCAGAGCATCCACGCTCGACCCAGAGCATCCACGCTCGCCCCAGAGCAGCCACGCTCGCCCCAAAGCAGCCACGCTCGCTCCGCCCGCAGCCACACACTCGCTCAGAGCCCCGCCTGTAGCCACACGCTCGCCGGCAGCCACGCTCGCTAAGAGCCCCGCCGGCAACATGTTCACTCCAAGCACAAATCTCACCAGCAGCCGCGCCCACACGCTTGCCCCGACCCATGGCAGCGTCCACACGCTCGCCCCAATCCACGTATTCATTTCCAAGAGCCCCTCTCTGAGCCACCGGGCACAGGGAAGTCTACCACAGAGCCACCGGAATACGCCCCTCTGGTTCTCAACAGTCTCTCCTTCAACCCTCTTCTCGCACAGAGTCCGTTCTCCACTCGATCTCTTTCGACTCTTCATTCATCCCTTCCTTCATCACTCATTCCGCTCTAGTCTCCTCTACCAGGCATTCACATAATCCCAGAATTATACCCCACTATTGTTCCGGACATTTTGGGGGTTTGATCAGTCGGAAGGCACTTACTCAACACCTCTCTAGTAGATCTATAAGGGATATCTTACTATGCCGCAACTCATAATTGTGATAAAATGTGAATATATGATTATATTTCTGTGATGTATTTTATCTGCATAATAGTGATATTTTATCGCAGGAGGTTCATGGAGGCTGCTTACAACAGCCTGCGTGAACCCGTCCCAGCGTTTTCTCCCAAGCCTGCCATACAAATGTCTGATATTTCTGTGTCGTTTCATATTCTAAGTTGAATTGTGTTCTATATGTGTTAAGGAATAGCATCGGTGTATGTCTCATTTCTTGACATTTTCTGGTCCTATCGAGCCGGACGACCAGCTGCCTTCGTGGAGATTGAGCGGTGAATCGGTGAAAGTCTGTGCACAGCAAAAGGAAGTCCGCCCATCGCACCTCATTCTCCGCGAGGGAGCGCGTCATTTCAAAGCAGCAGGAGAACACAGGCGACGAAGAAGGTCAGACAAAACTTTGTGTGTGAAAAAGAGTTAGCCATAAAACGTTTTATGCATAGGCTTTATGCAGGAGTTTAGTTACTCGCATAAAGAGGAGTTTAATATTTCTCACAGACAAAAAAATACAGGAGTTTAATATTTCTCAGACAAAAAATACAGGAGTTTAATATTTACTCATTAAAAAAATACAGGAGTTTAATATTTACTCATTAAAGGAAATAATGTAGGTTTTTTTGCCCAGTTTGATATTACTGAGGAAATATTGTAGGCTTATGTACGAGATAAGTTTCTCGCATAAGCAGGGAGTTTGATATTGCTGGAAAAATATTGGTTGGCTTTGTGTAGATAAGTTTCTCACATAAAGGAGTTAAATTGCTCACCATGAGTTAAGTTTCTCACCGAAAGAAAGTAATGATGCCTTATGCCGAGTTGCTACTGACATAAAGAAGTGTGAATGTAAGCGCTGTGCACGAGCAAAGTAAGTAAGAGAGAAGTGTGAATGTGTGAATGAGGATTAATAGTGATTAACTAACAAGTGTGAATCACAATTAATCATACAAGGGTCACAAGGCATTATTCTGAGAGATCTAAAATTTGCAGTCACGGGTGAATCTTTAAACACCTAGCATTATCTCCGGTGGAAAATCAATAAGAAATTCTACTAGAAGCTTGAGATATGACGTGTCTGGAAAGCAAGTAGCATTTCTCTCAGACGACCGAGACCACATAATGCCAAAATTATCACCCCAAACTGTAAAAAGACAAAGGAAAAGACTTCCAGAGGGGCTCAGATGACGTGGCAGAGAGGGGGAGATAAGGGGGGTCAACAAGGCAGGAGAATGGAGAGAAAGCAGTTCAGAGGGCGCTCTGAACATGAATGAATTAGGAACTAAACTCAGCTGGTTTTAAATTTTTGTTATTGAGAGCTCCGTAGAACAAATTTTAAGGGTTTTGTTTTGATTGACAACAATCAATTATAAAGATTTTATTAAACGTGATAAGAGATGAAGATGAATTCAGATTTTCATAAATGGCCAATATTTTGGGGAATGTGATCACAGACAGGACACTTCCTGTCCCCGACATAGAAGACAAAAGTTGTGTTTTTACGGTATTGTGTTTGTTGTGTGCGCACAGAACAAAGTTAAGTTTGTTTTGTTTTGTTCTATTTTTGGACTTGACAAAAATTATCTTTTTGGACTTAATGCATGACTAGATGAAAGTACAGGACGAAAAGACAGAAGTGTTTTTAAATTTAGAATCAAATACAGGCACAGGCCTGGAAGTGATAATATGAGTAAATGAGTGACTACTGAAGTTTTTGGACATAGGAGTAGAACGGGCAGTAAGTAAAGTGATAGTAAAAGTTATATCAGTAACTTATTAATTTGTATTATCATGAGGAAACCTCTATTGCGATGTAGACGTAAGTGAGGGAATAAGTTAAATAGTGACATGCGGATGTCCTCCTTGGAAAGACATGACTGTGTGTCATTAACTAAAGGCAAACGACACCAAGTGGGGGGACATGGGAGGATATGGGTTATAAAAGATAGTCAGAGATAACGGGCTATTGACTGGCAAAGAATTTGGGGAGAGGCCAGGATGGAGCAAGATGTCGTTATCTTTACGTATCACAGTGACAATTAAGAGTACACCTCAGGGGGGGTTGACGTGATGAGTAATAAAATAATTTGACATTCTAAAGGAAATACCACAGGTTCTGATGCAGTACATCTTCATTAGATATAGTTAAAGGGGAAGTAGGACTCAGGTCGGAGCCAAGACGGGTTAGACTACAGGAAGGGCCTGGGGGGAGTAGAATACATTTTATGAGACCGGCAGATTACCTGAAGATAGTGCAAACTAAACAGGGGAATGGGTGAATCAATACATCAGTTTAGAAGCAGAATGACAGGGATATTTTAAAGATAACTAACTGGAATCCCAGGGGATGCAGCGTCTGATAGTTATATCAGCAGCAATGAGAAAGTAAAAGCAGGTTACAAGTGAGGGTAAAGAGTAAGTGAAAGAGAGAAAGAAAGAGCAGGTTTAGAAATTTGGAAATGGGTGTTTCCTCTGTTACGACAGGAAGACAGAGAGAGAGAGACAAAAAGGAAGACAGAGAGGAAGACAGAGACGAAGACAGAGAGGAAGATGCGATGAGACAAAGAAAAGACAAAGAAAGTAGGCAACAAGAGGAAAAACAGGTTGATAAAAGAGACGTGCCTTATGTACAAGGGGAAGGTTTAGAATCATTTTGATTTTTTAATACACATATAGACTTGCTAGAACAAACTAATACACAATGTTTGTAAAGCATCACATGAGCAGGTGTGAGAGATTGAGTTTGAAACTCACCTGAAGCACATATAGAAGATTAGCACATATTACATTAGATGTGTGACCTTTTGCAGGCCACACCACAAGAGGAGATGTGAAATGTTATGCTAATTATGTGAAGAATTCTAAGTTGTGAACTGACCCTTATGGCCAGCTCAACGGGGGAATTATTGAGATAATTATTATTGTTTGATGTATTTGTATCGCGCACACACACACACACACACACACACACACATACACACACACATACATACGTACATACGCGCGCACACGTGGATACGAAACTTTTAGAGTTTGAAACATTTAGAGTTTGAAACATTTGGAGTATGAAACAAATGGTGGTAAAACAGATTTACAAGGTACAGACACAGATTGGGGGCCCAGCGCCGTGGAAGGGGGGGCTCAGCCAGGGATGTGAGCACTGAACTGTGAGAGGTCAAGAGGTGACATTAAGGAGTTGAAGACAGACGCAATTCCATCCCTTCCTTGATTAGTGAACATTGTAAACTATCTGGATTATTGAATTTTGTTTAAATGTAGAAGTTTGAGAAATGAGCAAGGCCATTTCTCAAAAAGGAGGGATATACTAGTAAACAAATATTCCGAATCAATAATTACAAAAAAAATAAAATTGTAAACAAGAGAACTGTTTGAAATACATTGAACTGTCGAAAATACTTTGTTTATCACCGCAGCAAGATCGTGTTGGAGATGTGGTGTTTACAGAGACGAGCAAAGTGGACGGAGCCACATCGTGTCGTTCTCACCAGGGGAGGACGAGATCATGGGTGCAGCAGACAACACAGCGGCAGATCCATAAGCAATCTACAGGACGCAGGACTTCGTTTGTATGAGTTTTGTCCAGAGTCTACGGTAGAGTACGATACTCTGCTACAATGGATGGGAGACAGATTCTACGATGCGAAAAGCATTATACTCTGCTACGATAAACGGGAGACAGAGGCTAGGGTGCGCAGAGTACCATACTCTGAAAAAGAAAGAAAAAAGAAAAAAGAAATCAACAGTTATCATCATCACAAGTGATGACGGTAATATGGGTGCTGAACACCTGTATTATGCACCGGACAATCGGGACAATCGGGACAATCGGGACAATCGATCAACATACACAACTGTGTATACCGGTAAAGGGAAAATAGAGGGAAGAAAATAAGTGATCAACTTGAAAGGTTATGAAATGTGTAATGTATAATGTATAATTGACATGACAGTAGCTGAAGAAACACAATGGCATATTGTTGCCACTGTTGTTTACATAACTAAAAGAGTTTTTTTTTTATCTGCTACAACATAACTACATGCAATGTTAATGAAATTATGAATTGAGATGGGAAATGTACCAGTTCATATGTGTCATAGGTGTGACCGAAGCGAGCAGCGGAAGAAGGTCTCTTAAGGAACCAAGCAAGGACGTATGGTGATGTGGGCACACTTGTGGGACGTTGTGCCTATGTATCCCTTTTGTGGCCAGCCATGGTCATAACAAAGACCAGCATCACCCAGAACCATACCGCAGGGTCAAGGTCGAGAGGTTGGTGGACAATCTGGTTCCAGTAGCACCTGATACTACGTATTTGATTCTATTGGGGTGTCCAGAGAGGTCCCTGATGAGTCAAAGTGACTGACCAGAGAGCAGCGGGTTTAAGCGCTTTCCGCTTGTAGTTCTATATTTCCCATCACACCGCACAAATTATAGACAAGATAAATTGTCTGTTTGTCAAATTACAGAGATTGACCAATCTGACTCAAAATTTAGGACAATAATGCAGTAGAAATGTTGTGAGCCGAGAGTAAAGGAGTTTTTTCAATGTTTGGAACTGTACATTACTTTTGTGTGTAAAAGTGTCATTTTAACACCTATATGAAAGACATGTTGAAAACTGAAAAGAGTAATAATATGTTTGGCATATGAGACAGTAGACTAATGCTTTGATAAACAGGAGGGAAATGTGATAAAATGTGAGTATATAATTATATTTCTGTGATGTATTTTATCTGCATAATAGTGATATTTTATCTGCATCATTAGTCTCAGAGAAAAATGGGTGTGTGACAGCATTTGTTTGTGAAGGTGTCGCAAAGAATGTTGCCCTAGGAAGGGGTGCAACAGCCCAGAGGGGTTTAGGTAAACATTACCCATGCTTATCTCTAAGGAAGAAAGACAGTTGTAAAAACAAGTACCGACAGTTGTAAAAGACAAATGCCTTGATGTGAAGCTGACCAATGAGAAATGTGACCCGCCTATTCCAGAATATCTAATAAAACCAACCAGCATGGGAAAAAACGGGGTGAGACGCAGGAGGTTCACGGAGGCTGCTTACAACAGCCTGCGTGAACTCGTCCCGGCGTTTTCTTCCAAGCTTGCCATACAAATGTCTGATATTTCTGTGTCGTTTCATATTCTAAGTTGAATTGTGTTCTCTATGTGTTAAGGAATAGCATCGGTGTATGTCTAATTCCATAACATTTCATAATACCCAGTCTATTCCCCTCTATCAATCCGTCTCCTGCATTGCTTATACTCAAGTCACCGTAATGGACCAACTCCTACTCTCGATTCACCGTCCCAAATCCGACGCTCTACGATAGCTTCAATTCCTACTCCTCAATACTACTACCCTCATATCTTTCCATCCATCCATTTTCTGCCGCTTTATCCGGGGCCGGGTCGCGGGGGTAGCAGTCTGAGCAGGGACTCCCAGACTTCTTTCTCCCCAGACTGTGATAAAATGTAAATATATGATTATATTTGTTTGTTAAAAGTTATCTGCATCATTAGCCTGAGGAGAGGGAAAGGCATGTATTTCTAATAACATGTGTGAAGATGTTGTAGAAGCAGCCGTGAGGAATGTTCCTCCCATCCTGGGGACCAGATGGGTAGAACATTCACCAAGGTTTTTATCTCTAAAGATAATACCAAAGAGTCGTAAAAGACAAGTGCCTTGATGTGAAGCTGACCAATGAGAAATGTGACCCGTCTTTTTTATGTGTAATTTTAATAAAATGACTTGTAAGAGGGAGGAACGCTGAGAGTGATTTTGGAAAGTCGTTCAGGTTGCCTACAACATCTTGACTCGGCCAAGCCTTCCTCTCCCTTGCAAGCCACACAAAAGACTGACGTTTCTGTGTCGTTTAATATTCTAAGTTGAATTATGTTCTCTGACTGTTAAGTAATAGCATTGATTCATGTGTAATTTCATGACACAGACACTTCCTCCAACTCCTCCAGGGGGATTCCGAGGTGTTCCCAGGCCAGCCGAGAGACATTCTGGACAGTCTCTCCAGCGTGTCCTGGGTCTTCCCCGGGGCCTCTTCACGGTGCGCCACCTGGGGGCATCCGGAACAGATGCCCGAGCCACCTCAGCTGGCTCCTCTCGACATGGAGGAGCAGCGGCTCTACTCCGAGCTCCCCCCGTGTGGCCGAGCTCCTCACCTTATCTCTAAGGGAGCGCCCAGCCACACGGCGGAGGAAACTCATTTCGTCCGCTTGTATTCGTGATCTTGTTCTTTCGGTCACTACCCAAAGCTCATGACCATAGGTGAGGGTAGGAACGTAGACCGACCGGTAAAAAGAGAGCTTTGCCTTTCGGCTCAGCTCCCTCTTTACCACAACGGTCCGATGCAGCGACTGCATCACTGCAGCCGCTGCACCGATCCGCCTGTCGATCTCACGCTCCATCCTTCCCTCACTCGTGAACAAGACCCCGAGATACTTGAACTCCTCCACTTGGGGCAAGGACACCCCACCCACCTGAAGAGGGCAAGCCACCTTTTTCCGGTCGAGAACCATGGCCTCGGATTTGGAGGTGCTGATTCTCATCCCAGCCGCTTCACACTCGGCTGCAAACCGTCCCAGTGCATGTTGCAGGTCCGGGTTTGATGGAGCCATCAGGACAACATCGTCTGCAAACAGCAGAGATGGAATCCTGTGGTCCCCAAACCGGACACCCTCCGACCCCTGACTGCGCCTAGAAATTCTGTCCATAAAAATTATGAACAGAACCGGTGACAAAGGGCAGCCCTGGGGGAGTCCAACATGCACTGGGAACAGGTCTGACTTACTGCCGGCAATGCGAACACAGCTCCTGCTCCGGTCATACAGGAACCGGACAGCCCTGAGCAAAGGGCCCCGGACCCCGTACTCCCGGAGCACCCCCCAAAGGACACCCCGAGGGACACGGTCGAAAGCCTTCTCCAGATCCACAAAGCACATGTGGACTGGTTGGGCAAACTCCCATGAACCCTCGAGCACCCGATGGAGGGTATAGAGCTGGTCCAGTGTTCCACGACCGGGACGAAAACCACTCTGCTCCTCCTGAATCCGAGGTTCGACTATCGGTCGGATTCTCCTCTCCAGTACCTTGGAATAGACCTTACCCGGGAGGCTGAGGAGTGTGATCCCTCTGTAGTTGGAACACACCCTCCGGTCCCCCTTCTTGAACAGGGACCACCACCCAGTCTGCCAGTCCAGAGGCACGGTCCCCGACTGCCACGCGATGTTGCAGAGACGTGTCAACCAAGACAGTCCTACAACATCCATATACTTTAGGTACTCAGGGCGGATCGCATCCACCCCCGGAGCCCTGCCACCGAGGAGTTTGCGAACAACCTCAGTGACTTCAGCTTGGGTGATGGATGAGCCAGCCTCTGAGTCCCCGGTCTCTACTTCCTCTTCGGAAGATGTGACTGAGGGATTAAGGAGATCCTCAAAGTATTCCTTCCACTGTCCGACGACATCCCCAGTCGAGGTCAGCAGGCCTCCACCCGCACCGTAAACAGTGTTGGTGAGGCACTGCTTCCCCCTCCTGAGGCGCCGGACGGTTTGCCAGAATTTCTTTGGTGCCAACCGATAGTCCTCCTCCATGGCCTCCCCGAACTCTTCCCAGGCCCGGGTTTTTGCCTCTGCGACAGCACGAGCCGCGGCTCGCTTGGCCTGCCGATACCTGTCGATGACCTCCGGAGACCCACAAGCCAGAGTGGCCTGATATGCCTTCTTCTCCTTCTTCAGTCTGATGGCATCCCTTACTTTCGGTGTCCACCACCGGGTTCGGGGGTTGCCGCCACGACAGGCACCGGAGACCTTGCGACCACAGCTCCGAGCAGCCGCATCAACAATGGATGCGGAGAACATGGTCCACTCGGACTCAATGTCCCCAACCTCCCCCGGGACATGGGAGAAGCTCTCCCGGAGGTGCAAGTTGAATACCCTACTGACAGAGGGCTCCACAAGACGTTCCCAACAGACCCTCACAATGCGCTTGGGTCTGACAAGTCTGTCCGGCTTCCTCCTCCGCCAGCGGATCCAACTCACCACCAGGTGGTGATCGGTTGACAACTCTGCCCCTCTCTTCACCCGAGTGTCCAAGACACGCGGCCGGAGGTCAGATGCCACGACAACAAAGTCAATCATTGACCTCCAGCCTAGGGTGTCCTGGTGCCATGTGCACTGATAAGATAAGATAAGATAATCCTTTATTGTCCCACATGGGGAAATTCCATTGATGCAACGCAGGTAAATACAGAGATAGATACAGAAGAAAAGAACAAATAACTTATAGGAAGTTTGAAAAACACTCTCAGTAGAAGATCTCTTATAAAAATCTTAGGATGTCCGCCGGGATAACGTGACGATCTCCGGGTAAGACGACTGGTCTCCGCAGTTTCATGAGTTCCTCCTTTGTGTAAACGCGGTACGGCGCCGGCCGGGGGGGCGCAGGGGGGCCGGGGGGGCTCGGAGCCAGGGCACATCGCGATGACATGAAAACACTCAATCCAGCCGAACAAAGTCAAAACAAGTTGAATTAAAGCGATTCCAGTGCGTGTCCCGATCATTCATGAAGTTCCTCTTTTATATAAACGTGTACCGGCGGCATACTGTATGTCAGGATGGCCGGAGGGCGGGGGGGGCCGGGGGCTAGCTCAGAGCTAGCGCACATCACGACGAAAACACTCAATAATCCAGCCGAACAAAGTCAAAAACACGTTAAATTAAAGCGATTCCAGCACGTGTCCCTATTGTACAAGTAAAGTAGAATTTTTCTTTACAAAATACAAACGATAAAGCACAATAAGTGTGAAAAAAGTGTGAGAAAAGAGCGGAGCGTTTACACCGGGCTGGCAGCTGGACCGGCGCCTTTGTGACGAAAAGGGTGATGATCAACAGTGAGAGACATGTCCCCCACCCGAAGGCGGAGGGACGCGACCCTCTCGTTCACTGGGGTGAACTCCAACACGTGGCGGCTGAGTAGAGGGGCTATAAGCAAGCCCACACCAGCCCGCCGCCTCTCCCCGCGGGCAACACCAGAGAAGTGGAGCGTCCAGCCCCTCTCTAGGAGATGGGTTCCAGAGCCCAAACTGTGCGTGGAGGTGAGGCCGACTATATCTAGTCGGTATCGCTCAACCTCCCGCACAAGCTCAGGCTCTTTCCCCCCCAGCGAGGTGACATTCCATGTCCCCAGAGTTAGTCTCTGTGTCTGGAGATCTGGTCGCCGAGGCCCCTGCCGTCGACTGCCGCCCAGATCTCTCTGCACCGGCCCCTTATGGAACCTCCTGCGGGTGGTGGGCCCATGGGAGGGCGGGCCCACGGGAGGGCGGCCCCATGGGAGGGCGGCCCCACGTCGCTCTTTCGGGCTGTGCCCGGCCGGGCCCCGTGGGGTAAGACCCGGCCACCAGGCGCTCGCCATCAAGCACCCATCCCAGGCCTGGCTCCAGGATGGGGCCCCGGTGACGCCGATCCGGGCGACGTAAACGGCCTTGTTTTTGTTGTCATCATAAGAGGCTTCTGAACCGATCTTTGTCTGACCCGTCACCTAGGACCTGTTTGCCTTGGGAGACCCTACCAGGGGCTTGAAGCCCCCGACAACATAGCTCCCGGGATCATTCGGGCGCTCAAACCCCTCCAACACGTTAAGGTGTCGGTTCAAGGAGAGGTCATATCTTTCATTCCACTCATTCTCAATCTCATTCAGCTCAATTAAGTTCCCTCATTCATCGCTCATATTGACTTTGGACAGTTGACTTTGCTACCCGCAGCTCGTCAACTCCTAAATCCATGCAAGCATTTCGCTCTCCACTCCACCATAAATCCAGTTCTATCGACTGCTCGTCCAATCCTATCACTCCTATCCTTATTCTCCATCTACTTCCGACGACGACCCACAAAGGCTAAAACACTATTCAAATGTACCAGAATTAACCCTCGTCTCAGTAACGGACGGACTGCTTTCGATTCCATCCAGCTACTCTTCAAGAGTGCTTGACTATCTAGCTCCTCTTCCCCCGTGCCTCGTAACATTATTTTCAGCCAGGCTTACGTCAAGATCTAGATCAACTTCCTTCATTTTAAATCATTTTTGGGGGTTCTGAATCGGCTGGGCTGATTACCCGAAACAGAGCCCCCATCCTGAGTCTCTACCCAGCCATCTCTCATCGATCTCTCTCATCGATCTCTCTCATCTCATCGATCTCTCTCATCTCATCGATCCCTCTCATCTCATCGATCCCTCTCATCGATCTCTCATCGATCTCTCATCGATCCCTCATCGACCCCTCATCGACCCATCATCACTATTATCAATAAACATTCTTTCGTATTTAATTGTTGTGGCTTGGTCCTTGCTAGTGAAGTGTAGTTGGAGATGTAATCGCTAACTTGGGTTCGGGAGCAGGACCACGCCTCAACCTCTTACTTCCCTAGCAACCACACCTCCACTCTTTAACCACGCCTCTTATTACCCAGAAGGCCTATATATGCACAGGCCAATCCCAGCATCTCTTGTTGTCTCTGCTCTCTCGACCCCACCCTTCCACCCCATGTCTCTATCATCTTCACCTTAACACATAACCATCCATGGAGGGGGGGTTCTGAATCGGCTGGGCTGATTACCCGAGACAGAGCCCCCATCCTGAGTCTCTACCCAGCCATCTCTCATCGATCTCTCTCATTGATCTCTCTCATCTCATCGATCTCTCTCATCTCATAGATCTCTCTCATCTCATCAATCTCTCATCGATCTCTCATCGATCTCTCATCGATCCCTCATCGACCCCTCATCGACCCATCATCACTATTATCAATAAACATTCTTTCGTATTTCATTGTTGTGGCGTGGTCCTTGCTAGTGAAACCAATGCATTCTTACCCATTGAGCAATGTGCACCAACCAAATCCCCAGGTTGTTGCTTCATCACCTCGAATGGACATTTCTCAGTTGGCCCAAGCTATTCAAGATACCATAGCTATAAACAGAATCCAAGTGCCAATGCCCATCATATTCAGCGGATCCCATTACCTACATAGTCCTTCATCTCACTGGTGGACTGCAAAGGAATTGCTCCCGCTGATAAACTGCATTTGTTGAAAAGGTACATCACTGGTCCTGCACTGTAATGTCTTGTAAGCACATTTTATTGCAGTGAAGAAGCATACACAGATGCACAGAAAGGGTTGACCAATGCTACGGTCAGCCCTTTCTTGTCCAAATGGTTTTCCGAGACTGTCAAAGTGGCCTAAGAGCCACCCAAAGGATGCTGAAGGTTTAAGGACATTTTCAGATTGTCTGACGGCTTGTGTCTAAGCAATGGCACATGTAAAAGGCGATTGCGAGGAGAATCAAAAGTTATTGTAAAAGGTTTAGGAATGGCTGGCAACTTGGTGGAATCGTCAGGTCACAGTCACACTCATGGAAGGTAAAGTTTTCCCCTCCTTTAAGGATTTTGCAGAGTTTGTTTCAGTAGAGGCAGAGATTGCATGTAACCCTGTGACTTCTTCATATGCACTTCACTGGCGCACTGACGTCTGCAGGAGCAGGAACTTCATACTTTGAATGTTGGAAAAAACATTTTCCATCGAATGACTGCTTGATCTCTAAGAGCCATTTTCTTTCCAAAGACAAAAGCTGAAACACTAAAAAGACTAGGCAGTTTTGGTAAGCAATCATCTAATTGCAGACTTTGTCCACAAGATGGATTTACTGTCCATCATGTTGTTGTGTTCTGCATGTTCATTCAGCTTGTCCTGGAGCAGAGCAGGGAGGATGTTGAATACTGAGCTGAAGGTTCCCGGGGAGTCCAGATGCTGCAGGATGAAGTGGAGTGCCAGGTTGTTGGCGTCGTCCACAACCCCTGGCTCTGTAGGTGAACTGCAGGGGGTCCAGCAGGGGGGCGGTGAAGGACTTGAGGCCAAGACCAGGTGCTCAAATGACTTTATGACTACAGACGTCAGTGACACAGGTCTGCAGTCATTAAGTTCAGTGATCCAGGGCTTCTTGGGGACAGACACGAGGATGGATGATTTGAAGCAGGCTGGGACACGACATGACTCCAGGGAGGTGTTAAAAAGGCCAGTGAAGACGGGGGCCAGTTCACTTGCACAGTGCCTTAAGGTGGCAGGAGTGACACTGTCTGGCAGCTTTTTGGGGGTTGGATTTACGAAATAGTCTGTTTACATCCTGTTCTTGAACCGTGAGAGTAATAACATTACTGTACATAATGTCATTATGTTCTGCATGTTCATTTAACTGTTTCACTTGTCTTGTGAACAATTTTACCTTTGTAACTATGTGGCCTGATGTTCAAGCAATGGCTGCATCGGATATATTCCAGATCTCAACCTAATTCTCTGATCAGCTTTTAGTCAGCATAGTCGGGTCAAACTGAGTTCCATCACAGGAGGATCTCGAGGAGAGAAGGGGCTCATCTCTGGCCTAGCGATGCTAAGCTAACCTACAAACAAAGACATTCCAGGGACAGAGAAAGCCAACTTTTTTCTCTCTCGTAAGAATTCTATGCCCATCTTTGGATGTGATTTTTGCTTTAAACTGAAACAAGCAAAGGACCTTTGTGCAATTTTTAAAGTCTACAACAAAACTGGGATCGAGGACAATTTAAATGGCCTCATCTGTGAACCAGTTGTCTGAGAAACACCCATATCTGCATGAAAATCCAGATCAATAAAACCTGATCCCATACTTCTTCGGGCTTACACCGTCAACGCCAGAGCCCCATAGTGACTGGGCTCCCAAGCCTAACCTCAAGATGAACCCCGTAGGCATCAGCTCTCTAAACCGGCCCTCTGGGTAACAGCTCCTGCTTTTGGTCACATGTCACAATTTACTGATAAGATCATCTTAGAATCAACCTTAACTCTGACAGATAACTTGCCTGACCTGCCAGCCCCTCCCACATTCTGTTCAAATGCGGATAATCGCCTGATCCAATCCCAGGCGGAGGTTTTAACGCGTCACACTGAAGATATGGAAGTTGCTTTTCATCCCCGTTCTAAAACATTCAAGATGGCGACCCGGCTCGTGACCGAGTGTTTACATCTGCTCTCGCTTCGGTTTTGATCAATGGAGAGTGTCAAATTCTTAAAAACAGAGCAAAAAAATGCGTTGAAGGCATTTCCATTGAAAAAATATGTTTTTGCCACTCTTCCAACTGGATTTGGAAAGAGTTTAAAGGTGGAATGGATGATTTTTTCCAGCAATTTTTTTTATCGTATTTCCTCGTGGCGTGGATAAATCATTTGTCCTGCCACGTATCAATCATAAAACGCACCTACCGCTCACCTGCAGCCACGTGCGGTTCGTCCCCACGTTTCCGTGTGACTTTCATCGATGTTCAGGGGGTCAAAAATGCCCGAGTATGAACATGAAGAATAGGAATAATAGGAATAAGAAACCAGGGGAAGAACAATAGACTCGAGCGTTCCATGGAATGAACATTCCATGGCTCGAGCCTAACTAGAATAAAGTCTTTACTACACACATCTGGTGTGTAGTAAAGAGCAAGAATGCGAAGCCATTGCACATTATCTAGTTTTAACTTTGTTACTTTGGTTCTCTAAAAAAAAATGGGTTGTTTAAAATATTACTTTTATTTTCTCTTCCTTAAAATATACATTTCAGCATGTTCCTTTTATGAAAGTTCAATAAATGTAATAAAATATTTCATCTATATAATGCAGTTCACTTAATTACCTAAACAGTCCATTTGGAAAATTAACTATAATCAAACATAGTATAGATAATGAATTCGGACAGTTACTTATGAAGGGAATACCAAATTTTAACTTTACCTAATTGTATTAAAACTGTACTTTGATATAATAAGGGAATTCCAACTATATTAACTTTAGATTGTATTCATTTTAGTCGTTTTAAGTTGTGCTGAAACTGGCCTCACACAGACCACATTCCTAGATAAGGAGAAAGCTGCAGACCCAAGGACATCTCTGTGCGATGGAACAGCGAATGGAAGAATACTGAGAGAAGGCGTCCCCCTTCATATCACGCCCCATATGACAATGTATAAATTGTTTGGGCGCACAGGGACAGGGCGCGTCCGGACTACGCCCATGTAAGTCGCCGTCACATTCGTTAGGGACATTTTAGGTAAGCGCTCCGTTTATCTGTATTAGTCTTGTAAATGGCAGGGATTAAACATCTGATTGATTTTAACTTTCTGATTCTTGCCCCTTCTTTCATAAACGAGCACGCCGACACTTAGCTGCGAGTCACATTCAGAATTCAGACAATTGTCTTTAACTTTAAAGACGGTTAAAGTTTGTGGATATATAAAAAGAAATAATAAAGTAGAAGTAGTAGAGGTTTATTTGGTCATTTTACAGCTTAATGTACATAACCATAAAGACAAATGAGACAAACTGTTTAACAGCAATAAATTAAACTACACAATAAATACATTAAAAACCACGCCATTCAAACACAATATTTTGTAAAAAGAAAATGGAAATTTTGTCTTTGAGTAAATGAACAGATAAATATTCATAATATCAACTGAAAGTAAGCAGCATCAAGAAAATATTCACAAGGCAACATTTCGCCAGTCTTTGACACCGTGAAACTTTCTCTGTTGTCAGTCAGTAGCTGAGGTTAATTGATCTTCCGTTGTCTCTTGCGTTTTCCATGAATAAAATATTCTTTGGTCCCGATCCCAACGTACATGAAGGTTATGCAGACCTTACACACTTGTTGACCTGTTCGAAGTGTCCAATATTGCTGTCCCAGTTCCGCAAGTCGTTCGATAGGAGACTTTTCATGCTTAGTCCGATGAAAAATCTCAGTAGAGCTTCCAATTACGCCGCGTATATGAAGAATTTTGAGACAAAACCGACAAAAATAATTTACATTTGTCTCCGCTCTACTTGCCATGATGAATGTGCGTTAGATGGGGTTATACGAAGGGCGTCATCGCAATTCAGGGGACTTTTTCTGCGTTCGGGGACGGATAACGCGGAACACGCCTTTCCTACAAGGACTACGTAATATCCGGTTAAGTGTGCCGTGGTTATTGTGTCACTTCTGGTTTATGTGATTGGTTCTGTCTCTGCTCTCTAAGCTCCGCCATAGAAATTGAAATCCTGCGGTCGAGCCCCAGTCCCTCACGGTTTTGTAGAGTAGTCTGTCAAAACGTGTTGGGAATGGCTAGTCAGGCAAACAGATAACTAGGTAAATCTTGAACAATCACATATTCATATTCATCTGTTATTATTTAGTCAATGAATCTTCATAAACCACATTTGGTAAAGTCATTATTACTTTCCAGAAAAGAGGTTAATGTCAAGACTACGTTCTCATGACCGTCAGATTCATTTTTGATTTATGAATTCATTATTTAATTTAGATTTTTGATTATAGACTTGTTTAATGCTAAATATGCGCATAACTCTAATAGACTCTAATAAACATACCTACACTCATGCAGTGTATCATGTTTGAAATCTTAATCCAATTCTTTAATTGATATCAATTTTGTCACTCTTCCGTGCTACTACAGTACACTACGGGAATCTTACATGGTGTAACTTAAATTATTATTCTAGGTGGATAATATTCAGAAATAAAAATGGTCAAAAAAGAGTTCCAAATTGAAATCAAACACTCTCAGTCTCAATGAAAGGTAAGCAGACACCCAAACCATCCACAGAGCTGCGTGCACCTGGCTGCTGCTTCCTGGTGAAGCAGCAGCCAGGTGCACGCATTGTGCTCCCATTGTTTTTAACAAAACAAATATAATAAAAATACTATTTTCCCCTCAAATGTTATAAATATGTCCGGCATTAGAAAATAACTGCAGACTAAAACAAAAGTAATTGTTTTAATATTTTTATTGTTTTGCTGCCTGCAGTTTGTAATGTACTTGTACCTGTTTCCGTCGGAGGAGAGAGAAAAGACATGAGACGTCATGTCTCGTGTCAGAGGAGAGCACAAGCGGCTGCTCCTGCATAGTTTCTGATGAACTCTGAACAAGCCAACAGTTCATCTTTTACATTTTGCTCTTTCCTTTGGTCCACCCTCCTCTTCATTAAGTCATTAGTCAGATGTGTCAGATGAGAGTACAGGCTGCCGCTCCTGCTTAGAGTCTTTGATGAACTCTGAACAGGCCAACAGTTCCTTGTCCAAACAGTCCAAACACAGACTCAATGCCAAGGAGGCGACATGTTTTACATCGCTCTCTTCCTTGCGGTCTACCCTCCTCTTCATTCAGTCTTTAGTCAGAAGTGTCAGATGAAAGCACATGTTGCCGCTCCTGCACAACTCTGAAGAGGCCAACAGTTCCTGAGCTCCTTTCCAGACACAGATTAAATGCCGAGGAAGGTGACATGTTTTTCACATCACACACTGTAGTCATCAATGATGAGGTCTTCATTAATCAATGACTAGACTGGGTGTTTGTGGGAGGGTGCGCCTCCCAAAGGCAGCTTTTCCTCTGAAGGTGTGACCAGATGTTTGTAGATGTAGCCCACAATGAGATTGCTGTACTCTTCACTGATCGTAGCACCCATCATCATCCAGTTCTTCTGACTGCCCTTGCAAAGGTCCCTGTGCACAGCTTTGGCCACGTCCTTAATTTTGTCATTGTCTGGTTTGACTTTCACATCCCAGCGTTCAATCTCTGTCTGCAGCTTGGGGAGTAGACGTGTAGACGCATCCTTCAGATCATCAAACTTCTGTGACTGCATGATGCGAGACATCAGCTCATACACCAGTCCCACGCTGTGCAAGGTTTTCCACTTGTTTTCGGACTGACCACCAGAGCTGGTGGTAGGTTGAGCTGGACTAACTGGGAGCGGAGAACATTTTGAAGGTGTGGAGGACAGTTGGACTTGCTGGGCCAGTTGGACTTGCTGGGGCAGTTGGACTTGCTGGGGGTGTGAGACCATTGTGCGGATCTTAGACAGCTGAGTGTCGAGCCAATTCCGGATGTGTGCTGTGAAGCTTGTAACATGTGCGTGGACAGTTTTCTTCATCTGTGGCTGCTCTTTCTCATCTATTGTCTCTGAGAGGATCTCAGTGAGGCGCTCGCTCAGCTCATCAAACTGAACATCTCTGATGTCCTTGGGACTACCAATGATGATGTTCTGATGTTCCTTTTGTTCCGTGGGCTCCTCCACCAGCTTCCTCAGGACTGGAGAGGCCTCCTCCAGGACATCGTCCATGGTTTTAGAGGACTTTTCAGACCAACAGCACTGTGCTAGCTTTTTGAAAGAGGCTTCAGCATAACAAAAAGCCAAGAAGGATTTGATCTTCTGCTCTGCTCCATGCCAACAGGACTTTTTGGCCTGAAAAGGGGAGGTCAGTGCAGAGGACTCTTTGTTAATTTCATCCAGGCTTTGGATGCGGTCTTCAAGTGATGTCGTACGAGCTGAGGGATCCCCAGAACTAATGTCTTGACATGGAAAACACCTGCGTAGTGCCTCCATGCACCGCGGACCTTTGGACTTCTCAGTTGCCATCTGTTTGTCGTCCATCATGCTCTCGGACAAGGCCTTGTTGATCTTTTCTGTTGCCTCAACACTCACCATGTCAACCAGGTCTTCCGCAGGCTTCTCATGACCTCCTCCACAGCATTTGGGCCTCTTGAAACAGTTAGATGACAGCAGCGCCTTCTTCACGGCCTTCTGAGAGACACGAGGCTGGTGAGACGGGTTCAGGATGGAGATATAATCCTGGATGGAAAGAAGTATCTCCTGGCATGTGACAGTCACGATCTCAAAAAACAACTGGGCTACAGTGGCTCTGGAGTCACGCTGTGACAAGTCTGTATTCGCCATTGTTTCCCAGAAGGAGTTAACGAGAGGTTCCAGTCTTCTAAGGGAGATAAGTGGGATGTCAGCGTTTTCGGGACCCATTGCCTGGTTCTGGTTTTGCTCAAATGACGTTTTCTCTCTCTCAAACTGCATGCCTAATTTTACCTCGATATCAGTGGTCCAGATGATAATCACAAAGTTTCCTTGTGTTTGCTGTTGTTGTTATTTTTGTGTTACCTTTAATGGCGGTTCATTGCCAACTTCTTCTTCTTTGGTGTTTTTGGCGGCTGGTATCCAAGTGTTACATTGCCGCCAGACTTTATGCTTTACACTTTATTCTTCAGACATCTGAAAGGTTAATTTACTAAGGTGATTTTTTTCTTCAAAGCCAAAGCAATGATGTCATCACTTGAACTGTGATGATGACATAACGGCTGTGGTTTCCATGGTAAAAAGATGATAGTGCGGGGCGAGAGAAAGGGGAGAAGAGGGGGCAAAGAAAGCAGTCTGTGTGTGAAAGAATGAAGTCTAAAGAGTGAAGTCTAAAGAGAAGAGTGAAGTCTGGCGGTAATGTAACACTTGGATACCAGCCGCCATAAAACACCAAAGAAGAAGAAGAAGAAGAAGAGTGAAGTCTAAAGAGCAAAGTCTAAAGAGTGAAGTCTAAAGAATAATTACTGAAGAAGGGTTGACATTAGATCAGATCCCAGCTAGCTCACGAAAGTCAGAATTCCAATATGGCGGCGACCGAAACGGAAGTTACTGGCCCCATCATGGCGGTGTAGGGTATTATACTAGTAGAAGTACTGTAAGGTTATGAATGTCCTCCCACTTGTGAAGGAGGGGGGGCATTCAGGGTTGATAATCGATTAAAGAATTGTTCAAGAATTCAAACATCACACACTGCATCATATCTTAAGAGTAGATTGGGGCACCAGCCGGATTATCGGCATTTAATTAATTAATTAGAAATTAATTTGCTCATTGATTTGAAGGTTTGAGAACGTAACCGTGACATTGACCCCTTTTCCGCAAATTAATGAACACTTGAAGATTTAATGACCAAATAATTAAACGGATAAATATTAATTAGGAATATGCAAATGAGTCGGTTTACTGATGGAAAGACTAGACATGATTGTTCTAGATCTATCTAGCTGTGTGTTGGAGTTAATTCTGAGATTCTAAGCCAGCCTGTGAAGTGCATTCATACGAACGGAACCAGAAGCTGTGAGGAGATGGCCTGCGTGGGGTCCAAGGGCCTGCGTGTCATTCGCTTCGACTCCAGGCTTCACTCAGTGGTCACGCTGCAGCTCAGTCCACACACTGGCCAGAGCAGGGCTGCTCTGGAGCTCTGCTCTGATGTTGTCTGGCCAAAGAAGGATGGGATCAGGTTCTGCGATCTGCATTCTCCTCTCCTCGCACTGAGGCGTTCCCAAATGAAAAGGCTGTTGGGCACCGATGTGGCTAAAAGGCTGTGGACTTGAAAAGTTGCAAAAGGTCCTTGCTTGATTTTGCATGATGCAGTATCAATCACATTTTTAAAAACGGGCACAGATTTCTTAGTCCCGGGAGAGAACATTAGCATGTCTCTTGGAAAAGTCTTTGTTCTGTAGCTTAGCATTGCTCACGGTAGCTAGGTCCGAGGCCTTCCTGGTCCCAAGGCCAGTAAGGTCATGGACCTTATTGGTGGGACCCTGAATGGACCAGCCGGCACCTCAGATGGAACTTTCGTTGGAACTCGAATGGAACTCGCTGTAACTCTCTGCTCTTTCTGACTTACCCCTGCCAGGGTTTTGACGCCGTGGCTTCAGCCAATCAACCGCTGAGTCAGCTTGATAAGGAGACGAGGTCTGGAGAAAGACCCCCCTTTGTTCGGCTCTACCAAAGGCCACAAGAGTTACACAAAAGGTCAAATTATCCACAGAACAAGTTATGAAACAGTTAAATTGACATGTAAAACACAATAACACAATATGTACATGTAAAGTCATTTGGTGGACAAATTATCAGCCTTGGCCCAGAGGAGGCAGCAGGTGAGCGTGGTGCGTAAGCGCCGAGTGTGCACGAACGCTTTACAGCGGGGAAGAGTGTCCGGGGAGTGGGGAAACAGTTCAGGGAATACGAAGAGCGCACCGCTCGCTCCGCTCTGTGCGCGCTCCGTGCGCGGCGCTCTTGGGCAATGAGAGAGCCGGGCATGCACGCCGGGGAGAAGAGATGACAGGGCGGTTAGGGCGCACCGTCACAGACAGTCAACAAACAAAAAAATCACCAAGATTGCTTGAAAAAGTACCCCTATTTGCAGAAAAAGGTAAAAAAGGACCCCTAATCACGGATCCGCGCGGATCTGCGGAAACGGCCGGAAAACCCCCCCCTTTTCCGCGATTTTTTGTACGAGCATGGACACACCTTTCCACAGAGTCGGCCCCCCGGGATCAATGCGCTTAGACATGCAGAAACGTGGGGACGAGCCGCACGAGGCTGCAGGTGAGCAGTAGGTGCGTTTTAGGATTGATATGTGGCAGGACTAATCGGCAGTCCACGCCACGAGGAAATAAGTCTCAGATTTGGGCCAAAAAAAAAATCGTCCATTCAACCTTTAAAGCACATTTTATAAACAGTCCACATTTGGCAGCTATGCATTACATGTAAGCAGTATAGTACTAATTAGGAGTTAAGAGCACATTTAAGTCCATAAAGATGCAAAACTGGGTACTGTCCACAATACAGCATGTATCTCCTTTTCCACACTGCATGTTGGCAGAAGATGTCTTTGTGCACGATAACATTCATCTTTCACCATAGTGAACATCTGCATCTTTCCTGAGAGTAAGGTACTTAACATAGTCATATCCCACTACAATAACCAATATGTGGTACAATTGCCAGATTAACACACTGAAATCTCCTCTTTTTTCTTTTTTTTTTTTTAACCATAACGGTAACATACAAACAAATGTAGTAAACATTGCTCATTTACTTCTTTAGGTATAATAACTATTTTAATTTCTAAACATGCAAAGTGCTAGGCGGCCTAATGTATCATAAGTAAATGTCACCCTCTTTTTTCTTTGTCTGGAAATATACTGTTTTGCTGGGGTGTGGCCAGGACCCTCGTATCAGTCATATTCACAGACTTTGATGGTTTGGTCATTAACGGTGTTTCAATGTGCATGTTGATAATGTTTGTGACAGAAACGCTAAAGAGCTTGATGCTGTCCTTGAAACCTTCAGTCTTACTCAGCATGTGAAAGGCCCCACCCACAGCAGAGGGCACACTCTAGATCTCATAATTACAAAGGGGGTAAATATTTCAAATGTCAATGTGGTCGATGCTGCTCTGTCTGATCATTTCTGTGTTTTCTTTGACCTGTCTGTTTTTTCCCAAACCTCCGGTTGGTCCTGCATTTGTTCAGAGGAGTCACATAAATGATGGCACAGGTGCACTGTTTATGGAAATGTTAAACTTTGAAAATGTCTCATGTTCTAATGTAAATGATTTGTTGAACTGTTACATCTAGTGTTTTGAATGTTCTAGACACCATTTCCCCTGTGAAGGCTAAAATGGTTAAAAATAAGCAGAAGGCGCCATGGAGAAATGATGATTCCACCGGGCCGAACGGAAATGGTGCAAGTCAAAGTCTCTCGTTGGAACTCGAATGGAACTCGCTGTAACTCTCTGCTCTTTCTGACTTACCCCTGCCGGGGTTTTGGCACTGTGGCTTCAGCCAATCAACCACTGAGTCAGTTTGATAAGGGCTGGACTAGGACTAGGTCTGGAGGAAGACCCCCCTTTGTTCGGCTTTACCAAAGGCCACAAGAGTTACACAAAAGGTAAAATTATCCACAAAACAAGTTATGAAACACTTCAATTGACATGTAAAACACGATAACACAATATGTACATGTAAAGTCATTTGGTGGACAAATTTTGTGGAAAGTCAAAGTCAAAGCTCCAGGTTCAAAAATAGATTTACAAAGAGAAGCTGAACATGTACAACCTAATTTTATGTAGAACTAGAGAAAGATACAACAAAGAACAGATAACTTACCGAAAACTTAATCGAAAAGCTCTTATAAAAACTCTTATATAAAACCTCTCATATTCTTAAAAAAAGAAAAAGAAAAGAATAGTAACAATAGTAACGCTCTCATTTACAGCAGAATTATAGACGGACTATATTGCACCAATATGATTGACATGACAATATACACATGTGGGTATGACAGTATACACGTGTTTAGGGCTAACAGTGTTTGTTGTACAGTCTGACAGCAGCAGAAGGAAAGACCTGTGAAACCTCTCCTTCACACAGCAAGAGTGGATCAGTCTGTCACTGAAGCTGCTCTCCAGAGCGGACAGAGTGTCCTGCAGGGGGTGAGACTCATGGTCCAGCACATATGTGAGTTTAGCCAGGACCCTGCTGTCCCCCACCTCCTGCACCGAGTCAACAGCACAGTCCAGGACGGAGCTGGACTTCTTGATGACCTTGTCCAGCTTCTTCCTCTCCCTCTCTGTCATGCTGCTGCTCCTGCAGACCACACCGTACAGGAGGGCTGATGCCACAACAGGAGTGGCCCTGTCACTCCAAAAGACCTGAGTCTCCTCAGGAGGTAGAGCCGACTCTGGCTCTTTCTGTACAATGCGTGTTATGAGTGTTATGAGTCCTGTCCAGTTTGTGGTTCAGATGAACACCCAGGTACTTGTATAAGTCCACTCTCTCAATGTCCCTTCCCTGGATGTTCACTGGTGAGGGGGCAGTGGGGTGGTGTCTGCGGAAGTCCACCACCATCTCCTTGGTCTTCCCCGCGTTGATGAGGAGGTGGTTCCGCTGACACCAGTCCACAAAGTCATGCGCCAGTCCCCTGTACTCCGCATCATCGTCGTCCGTGATGAGTCCGATGATGGCAGAGTTGTAAGAGAAGCTCTGCAGGACACAGCTGTCCATGTCGTGTCTGAAGTCTTCAGTGTAGAGGGTGAAGAGAAAGGGCGCAAGGACAGTGCCCTGGGGCGCCCCCACACTGCAGGTCCTGGTGTCAGACACACAGTCCCGGGCTCTCACAAACTGGGGGCGTTCTGTGAGGTAGTCCAGAATCCACTCTGCCAGCTCATACTCCACACCAGCCGTCTCCTGCTTGTTCCTCAGGAGCAGCGGCTGGATGGTGTTGAAGGCGCTGGAAAGATCGAAGAACAGAATCCTCACAGAGCTGCCAGGCTTTTCCAGGTGAGAGAGAGAGCGGTGCAGCAAATGTGGGATCTTTAATACAGTATTGCGATCAGTACTCTTTCTGTAAATGGAGGTATGAATGTTTCCTTGATCTTTTGTTATACTTATGTCCAAGAAGTTCATTTTGGATTTACTGTTGTCAAAGCTTAGTTTAAGATTAATATTAGTGAAATGAATGTACTTATGAAGCTCAAGTTGTACAAATTCAGTGTCAGTGAAAATAAAAAAAAACAAGTCATACCTTCTATACCATTTAATGTGTTGGAGGAAGGGGTTGATTCACTGTGGAGTTCTCTCCCATAGGCCAAGAAACAATCCAGCGTAGCTTGGGGCAGGGCCATAAATCAAAATGGCCATCTGTTTTGACATGGGGGGGAAATAAACCATCCCTGCAGCAACCGGAAGCAAAAGAAGTTCGAACTGGGAACCAAACAATCAGACTATGTAGTCATCATTTTGAGAAATGCTGTCTGGCTCAGAGAGAGGTAGAGTACTTGGGTTTTGTCATTGGACATGGCAAAGTCAGGCCCCAGGTGGGAAAAATGGAGTCAGTCTATTCATTCCCCACTTTGCAGACCACTCAGCTGTTCTAAATGACCTCACCAAATCTGCAGCACCAAGAAAGGTAAAATTGACTGACCAATGTGAGTGTGCTTTTAGGGACCTCAAGGAAGCCCTGAACAAACACACCGTTCCGCAAACTCCGGAGTTCGACAAACTCTTTATTCTCAAACTGATGCTTCAGGAGTGGGCCTAGGTGGAGTTCTGTTGCAGGAGGTGGATGGAGAGAGAAGACCAGTTGTGTTTCTGAGCAGGAAGCTGTTGGACAGAGAGACCAGATATTCGACCTTGGAAAAGGAGTGCTTGGCCATGAAGTGGGCGATTGAGTCGCTGAGATACTACCTGTTGGGCCGCCATCTCAGCTTGGAAACAGATCATTGTGCTCTCCAGTGGCTCCACAAAATGAAGGACTCAAATAAGAGAATTGCTGGTTGGTACCTGGCTTTGCAACCATTCAACTTCTGTTTACTACAAGCCTGGCAAGTCTAACATAGTTGCTGATTCCCTGTCCAGAGTGTTCGAAGAGTAGAGGTACTGTACCCGTAAATGAGAGGGGAGAAGAAATGTAATGTAGCTGACCATTACATAGGCTTAGAATGAGAATAAAAGAAAATACAAGTAAATGTTTTAAAGGATTTATTGTAGAAGTTTTGTTTTGTGAGTCTACCTGCAACAAAAGAGAACATATGTAACTGATCAGTTTAACAAAACAAAATGTTAACCAAGCCCCCAGCAGCCAAGATGGCCGCCCATTCAAGTCAATGAGAGCTGCTCAGTAGCGCATGTCGCCAGTTAGCCTTTAGCTCTTTGGACACTGCAGCCCAGAAGTGACGTATGTCTGCGTCTGGTTAGCGTACCATGTGATCGTACTGACCAATCAGAGAGAGTTACTAGAGCAGCGCAGAGCACAGTGTGAGTTAAAGCGAAATATTAAACAACTGGTTTTAAGAAAACTGAAGGATTTTGAACCGGAAAAATGGCTCAGTAGTTTAGAGTTATTATTCAGTGTTTTGTGGTTTATCGCAAATAAAATATAAAACCATAAAAAATGTCTAGTTGGTAAACTTTTTCACTGTCAATTGAAATAATTCTGGTCCTTATTAAGTACGTGGGATGCATGATCTAAAATTGATTTCTTAAATTACGGATTTTTAATCATATCATTCTACAACATGTCAAATGTATTCAGATGACATGTACACACACATCTATGCATGTAGATGTTTATCTACATGCAAAACATGCTAAAGTCATGATTAAGTCCGTATTTAGGTTTCTTGTCTGTGTAACACAGATAACAACACTGATGGACACGAAACGTAACATCGATTAGTTTATACCTGGCAAAACATTCCATTTCCATAGCATTTATTACGTGATTTAGTTTTTCAGGCAGAAACATTTCAAGACATCACTTCTGAGTCGTAGATCCACGGCCCTCAGGGGCCCTCAGATCCGTGGTGGTCATTAGTTCC